>NC_073696.1:228265722-228586278 GCF_029784165.1 Wyeomyia smithii
CATGTATGAAGTTAGAGTGAATTGGGAACGGATTTCTAGTTTATGTCAACCGGAAAATTTCGTAATAAGTGCTAAAAAATGGTATCTGAGAATACCATAAAAATTAATCCATTCGAGATAAGGTTGATAAGAATAATTTGCGATTAATCTGTAAGTTAGTCAATTTTCTTTACTTGTATACCCGTATTGAAATATAGATTATGAATTGGTTTCAATATTTACCGGTGGTCAGATGCCCGAAAACCATAAAGAACCCGTGCAGACATTGGTGTAATTGAGATCGCACCATCAATCTCAGTGGATTCAAATCAGTACCTTCCTACTGAAACTAAACTATAAACTTGCTTCCTAGGTAACAGGCACCTAAGCTGGGTGCTTTGGTCGACGATTCGGCACGCAACAAATACAGAACAGCACCACACAGCGAATATCTTTTTGTTGGTGTCTTTTCTTAAATTACATGGAGCGTACGGGGTGACTCCGAGTCATTTTTACTTGCCTTCTTTTGCTTTGTGGTGTCTCCGTCTTCTTGTACTCTAATTTTCCTCTATCCCTATTCATCAATCCACACATAGCAGAATGGGCGCGATGGGCCGGGTGCAGACAGGTCAAAACAAAAAAAAAATGCTCGTAGTGCTTCCCGGTGACAAACCGAAGACTATCGCACTGCATACGTAACTTCTTTATCTTTTTTACCGACCTGGTGCTTGCTAAGAATGTTCCAAGAAAAAAAAATTCGCTCGTTGTGCATATAATTTAACGATGCCACCAAGCGGCTATATTTGCAGATATTCGAACTGTTGTACTATTGAAAACTGTCAAACCTTGTTTAAACGCAGATTTTGACCTCTGATTTGTCGCTAAAGGCTTGCTTTCTCTAGCACAGTCGACAGAATTATATTCCCTTTAAATCAAGAATACACGCTTTGGGCTATATAAGAACCTGCTTCGCCCAAACCAATTAGTTTACTAGTGGATGTTCCCTAGGACTGTATTAACTAAGCAGCAGCGAGTTGCAGCAACATCGCTAGTGAAAAGTAACAGCTGTAACGGGTACCAGTAGTGGTATAATGTCGAAACGTCTTGACAAAGACGGTTCTAAATTAGACATCATCTTTATGTCTGAGCCCAAACTGAATTTTCTTTTCCTTCAACAATAAACCCAAAAACTGTGCAATAAAATGTTGCGTTTATGATTGTGCAACCTGCCAAAAAAGATCAATCTTCAAGATCGATTTAGGTAAACAATTCTAGGATCAATTCACCTAAAAGACCTGAGCCGCGGGATCGTTCTTTATTGGATCGATCATTTTCAATCTCTATTACAGCGCTGTGAATTTCATATTATCCTAAAATTCAGCATCAACATATGTTTGATTTCTGTAAGCTGAAGTGTGTTGTAGCGTGTCAAAACGTCATTCAAACTACATTGCATTTCATAAAAAGGCATTGATTTCGACCATTCTCATCGGGAAGCGTGACAGTTTAATTTGAACACAGTTTCTGACTGATTTAATCGCGTTTTCTTATGCTACATAGACTGATTCAAATTTCAAACTCTTTCTAGGTTCAAGGTTATCAAAACTAGTTAAGGGGAGGGCGAAAAATATATAACACCGAGACGAAAAATAGGAACATCTTTGATAAAAGTTTGTATACAAGTTACAACTTTTGTAACTTGCACTGAAATAAATGTTGGAAAATAAAACTTACTTATTATTGTTAAGCAAACTGTTTGCCTTTTGACGACACTCTCGCTGTCATTGGACTTGTTTGTTGTTAAATTTAACATATGCGCTGTCGAGGAACCAATGATATTGAAAAAAACAGCTTGAACTTTTGTTTTCTTCCCCATCCAATTTTCAAGTTTTTGAAAGGGGGAGGGGGGAAGAAATAACATTAAACACAATCGATCAATCTCTTGCAATACTGTTACCCCTGCGGCTTGACATAGTCCAGGCTGTTTTCGCTATGGGAACCTACAAACCCAACAGCTTAATCTGAACTCAGACTGCAAAGTTGTCAGTTCATCTAATACTCTTTGAAAATTACATTTAGAATTCGTGTAACTGTGAACAACCTTTAGATCCTCTTTTAACTTTGTCGAAGTGAATTACTTAAAATTGAAACGAAAAAAATTATACACAAAAAAATAGAAGTTTTCGAAAGATCGAAAAAAACTATATCAAAAAGTAAACTTGATCTTTTCCATATTTTAGGGCTGATGTGACTTAGACTTTCTTGATTTTCGCTTCCTCGAAAAAAATACATACATTGCCTTTTTTACAACTTAAAAAAATTATATGTCATAGGACAAAAATGTAGTTCGTTTATGACGGAAAAGATCGATTTAAAAGAGATCGACCCACCCTAATTGCGTAACTGAGTGTGCATATTCTGGTATCTGCTTCCATACAACACCTGAATGAATAATCATGCAATTATGTAAACACTGTATTATTGAAAACGGCCAAACCTTTTAAAAACGCAGATTTCGATTAATCTGACTGGACGTCTAATGCTAGCTTCTCCTAGCATAGTCGACAGAATTTTATACCTAGTAAAGCGGGACTTTTTTGGTTATATAAAACCTGTCTCTGCTCAATCCAATCAGTTTACTACGAGATGGCCACTAAGACGCACAGGTCTCTGAAAAAAAGTCTGAAAAACCTAAAAGTCCTTTTTAAAAGATTGAAATTACATATTTTTCAATATGAACTCATTTCTGATGTCAGAATTTTTTTTAAAATATCAATTTACGCAGCTAAAGCGCCGATAGGCATTATTCATGATCAGATTTTTTTGTTGCTCCAACCATGCTTAAATTTTTTATTGGGGAACCGCTTTTATATCCATCTCAACACCTATATCCATCTCATTGCTTTCAGTTGTCCAATTTACTGTAAAATTTTACTTTTTTTCAAAGTGAAAGTAGTTTTATTTACCTTTCGATTGAGCCGAGTAGTCGGAAGTTAAGAGCGATGAGAAGAATAAAAGTGACGAGAAGAATATAGGTGCTAATATGAATATTAGGGTGGTTCCCTTACTTGTTCTCCTTCGAAAAACTTTAGAATCGTATTTTTCGTTTGGTTCTTAGGGTACTCCTTCGGGAATTAGGGTGGTGCAAAACTCGTCATAATTCAATTTATTTAATTTTGGAAATTTTTCAGTTTTTGAGCCGTTTTACTTTCGTCTTTTAAGGAAAATTATGAGATCGTATGGCGGTTTACGTTAAACGTCATTGTAAATACAAAAGACGATATATTTTTTTCTCGTCAATTCAATTTATCCTCTCTTTACACATCTTGTAGTACTGAAAGCTTTACACATCTTGTAGTACTGAAATGCTTGAGACTACTGAAAAAAATTTCATGTATACTTCCCAGTCAATCATTTTGTTTAAATATACGAAACTGAATATTTTACAACTGACCAACGCACGTCTCCATAGTTTTGTTTTCAAAATATCTCCTTATGAGCAACGATGTGCAAAACGGGACCCAAAAATCTGAAAAGTACAATAAGTTTCCCATTGATTGTTGGTTACCCGATCGTTCCGAACTGTTTCACAAGATTGTCCGGTAGAAATGAAATTGAAAATACATGCTCTTTTGGCTTCCCTGCAATGTGTTTTAACTCGATTGAGAAATTGGTTGTATTTGTGGCAAGTCTTGAAAATCATTCAGAAACTACATAAATTTCCCTTCAAAATGAAACTTGTTGAATCAAAATCGGATCAAAACTGAAGAAGTTACAGGTGTTTGAAGTTAAGCTAAAAATTGTGATTTCAAATATGAAAATCATCGTAATTGCTTCATATAGCAACATTCGAAGTGCGATTAAAAATCGATATCTCAATCGATTGTCATGAAACTTTGGGAGAAGATCAGTTTGAAAATCTTCTGAAAAATGCAAAACATCAGGAAAATATATATCAGTTTTTTTTCAGTCTCTGACCACTGTGAAACGGTTCTGACTAAGTAGTAGCGGATAGCAGCAGCGATAGCCGGTGCCAATAGCAGTAGTGATAGCAGCGTTAGCGGTAGGTGTGGCGGCAATACACTTCGTCCAATGAAAGGTCCTGCCGTATTTTGGCAACACAAATGTTTTATCAGAAGAGTGCCTTATTCCCACTGTCGGGGATAGCACAGAGATGTAATCAACATCATATTCATTTGAGAACAAATTAAATACTTAATTGAAGAGGTAATATTTTCGGGTAGCAGTAGCGGTAGCTGCAGCGGGTACCCATAGCAGTAGCAGCGTCAGCGGTAGGTGCAGCGTGGTTCTTTAGTGAAAAACTGTCTTTGTGCGATACGGTAGCATCAGCTGTAGGTGCATTGGCCAGCACTTGCTACAATGACATAACAGAAGGATAGAGAAAAGAAATTCTGACATTGGAAAAATGGCGGGTTATGGCATTAGTTTTCTGGGGTGAGTTGATTTTCATTGATTACATCAAAGAAGATTGACCCTGAAGCTCAAACCGGAAAAAGGAAAGATTTTCCCATAAGAAGACGACGAACCCAGCGAGTAATTACTATGTAACTTTTTGACACACTTCCGAGGCGGCTGGGAGCACTCAAATTTATAGGAAATGTTGAAAAGCTAAAACATTGATTTCCGTTCAAACTGAAAATAGAAACCTGTATTGACCAATATCTACTACCATTTTATAAACGTGGTATGGATGCTTTTGACATCGCTGGAAAGTTTATCGAGTTCAGTGCGATCGTAGTCATATGCGAATTTGGTTTAACGAACCAAGTAGTTTTTCACAAAATTATTTGAGAATCAGTTGAAGAGAATTAACTATTTTAAAATATTCAAGTTATTTATTCAATACGTTTTTTGTGAATTATTTGTGGTTCTCCAACAAAAAGTAAAAATTATTTGAAATATACGATCGATATAACACAATTCCTCCTCTTTTTTGTAAATTATAATTTGGTGTTAATTTTCTATTATTTCAAGTGAACAAAATAGTTTAAGGAGTTGTTTATAAAGGGTGATTTTTTGAGAATTTGTTTTCTCTATAAAAAAAACACATAAAAATTACAAAACTGTATGAAATCTTTATTTGAGCCGATAAATGGTTTATGCCATTTACTTTTTGAAGATAATTTCATTCAAATGTTGGCCACGGCTACGTTTTGAATGGTCCATACGAAAAGTCCAATTTTGGGTCACTTTTTCGAGCATTTCGTATCTCGCGAATAACGCATGTAATCTTGTTTTCCAAGGCTGGAACTGTTGTTGGCTTATCCGCATAGACAAGAGACTTAACGTAGCCCCACAAAAAAATCTAGCGGTGTTAAATCGCATGATCTAGGCGGCCAATTCACTTGTTCATTTCATGAGATGAATTGCTCACCGAACTCATTCCGCAATGTGTCCATTGATTCGCGCGATGTGTGGCACGTTGCTCCGTCTTACTGAAACCACATGTCAACAAGACCCGGCTCTTCCATTTCCGGCAAAAAAATCAGAAATTATCGCGCGATAGCGAGCGCCATTGACCGTAACGTTGCGATTTTGATCATCTTTGAAGAAGTACGGACCAATGATGCCTCCAGCGTGTGAACCGCACCAAACCGTACATTTTTCTGGGTGTATTGGCGAAAAAGTGGATTTTCGGCAAGTTGTTCTAAGGCACAAAAGTTCGATTATTTGTAAGCGTTGTTCAGGCGTAAGTCTTTTCATGGTGAAATGGCAAACCAAACTGAGTACCTACATTAGATTTTGACAGCTGTCAGAATTCCCGCATGAACTGTCAAAACTGAATACACGAAAACCCAAATAGCAAAAAAATCACCCTTTAAGACACGACCGCAAGGTTAACGTAGAATGACGTCAGCCTGTCTTATGTCAATAATTTTTTTGTCATACGGTTGGAAATACACTCGATTGGGGTTTTTCAATTTTAAAATGTGAAATTTAATATTGTAAATTTCCGTCATGATTCTCTTTAAACTCTCATATTTTATTATTTGATTGAAAGCCTTGAATAGAAACGTTGTTCAATTGACTTGAATCATTCTAAATCAATATTTGCTGTTATCAAGAGAACTCAAGCTTCATTTGGTCCTTCTCAGATCCTCAATTATGTTTCTGAAGTAATATTGAATTTTTTTACTTTGCAAACTATGAGATGTTCAGTTCTACATTTATTCCTAGCGATTTAAAAGTGGCGCTAAAATCCTTGAAAGCTATAATCATTGAAAATCGACAATTTTCGTGACGCTCTCGATGATTTCGGTTTTTCAATTTGTTCCCCATATTGTTATTGGACGTAAGTCTACGTCAAAATCGTAAACTAGGGAATGGCAAGCAAGAGAAGTAAAACATTATCGATAGCTGCACTGATTGCGGTCGAAGAGAGAACTCAAAGAAAAGCAAGAACTCGATTATACACTTGTTGCGCAGTTGTTAGCGCTGTCATCAAGGTTTCGGCGAGTGACAAACATATATATTTAGGGCATCTTCAGCGGTGGTCTGTTTTTTAAACAACTTTATACTAGATTTGCACCAGTGAAACCTGAATAGAACCAGCTAGTATAAACCAACTTTTCGTTCTCCGCACCGGTAATGTATATCTTGTTGTTTTCAACCGCTGATATCTCACACTGCCAACAATTCTATCAGTTTATGAGACTTGTCATAATAAAATGCACTTAATATTTAACAAACGGAAATTCGATAATTTTAATGCACATTGAACAAGAGACACTTTATATCTACAAGACATTATGGATTCGACGGTTTGACCCGAGCGTCAGTGACATTTTTTAGGATGAATTGATATAATCGAAAAATTTCTGCCACAAGTAGGGCTTCGGAGGATAGCGAAAAATATTTCATCGTGTGAATTTTTATGTTCCGTTTTTGTCTCATCAATCTTTTAGAATCTTTCAGCCCTTCAAACTTGGGTTTGGTTTTGAGGATATTGAAACAAGTCGCATTTTGAACGTTTTCAGTTCAGTGTCTTCGAGGAACATTTTTCTGGCCTCTTAATCTCCTCTAGTCCCACTACAATTAAGGCGATTAACAAATAGGCAACATATTTGTCATCCTGGTGGCTGATGGTAGCAAACCAAGTTGTTGAACCTACGGTTATGGTCTTCCAGAATTCCCCCTTTTGCTGGTCGGTTTCCTTGAAGCCAAAAAAGACAAACCTGTTCATTTTCTTCTCCCGTAAAGCCACAAAAATGAATTGTGAATTGTCATAAAAAAATCTTTGTTTTGTTTATTCCCCAACACTCGCAAAACGCTTATATGGAAATAGCTTAAAATGAAGTACTCAATTAAAATATGACATTTTACCCACCTATTGGTAGCGTACAAAGGGTTTTAGAACGATCTATTTCTTGTTCCAAAGAGTGACGAAAGTAGACCAAAACGTATACCAGTTTCAAATTTTTTCAATTTTGACTGGTATAAAACAAAATTTACACCACCGGTGCAGCAGTGAATTTGAGTTTGCTCCAAAAAAAATATAACAAAACAACGATTTAGACCACCGCTGAAGATGCCCTTCTTCAAGTATGATTTAGAGCATTCAAAAATGTTTTGATATCTTTCACAATAGTGACAAGTTCGTTTGATTTAGCATTATTTTGGATTGCCATTCACGGTAACACGCGATGATTCTGGTTCTCTTGGTATGATTCGCTCCACACATACATGTGCGGATATGTTCAGAATTGCTGGGCAGTGCTACTATCCGTCGATTGCTTCGTCTGCTGTAAAAGGTTGCGATCGAATGAGTTGCCGGTAACGAGTCGAGCCAGTTTCCAGTTAATCAACCGTCATCCGGTTGCAGTAATCGGTTTTACAATGAAGACTGAATTTCTGTATGCTAGATTTCATACGTGACTACTGAGAGTTAAACTTCTGATAGGCGTATCTTTGTGAACTAGAGCGAGTAAAACAATAACAACATCAACAAATAGGTTATGAAGTCGTTTGTATATCTTAGCGTCGGCTGTCCTGGGGAAGAAGGTCTTGTTTAATCTATGATTGGACGAAACATGCGTTCAACTAGTTTCTACATTTTGCAATAGTACAATAGTTAGCATCATTAAATCACAATTTTCCGCATTATAGTGAACGCATAGCTAATTTTCCAATTGACTACTGCAAGAATTAAGGAAATCCATTGGAATCTAACTGAGTTTTAAGCATTGAAAGTAGACAATTTTCATGACACCCTCGATGTTCTCGGTTTTTGATTTGTTACCCCTATATGAGTTGCCGTAAGACGTAACTCTACGTCAAAAACAATTTTTTTTCTATGTTTGTCACTCTTACAAGGCATTTTCAATTCTCTACAACTTATTCTCAGGCAGTTTTTCTATACATTCAACAGTTTCTGAGCTGCAATGCTTCGAATAAAGCCTATGAAAAAATTGTATATGGCTTTTTAGAAAATTTACTTTTTCCATCTGTGAAAAATACTTAGTTCGCTAAACCGTGTTCAAAATGTTTTTCTAAACAAAAATGGTCAACATTCGACCACAGGTCATTTGGCACGATTTTGCTCAAATACACTTTAAAACCGACCACTCCAACAGATTCCTTTATTCGGTTTTAACTCGCCACCGAAACCAAAATAAGTACATTGATTTATTGAAAAATATGCTTGCCTCATCGTAAATATATTCAGCTGCTCATCGTCACCCGCCGTGCTTCCGCTAGAATCGTGCTGCCCTTTGAGGCCACGTACAGCACAAATCAGGTCCTCGGAAAGTTGTGCGAATTCCCTGCGAAGTTCGCTTTCTGCTGCTGGTTCGACACTCCCGGAGGTCTTGGCCAAGTAAATTAGCGATGCTGTGAAACACATCCCTGCTCGTTTCGATGGAACCGCACGTGACGCTGCGTATCACGTTGATGGTAAACTTCCCCATACACTTCTGCTTTACCGCTGGACCTTCGTCTTTGCTTGCTTTGGGGAAGTTCCATAATTTCGGCTTTTGTGTTATTATCTTCTTACCAACTTAGGTTAAGGCAAAATAAACCGATCTGCTAGCCACTACCCTGAACGCGCAGAAACCGATAGCCTTGGACGTGGCCAGACTTGCATACGTGACGAACGTCGGTCTCACCCTAATCGTTCAGCATCTGGAGGGATAACAAAAAAAAGCTGGTATAAAAAGGGAAAGCTCTCTGAAGTACTTCCCAACAGTCGAATATCTTATTATGACGAAAAGTTGGTGTACCTGCGTCGAACTGCAATGAAAGTGGCCAATTAAATTACCATACAAATCGAAAGGAGCAACGCCGTTCTACCTACTAAATCGAGCAATACATCTTAAACTTTGTTCTTGAAGGTGTAGCCCACTGTGGGCGTGAATTGTGCGCGTCGCTGGATAATAAGCTCCTCTCCCTTCGAATGCGGCAGGGTAAAACCAACTGTTTGTTCTGATCGGTCGAACCGGGCGGCGGCGGTTTCCTCAGGGACCAACCACATTATACAGGCTGCTCATTTTCGTAAGTATTTTTGTTGTTGCTAGAATGTTCCATCAACATCATCTCTCTCCACCTGTTTCGTTTTGTGAAGATTAATTCATGTTATCGCAAAGTTGTTCCTTGCACGGAATCGCTTTCTTCTGCTGAATGGAGATGATCGTTTCCCGGCTAAATTAACATATTTTTCGTTGCCCATTCCAGCCTCTATTTAGCTGGTAAGCGCGAAGAAAATTACCTCCTGTTCATTCTATATCAGCTGTGTGAAAATGTTGCAAAAGTAGCAGCTACCTGTAAGCACGCTCGAACAGTTTAGAACAGGAGGAAACTGCAGGCCAGGAGAAGAGTGGCTCGTGGAGCAGCACGCCGCCTCTGCTATCTGTTCTGAGGCTTCATAAAAGTGGACACTAAAAGACGATGTACAACAGAGCGCATCAAAAGAGAAAATTGATTACTCTGGGGAGCACGTGGTGGGGAAAGAATTTCCCTCTGTCCGGCCATACCCGTACGCAGCTAGTGATTCAGTTTATGCTTCTTCTGGACTGCAAAGTGAAATAAAAGTTTTTCCTGTGAATTTCTTCATCCTCTTCGGTGAGGTTCAAACAGCGTGTGCGGTAAACGGTCGTCCGTCTCTGTCCGTCCTCCATCCGGGGAGATTCTTATTTCCCACCAGAATCAGCGGCGGCGACGACGATGACGACGACGACAACGACGACGACGTTGGTGGCGACAGGCAAACTTTGATGAGCTGGGAGTTTTGTAGTTTGCGGGATTGTGTAATTTGCTCGTGTTACATAAATATTGGACGAGTATTTCGGGGGCTTTTTGAATTACAGTGGCTAACAGTTCGTACGAGAATGCGATTCAGATATGGCTCCGTTTCTAATGATTGTTTGAGTGCTAAGATTAAAAATATTGGGAAACTTGAATGAATTCGTGTCGGTGAGAATATAGGTGCTCTATCACTTAATCAGGTCATTTTTGATTCTTTATATTAAATGACCGTAAGACGTATTTGTACCTCAAAAAATTTAGAGCGAACCGTTTTATATCATTTTTAAAAGTCCAACTTTTATCCAGAATAATCATATTCTATATAACTGATTTCATGCCAGCTCGACTGAGGGATGGTAGCACCCTCTCAGAATTCAATGAAACTTCGTAGATGTGTAGCTTACACTGCACAGTGCACAGTGGTTTAAAACACGAAAAACGTGATCGTCAGTCTTTTGAGTATGGAAATGCCATTTAAACACTGAAGTGTATTCGACAAACTTTTTGTAGATCTTACGAGGCATCTTTTGATGCAAATAAATGTTTGATTATTTCACCTAAAAGTGAGATGAAAAATTTATTTTTTTATTCACTCATCAAACCAAAACGAAGTCTTCAGCAAAATTGTAGACAATTTTATGAAGAAAAACTTTGCTGAAGACACTTTGGTTCTACCTCTTGAAAATCGACCACATACAGGCAGTTTGATACCGAACATTCTGTAAGTTTCTAAAAATCGAAAAATACTAAATTACTCCTTCTTTTTTTTCATATTTAAAAAACAGATCATTCTGCTGAACATACCTTGGGCAAATTTTCAACTTTCAACATTTTAGATAAAAAAATGCACTTTTCCAACATGAAATTTCTCTAAAAGCTGCAAAAACAACAGTCTTCACTCGAAAGATGGGGATTAGTACTAGCTTCCTCAGGTGGTTTCACTTGTTTCTTGTAGTCTCTTAAGGACTTGGGCGTGGGTGAAAAAAATTAGTTTTTTTTGGTTTTTCGGCGTTTTTTATGTTTTTTTCTTCAAAGATGTACAGAATCGAAACGATTTTTAATTTTCATTAAAAAGTACGCAAAGCATTAATATTTACGGTACCGTACATTATTTGGAAACATAAAGATAGAAAAATATAATTTTTTTGTGTTATTATCTTCTTACCAACTTAGGTTAAGGCAAAATAAACCGATCTGCTAGCCACTACCCTGAACGCGCAGAAACCGATAGCCTTGGACGAGGCCAGACTTGCATACGTGACGAACGTCGCTCTCACCCTAATCGTTCAGCATCTGGAGGAATAACAAAAAAAAGCTGGTATAAAAAGGGAAAGCTCTCTGAAGTACTTCCCAACAGTCGAATATCTTATTATGACGAAAAGTTGGTGTACATGCGTCGAACTGCAATGAAAGTGGCCAATTAAATTACCATACAAATCGAAAGGAGCAACGCCGTTCTACCTACTAAATCGAGCAATACATCTTGAACTTTGTTCTTGAAAGTGTAGCCCACTGTCTTCAACAACAGTCTTCACTCGAAAGATGGGGATTAGTACTAGCTTCCTCAGGTGGTTTCATTTGTTTCTTCTAGTCTCTTAAGGACTTGGGCGTGGGTGAAAAAAATGGTTTTTTTTTTGTTTTCGGCGTTTTTTTATGTTTTTTTCTTCAAAGATGTACAGAATCGAAACGATTTTTAATTTTCATTAAAAAGTACGAAAAGCAGTAATATTTACGGTACCGTACATTATTTGGAAACATAAAGATAGAAAAATATATTTTTTTTCCGAAAAAAATTGTTATTTTTTAATTTTCAACAATTTTTCTGAATAAACCATTCCCCTATCACCTAACACAAAAATAGTTTGTTTTTTGTATAGTAAACTTTTCAAATTTTTTGATAATTTGCGATTATGAGGGTCAAACATACAAACAATTGCTTCGAAGACACTATAAAGTTAGGATGAAGGTGAAAGGCGCTATGGCATTAAGTTCCAGTTTTTGCCTTATTGGACCACTGTGCACTGTAGGCCTGTTCTAAATGTTCGTCTAAGGGATATTTTCAAAACGCAGTATTTTTCAACAATGTTCTGCCGATATCGCAAATCTATTGCCTTTCATCATGTTTCTTACATCTCCGGCACTGAAATGCAATCACGAGAAGTCCCATAACTGTGGAATTGAGTGAAACGAGGTTCAATCTCAAAAAGTCATTCTTGGAAGTACCGAAAATTCTATTTGCTATTTTGAAAACTCCTTATTCATCAGTTTGCTGTCTAATTATTTGACTTTGTAAAATTCGTCATCAATGTTACAAAGCGAAAATTTGTATGTTTCAGTGGATACGATTTAATGATTCCCGTCTCTAGTCATAGTGACTTAATTTCAAATTGCTTACGTAATAGAGGAAAACATTCCATTTTAACATCTCATATTATCTCGGCTAAGGCTAGGACCACCTGAGAACATGTACAATCTTCATTTTGGTTTAATTTATATAGGTCATGTGCAACCAAAATGAAGTGACACCAACTCCGGTACCGTATTGATATTTCCATTACTGGGGAATGGGGATATCAACTGTACAGGTTACAATTTTACGACATGTTTGCTCGTTTCTGCCGCTCGGTCAACTCTTGACAACAGAATAAGACTGAATTGCAACCAGATCCGTGCAGTTTCGTATGAAAACCATGTCACCCTATTTTCTGGTAGATGGAGCCAAAAATATTTTTTCAAGAAAACAGACAATAGAATGGGATGACACACAAGAGTTCGACCTAGATTATGTATTTACTACGAGCTGGTGCACAATACGGCTCCTACAAGATGCTCGAGTTACATAGTAGAAACTCACTAGCTTCTTCCTGTGGCATTGACAAACTTACACAGAAGGAAAAATATAATTGAGCTACGAGACAGAATGTCATTGACTATTCAGTTTTAGGATGTAAGCGAATAAAATCTCCCCTGAAACTACTAGTTTCTGTTGAAATTGATGCTTTAATCGATTATTACCGTCAGTGTAGAAACTTTTTCTTCTCATTCTTTCATCTCTCCGGGCGAAAAATGCTGGTGAAATGAACCATATAATTAGAAGTGCCACAAGTCTCGCCAAACATGTGAAAAGGGTCCATGTGCCATATGTAAACAAGCCAAATTTTCTCGTTTTTTGATCAATACAAGCGAAATCTGCTCTTACCAACAAGATTTATTGATAAAAGAATTCACTCTTTATCAAAAAATCTTATTTGTACGAGTAGAGTAAGCTTGTATTCATTGAAAAACGTGAAATTGTGGCTTGTTTACATATGGCACCTGGGCCCTTTTCACATGTTTAGCGAGAAGTTTGCAACAATGTAACCAGCCAGATTCTTCCATCCTCCACATCCAGAACATTTTTTCTTTCCACTTTTATGTCAGTATGTGTGTGTGTGAATTGTTCCGAACTCAGTCAAGGTAAGTAACTGACTGCACTGACTGCGAGCGGCAGCCAGGCGGTGAGGAACGGAAAATGTAACAAGTGCCACTTTGCCTTGACAGGCAGGCAGTGATTGACGGGAATTTCTTCTCTGACAACCCGAAACGGAACCAGTTGCAGTGGGTGGAATGCTGATTGAAAACGTTGGTCAACCGAGAATGTGAACTGGTGCATCGATGATTTCCGGCTGGACATTAGGAGAAAACGAGAAATCGTCACCCTGATTCATCCAGAAATAACTGTGGCTTCTATCTGAAAGTTTAGTTTGGGAAATCGCTATCCACAGCTTCAACTACTTGTTTCACTGGACTATTTATTGAGTGGCGGTGAATTCCTGTAGGGCATTCGCTGACCTCAAAAGGTATCTGAGTGCTGTTAGAACTTACCAGAATAAGTTTTTCGTTGTGAGTAACTTTAATTCCCTTCATAAAAATCACCTGGAAAAGGTACTTCCACTCTTAAGTAATAATTTAGATCATTATAATTGACTTTCTCTGTTACATTCCACGGAATGAGTGAAATCCATCGACGCAGAATGCCACTTCACAAAACTTTCCAGAGTTTCATAACTACCAATCATTGAAACGCTCGGCAGTAATAGAAACATTAGAGAGGCGAAAATTACATTTTTATTCATGGCTATTGTACCATTTTTTTTTCATCTTTATTGCGAGAATGTGAACTTTAACTAAACAAATTCTGAAACCAGCGAAAAATATTTCTCAGTTTTGAATGAGAAAACCTGTCAACATGTATTGAGAGCAACAATGAGCCCTGATCACTTCCATGGGGTACACGGTCATGATCACCAATCCACCGGTAGAACTGCTTGCCAACTAGATAATTTCTTATTTACATTTGTTATTAAAATTATCTAATTTTTACTTCGCTCCGAAATGCGTTAAAATGCTTTGTGACAAAAATCAGTACTGCCAGATTTCGTTTTTTCTCATATTGTAAAGATGGAAGAAGTTGTACGTAATCTTCAAAGCAGATATTTGCATAATTGTATCGCGATATTTCCATAATCATAAGATGTCTCAAAGACCAACTTTGCTGTTCCGCAACAGAAAACCATTCCCGCTTTTGAAATGTTGATATCAATGAGATGGGAAGTCTCTCGCATATATTATACAAAACTACACTAGTGACCATTCAAGTTAGGGTCTGGGTTTTCCTGAAAGATGCTTGATATGTTCATAATGCTCGATGTTGAATTTAAAGCAATTAATATCAATTCTGTTCGTGTTATATTCTAACACAACTGCAGGAAATAACAGGAAAATTTCAATTTTATTTGAATTTTAAGACGAAGCTCAATGGAGCAATGGAGTGTTTCCTTCCCAAGTAACAATTAAAATGCTTCGAAGATTTCGAATTGTACTGTTTTTGTTTCATTGTGACTTGCATTAAAGTCTTCGATTATGCTTTGGTTTTATCTGATAGCAATAATATCAACAAGCATTCTTTACAGCCACCCTTTGCCAACCGTTATACGCATGAAGTTGTATGATAGTCCCTCTGATGACCAAATAAAACTAAAATCCTGCAGGCTATTATTGTGGCTAAAATATAACTTGATAATCGTAACTTAGGCAGATGAATACCATGTTAGGCTTGTTTGATTTAAGATATGTTCTGTTCAAAATTCTGTTATGATAGAGGATTTTGGATGCGTTCGAGGGTTTATCCGAAGACAACATTTCGTCTTGAATTGTAGAAATGCAAAATTATGAAATTCAATCCAAAATCAGTATTTTATTTTACAATATTATCGATAGCACATGGTAGTTCTGATAATTTTCGAAAATATTTACTTACAATTAGCATTACTTGTTATAAAACATTTAAAGAAATTTTATCATTATTTGTCGACATTGTATCCAGATCGACAGTCTCAATCCCTTTCCAGAAACTTCCTGCAATTGTGCGGAAAAATTACTACATTTTATTTTGCTCAATGATGTTTCACTCTTTCTGAACCGGTTTATGAAACACGACAAAGTAATGGCTCGGTAAAGCTATTCAGCTCTAATCTATCGTAACTAGAATGATGCAATTCACGATGGTTCTTGCAACATCCCAACTTCGTTAAATTAGAGCTGTTAGTTTTACCGAGTCATTATTATGTTGTTTTCATATATCGGCCAGATAACAACTTATGAATTTTGTATCAAAGACGATGCCGTCCCGAAAAAAAATTACACACTTTCGCAAACAGCACCAGTAGTCTTTCAAGACTATGTTGTCCCGTGTCAAACAAACAATCCAAAATCCCGAAAACAATTTGAAATAGGTATGCGTTTACTAACAGTGTATCTGAATTATAAAAACTGACTTCAAAAATTTGTAAGCATTTGTTCTTTCTAAAAATTTAAAAAAAGTTTTTGTTGCATCTTCGCACAAGTTTTACAAATTTCTGGTTAAAATGGTTAAAATTTTATAGCCAAAAAGGATAGGGAGTATAAAAACTTTTTCCAAATGCTTGCGAGAGATGAGAGCTGGACTGTAACTAATTCCACATGAGATTTAAAAAAAAATTAAAATAATCAGAAGCTTACAACATGACACGATATGAAGTATATTGGTTAACTTATTCTATTTTTTTGAGAACAATCATTTTCATTTCCTGCATTCCTTGGGCGACATCCATAAATTCCTTCATTTTTCTTGCTTCGGCGACATTCAAAAATTACGTGAAGCTAAAAAGCTTGTTTTTTTTGGAAGACTGCCCGTTTGGCAGACTAGCATCGTTATTCGAAACCACCAGGATGTGAGTGGTGAGTCTTGGTACATGAAAATACTCGTTTCAGAGTGGAATTTTTCTAAAAAATGTGGAAATGTGTCTCTTGAGGAAAGCAAAAAAGGTTATGTAGCGTTGATCTTACCTCCCCACCCCCTTCTACTATGTACCAAATCGTAACGCTCAAGAGTTTTGACAAAAAAATCAAAGAAAAAGTTGAAATCAATTGTCTCAAGAATTTTTATTTTGAAAATTCCAACTAAAAAAACTAGTTTTTTTATCTCCAAAATGGTATGCTTGATTTATGTGATGTCTTCAGCAAAGTTGTGGATAATATTTCCAGACAAAAGATACACCGTAAGAAAAACCTTGTACTCCCTGAAAAAAACTAAAAAGAAATGACTGACATATAAGCGCTCAAAACCTGACCACTTTTCCCTGGTTGAATTACTAGATTTCCAAATTCAGGCGCCTAACTTCGATATAGACGTTAGTAAACTTTTTCTAAAAATTATGAATAATAATCTCGAAAGAATCAATTCATCAATAAATGCATTTTTTATTACAAAAACATTTAATTTTTCATATTTGTTTAACAAATAACTTTCTTTTGAAGCATAAAAACATTACAATAGTAAACGCAGGTTTGGCCGTAGAGCTCAAACTGGAAACATATATTTTAGAAAAAAAGTTAGGGATATAATTATAAAAGAAAATGAACTAAACATGATCAGTTTCCAAAATCTAATTTTGACGTTGGACAAATGTCTATCTCGAAGTTAGGCACTTGAATTTGAAAATCTAGTGATTCGAGCAGGAAAAAGTGGCCAGGTTTTGAGCGCTTATATATCAGTCATTTCTTTTCAGAATATCGAGGTTTTGGTATCAACCGATCAGAAATTCTTTTACGGTTAAATTTATGCAACAAAAACAACCTATTAGATACACTATTGAGAAACATTATTGAAAAATTGGAAAATAACATCGATTGTCTACATCATACCAAGTAACTAATCACTACCTCTCTTCCCAAGCACAGCCGACACTAACGGATACAATTGATCTGACTTTGTAAACGATTCATTGTTTTTGTTGTTTTACTCGAGGCCACTGTTACCGATACTTTTTCACTTTCCTTACCATTCCCTATTCTCCTAAACTCCTTCCTCTTTTCAAATAACTGACGATACCTTGATATATAAAGTACCATTCGAACATTTCACCCCATCATTTTCATTCCAAAGCTGTACCGGTATTATACGCACGCCATTGAATTGAATTTCTCATTTGTTCATGGACCGGCAAAGCGGACGGTTCTTTCTGGAGCAGCAGAAAGCGGGTGGTGGCAAATATTGATCGCTTATAAAAGCGCACACCATCGAATTAAATTTTACATTCGTTCGTATGTATGGATTACTATTGTATATGTGTGGGTAGCTATAGCGGGTGTTTATCTAAGATTTAGTATTTTCTCGTTTTATTCTGTTCTTTGTTCCCCTGATTTTATTGGCAGCTTGTTGATAACTTTTTAGTGGTTTATTAAGATTATTTTTACTTAAACCTATATCAAAGTACACCACAGTGTCTTTTTACGCGGATTTCAAAATTTACGTGTTGCGGATTTCAGAATTTAAGCGGTTTTTTACGCGGATTTTGAAATTCACGCGGATTTTCTCGTGCTATGTATTCTCTGCAATAAAGGCTTTAGTGTGTTCATGCAGATCTTAGAGTTTTTATAGGTATACTCAAATTGTACGTGTATGTACATTCTACAAATTTCCCAAATTTTCTGAATATTTTGATTGGGAACAATCTACACCTATTAGAAACGGAATCATACAGTACATCAGTTAGCCTTAAAGAAACAGGAACACCAATTTAATAAAATCAATATACGAGAAACTGCAACAAAGTCCTGCTATAAGCTCATCAAACTTACATGTCCAACTGTCCGGAGAGAAGTGCACATATATTTACGGGCGCAGATTTCATAGGAAACCGACAGCTAAACATCTCCGATTTTCCATTTGGCATGGCATGCGCATCGATCCGAGTGTGATTGATTTTTCAATTCAATCATCGGTGAGCTGCTATTGAATATTCCCAGGGACATCTTGCCTGTGCCGGCGTCACTCTCTGTCTGCACCGGTACTGTGCTGTTACCGATCCTGGGCAGCGTGATGTACATAGTACAGCTTTCTACGATTTATTGCCCATCTTGCGGCAGCCAGACACACAGTTGGACCCTGGACAAGGTTCTGTTGAAAATAGTGTGCTTGAATATTTCCGTTCTTGATTGGAAACTTTCTTGTTGGTGAATGGAAAAGCGAAATGTGTATCCAGGTAGCGACGCAGGTTATGGTCAACCCTTGTCCTCTGTTCCCTTTGTTTTGTTTTCCTGGCTCCCACTAGGTTCTGGTCTAAGACGACTGAACATGACAAGTACATTCAGTGACATGACAATCCAATGCGAAGCCAATTTTGCCGTGTGTCAGATGAATGGAGCACACCCGATCAGAGACACATAGCAACATTTTATTAACTTCTGTTCTGGGTTGTGAGCAATTTACTACTGTTCGATCTGCTTTGCTTGCCATACATAGTAGCATAACGCAGATGCGCACATAATGATTGAACATGATGCATAACAACTTCTACCATACGGGCAGCGAAAGTTATAATGATGTTATTAGTTTGATATTCCGTTATGAACGGGTGCTTGAAAAGCATTCCGCATTGCGACTTGTGATGTGAAACGACATCCACCTAGACCATTTCTGTTCTTATTGATTATCATTCACAGAAAACACAAACCGTCGATTCGGTTCAGTGAAAAACAAAACGAGTATATTCCGTTTTTCCTCTGCGAGAAATAATTTTATTTTATGATTGGCTGCAAACACGAGACCGACCGTTCCGACCGGCGGGTGGCGCGAACCGTTTTACAATATCCTTCACAGTTCTAATTAACAAAGCTCATTATAACGGATATGGCACTTGGAGAAGTCATTTCGGTCGCGCTCGCTTTTACTTGCGTTCATAATTATTGCCTCGGCAGAGCTTCGCGTTTCGGCAGCGACTGATAATCCTCCTCGTAAACAAATTTAATCCCCCACTTGGAATAAGAAGAGCTGCTCCCCTTCTCGGATGACGATCTGTTTGTGTTCGCTTTTCCGTGCTTCGTCTCCCAGCATACATCGCACCTAGGACCAACTTGGGAAAAGAAAACTGTTTGGTTCCCGCATGGAAGTTTTCCACGGTGTTAGGGTGACCACCAATCGTTAATTAGAGAAGTTGTTTTCTTTCTAAGAGCAGATCGTTTAGACTAATTTATTGCAGGGCTTTATTCCTCGATTAGTGCTATTTGTTCCTATTAAAATCGATTCTCCTCAGTCCTCGGATATTGACATATCGTTTAATTCTTTTATTAAGCGAAAACTCTTTAACCCGCTGTTCAACTATGACAAATTTTGTTACAGAAAATGTTTCAATGAATGAGCCATCACTCTTTATCGCAACAAATTACGATTAACAAAAGCTCGGTTAAAATATAAGAAATAAAATTAGCCTCTTTTAAAAATAATCCTCTGTTAAGTTTTTGTTTCGGTTTAGCATATCATTTATGACAAAATCAACACTCCCTTTTTAAGTTGTTACAAAACTCACGTCAATCTTTTGACGTAGAACTACTTCTCTCAGGAAGTTCGGCTACATACTCGGCTACATAGGGAGGTAAAATGAAATCAAGTGAAAAATATGTCCAATTTCAAATGTTAATAAATCGGTTAGTTTCGATGGATTTCCTTCGTTCTTGCAGCAATAGATTGGAAAATCTTCTAAGATTCTTCCCAAATGCAGAAAGTTGTAAATTTATTATTCAAACTATTGTACTATTGAAAATTGTCTAGCCTTGTCAAAACGCAAATTTCGACCTCTGATTGGTACTTATATGATTGCTTCCCAAGCACGGTCGACAGAATCATAACCTTGCATTTTGAAATGTGCTATTTGGCCTATATGAGAGCCTGTTTCAGACCAATCCGCTCTTATTAGTTCTAGACAGCGACAACACCAGTTCTCCCTTGGTAGCAGCAGCAGTGCAGCGGATAGCGGCCATAGCTGTGGCATGGCAACGGATAGCGCAGCAGTAGCAGGGCCAGCTGATGCAGGAGCATGGATGCAGGGGCAGCGGCCACAGCTGTAAGTCGTCATGAGTCTAGTGTTGAGTGTTAAAACAGCTTTTCTCTGAGTTATTCTATCACAAAAAAATACCTTATACACACTGTCAGTGATAACGCAAAGGGCGATCGGCATTTTATCCCATATTGAGTTAAACAGCAAATTGTCCTTTTTAGGATGAAACAAATAGGTAACTTATTAATGAGTTAATATTTTGTCTTAAATTAATTTACACCTTCAAATTTGGAACAGTTATAAATTTGACCATGCCTCAGTACGTACTGAATTACTTTTTCCTTCAATAATAAGCATAACACCCGAACAGCTTTAATAATGTGCATAAATATTAAGTTTTCGCATAATAAAACCTTAAAAATTATCAAGCCCCAATTATAACGAGCAACTATATTTTTGAAAACAGTCAATCCTTGTTGAAACGCAAAATTCGATTGATCTGATTGATCGTAAATATGATAGCTTCCCAAGCACGGTCAACAGAATCATAGACCTTGAAATTTGAAATGTGCTATTTGGCTTATATAGGAGCTTGTTTCAGCCGAAGCCGCTCATGATCCCGTGAAGCACAGTCAACCAAACAAATGAATTGAAGATTTAATACTTTCTCGTTCTGTGCAATAATCAAAAGTTAATTATCTTATTTTGCATGCCCATGCACGCTCTGACTGTTGAAACTTGTTTGCGCCGCGCAGTGTCTGTTCTTTGCCTGATCAGTGGGGTCGTATTTATATGTGCAAATTTGAATTCGGTAGTAGGTACTTTAACTCATCGTTTGCACAGAATTTTAAAAATATTCAATACAAATAATGTATCAAACAACCTTACGTAGTTCTACGTCAACCTTGCGGTAGTGGCTTTGCATACAACCCTTGTGTTTCTTTTAACAGATACTTCTAACTAATACACTTAAGTAACTGTTGCAAAAATTGACCTTGTTGATATTTTTATATTTATATTAATTTATTTATTAGTTGAAACATGCTTTGTAAATATAATCAATGGCTTGTAGCTTTAATAATTAAATATTTTTTTGCAGTGGAGGACATGAATTTTTTTTGCTGTCCAGCCAATTTTTTAAAAGACACATAGGGTATCGGCTCCATTATCGTCAGCATTGCCTTTTTACCGTCAGGGGGTGAATGATGTCCTACAGTGTTTATTTCCTGCATGATGGGGCATTATATTGTAGGGCAGTTTCTTGCAAAAGATTAGTTCTCTTCATAGAGCTAATAAAACCTATACCCTAGTTGTTGGATTCCGAGAAAATACTGCCAATTATTATTTCTTTTTTTTTTCAAATTAATAAACATTTGCGTCTTAGATTGATTTGTTCTCCTGTTTGTCAATTTTAAGTTTAGCAAAATCACGTTTGATGAACTGGAGATACCCAAAAATTTATTCAACAATATTTGATTCGAAAAAAATTTTGATTTTTGATTCAACAAACTAAACATTTTTCATGCGTCTTGAGCTGCCTGACAGGTCAGATGTGTTTTCGGTTGCTTGTGGACTGGTCTTCGATTGCCTATAGCTTCAAAGTTTGTGTTTTGTCAGTGCGTTTTTAAAAGATTACCTTAAAGTTAACTTACATCATCTTTCTGAAGACTACCTATTTCTTTCTTTCTAAATACTTGCAAATTGATATTATTTTTTAACTTTTTTCGTATCACCTCAAATGGCAGGACGAAAAAAGAAACCACGCATCGCTACGGGGAGGAAAAGAGAGGCATCTCTTTCTTACACTAACTTATGCAATTAAAATTTATTTGATATTCTGCGTGAGCAAGAAGCCGGCGAAATTGAAATGTTCGAAAGTAAACTATTCAAAGTGAAATTTCTTTAAAAAAGGAGAAAGTTCCACCTATTGTGGTAACGTTTCTCTCCGACGTAAAAGATGCTTATCAAATTAGCCGAAGAGGCGAATGCCGTTTTAGGCATCAAATGTTGAGTTGACAACCTGGAAGGAGCGTCAAACATAGCTTCGGCCCTCACAAGTCCCTATCTCACACCTCCACGAGGCATATGATTACACTAGACTGCCGGTTGAAACATGGATACAACTGGTTGGTGTTGCCTGGGCAATGTTGTCATCCGACAATAGCTAAGTGAGAAGATGCGACACGATCATTGGCGCGTAAACCATATTCCGACGGTAGAGGAAATGCTTCGCCAACCCGAGCGTCTGTTCACCAAGATGGTGCGGCTCAAAACAGCGTCTGATCTCCATGTTAGGAGCGGCTGATCAACGTCCTGGTGGCAGCGTGGGACTCTAAACAGAGCTGACACGATGGTCCCCCGGCGAGACAAGGAGTTGAGGAAGGCCCAACGAGCCGCCCCGGAAAACAACATGTTACAAACAACGTAAGAGATAATACGGATCGGAACAATCGGCATGGACCTAGGCAACGAAATAAGGACTACGATTGGAAACTTGGGACATGGAACTGCAAATCGCTCTGCTTTCCAGGATGCGACAGGATAATCTATGATGAGCTACATCCACGCAACTTCGAAGTGGTAGCGCTGCAGGAACTTTGTTGGGCAGGACAGAAGGTATGGAAAAGCGGGCACCGGGCGGCTACTTTCTACCAGAGTTGTGGTACCACCAGCGAGCTGGGAACCGGCTTCATAGTACTGGGTAAGATGCGCCAACGCGTGATAGGGTGGCACCCGATCAACGCAAGGATGTGCAAGTTGAGGATAAAGGGCCGGTTCTTCAACTACAGTATCATCAACGTGAACTGCCCACATGAAGGAAGACCCGACGACGAGAAGGAAGCGTTCTACGCGCAGCTGGAGCAGGTCTACGATAGCTGCCCACGACGGGACGTGAAGATCGTTATTGGGGACATGAATGCTAAGGTAGGACGGGAGACAATGTACAGACCGGTAATCGGACCAGATAGCCTGCATGCCGTGTCTAATGATAACGGCCATCGGTGCGTAAACTTTGCGGCCTCCCGTGGTATGGTAGTCCGAAGTACCTTCTTCCCCGCTAAGGTATCCACAAATCCACCTGGAGATCACCCGACCAACAGACAGAGAACCAAATCGACCACGTTCTAATCGACGGCAGGTTTTTCTCCGACACCATCAACGTTCGCACCTACCGCAGTGCGAATATAGATTCGGACCACTACCAAGTAGCTGTGTGCATGCGCTCAAAACTATCGACGGTGTATAACACCCGCCGAAGTCGAACGCCGCGACCAAATATTGGGCAACTGCGGGACGCCGAGGCTGCACAGGAATACGCGCAGCAGCTGGAGGCAGTGCTACCCACGGAAGAGCAGCTTGGCGCAGCTACCCTTGAAGATGGCTGGAGCAGCATCCGATCCGCCATAGGTAGCACTGCTGTAGCGCTACTAGGTACAAGGCTCCGAATCATAGAAATGACTGGTTTGACGGTGAATGCAAACAGTTAGTCGAGGAGAAGAATGCAGCACGGGCGAGAATGCTGCAACACCGTACGAGAGCGAACGTGGGACGATACCGACAGGCACGGAACAGCCAAAACTCAGTCCTCCGAAGGAAGAAGCGCCAGCAAGAGAACCGAGATCGCGTAGCGATGGAGCGCGCCACCACGGATCAGATATTCGCGGTTCGGCAGGTTATGCAGAAATGCCGCGAATATAACGTGCCCACACATCATCTGTTCATCGATTTTAAATCGGCGTACAACACATTCGATCGGGGCAAGCTATGGAAAATTATGCCCGACTACGGATTTCCGGACAAACTGACGCGGTTGGTCAAAGCGACGATGGATCGAGTGATGTGTGTAGTTCGAGTTTCGGGGGCACTCTCGAGCCCCTTCGAAACCCGAAGAGGTCTAAGGCAAGGTGATGGTCTCTCGTGCCTACTATTCAACATTGCCTTGGAAGGTGTCATTAGAAGAGCGGGGATTAACACGAGTGGCACGATATTCCAAAAGTCAGTTCAACTGTTTGGTTTCGCCGACGATATCGACATTGTGGCTCGGACCTTTGTGAAGATGGCGGATACGTACATCGGACCAAAGGCTGAAGCCAAACGGATTGGACTGGTCATCAATGCATCGAAGACGAAGTACAAGAAAGGAAGGAGTTCACGAGAAGACAGTGCTAACCTCCCACCTCGAGTTCAAATTGGTGGTGATGAAATCGAGGTGGTTGATGAGTTCGTGTATCTGGGCTCACTGGTAACTGCCGACAACAATACCAGCAGAGAAATTCAACGGCGCATTATGGCAGGAAATCGTGCATACTTTGGTCTCCGGAGGACGCTCCGATCGAGTATAATTCGTCGCCGCACCAATTAAGCTTCTACAAGACGCTGATCAGACCGGTAGTCCTCTACGGGCATGAGAAATGGACTATGCTTGTGGAGGACCAACGCGCCCTTGCGGTTTTCGAGCGGAAGGTGTTGCGGACCATCTTCGGTGGACTGCAAATGGAAAACGGAGTGTGGAGAAGGCGAATGAAACACGAACTGCAGGAGCTGCTTGGGGAGCCATCTATCGTCCACACCGCTAAGATAGGCAGGTTGCGGTGGGCTGGGCATGTTGTAAGAATGTCAGAAGACAGCCCGGTAAAGATGGTTCTTGAAACCAATCCGTCAGAGACGAGACGGAGAGGTGCACAGCGGGCAAGGTGGATCGATCAGGTGGAAGACGACCTGCGGACCCTACGCAGACTGCAGAGCTGGCGAACTGCAGACTGAGACGACTCTTACGTACAGCAAAGGCCACACCGCGGCTTGGGACTGTTTGGTAAGGTAAATAAGGCGAATGCCGCTTACTGGCCTAAACATTGAAAGATTGGAATCGTCTTATTCAGTATTTAAATGAAAAGATGTATATTTTTTTACAAATGACACAAGAGACCCACAAGAGGCCCCAAGCCGTTCAAGGTCGTACTGAAAGGTCTCACCAACGATCAAACCGTTGATGAGATTAAACTTACTTAAACAGAATTACTTGGCATAGCCCCTACCCAAGTTTCTGATGAAACAAAAATCACGAGGCGAAAACAGTCAGGAAGCTGTAATTTCCCTTGTTAATTATTTAATTCATTTTCACCGCACTGAGGTTACCAATTTGACAAAGCACATGCTACCTATAATGTCCGAGTGAAATGGGAATTATATCGAAAGTTTGGCGGAGGTGAAAAGCATATCACCCAATGCCATATTTGCTAACGTTATGGCCATGGTTCAAAATTCTGTAACATGAACCAAAAATGCCTTATTTGTAGA
Organism: Wyeomyia smithii; assembly: GCF_029784165.1. Classification (NCBI taxonomy): domain Eukaryota; kingdom Metazoa; phylum Arthropoda; class Insecta; order Diptera; family Culicidae; genus Wyeomyia; species Wyeomyia smithii. Next base: position 228,291,615 of record NC_073696.1, read on the forward strand.
GACTCTTCTCACAAAAAGGACACATGTACTGTGAAAGAGAGTGAAAATTTTCGCTGTGCGAATTGTAACGGCAACCATATGTCAAATTTTTATCAATGTCAAGACCGTTTAGCAATTGTTAAGGCGAGGCAAGGAAAACAAAATACAATTTCCCAATCAAATTAAACTTCAAAACAAAATTCTCCAAGCGTACCAACACCGCCCACTTTTTTTACTCCTTTCATACTCGTTTAACATATGCACAGGTTACAGATAGTTCGAACATTCTACCGCCTAATGTTGGTAGTTCGAAAATGACCGTTAATACGGGAGGTAAGCAAAACACGGTAGAACATAAAAATACACCTGTTACCCCAGCTATATTGCTACCGAAAATATTTTTTCTAATGTCAACTACCTGAGGCCTATTACGGCAGGTAAATTTTCTTTTCTGCTACAGGCAATGTTCAATCTTATGAACGCCATGTTGCAAGCAAAATCCATGTTTGAAGCTATTAAAATTGGAACAAATTTTACAATTAAAATTGTTTCTAATTTAAAATTTAGCAATGATTTTAAATTAATTTAAATTGGAATGCTCGCTCATTGAAGGCCAATGAGAATGAGCTTTTTAATTTTTTAACAGTAAATAATGAGCACATTGCCATTATTTCTGAAACATTTTTGAAACCTAACATCAAATCAAAATATGATCCCAATAACGTGGCTCATAGATATGATAGGATTCAGGGTTTCGGCGGTGGAGTTTCAATTGTTATTCATCGCCGAATCAAACATCGTGCTCTTCCCCATCTTGAGACGAAAGTTATTGAAACTTTGGGAATTAAAGTTCAAAGTGAACTTGGGATTTTATTTATTGCCGCAGCATATTTACCATTCCAATGCACGAGCGAGCACAAAAATTATTTTAAAGGTGATTTACAAAAACTCACCAGAAATCTTTCAAAATTTTTTATATTCGGCGATTTTAATGCTAAATATCGGAATAATTCTCAAAGTTATTTCAATGGCAACATTTAATTCAATGATTGTTCCTCAGGATATTATTCTATTTTGTCTCCGAATAGTCTTACATGTTTGTCTTCTGTAAAAAATCCATCAACAATCTCACGTATGTAGTGAATTGATCACACATGCTGATTTTGATTCTGACCTTCTCCCAATAACTTTTTCCATATCACATGAATCTATTCTATGCCCTATAAGCTCTGGTTTTAATTAACACAAGGCTAATTGGGAAAGATATAAAACTCATATTGAAAATAATTTCAATAATGAACTAGATTTGCAAAACGAAGTGAATATTGATTCCGCTTTGGAAGCATTGAAATGTGCAATTGTTGATGCCAGAAATTATTCTGTTCAAGAGGCACAAGTGAAATTTGATTCACCAATAATTGACGAAAATTTTCAACTTCTAATTCGTTTGAAAAATGTCCGCAGACATCAATATCAACGTTCTCGTGACCCTGTTTTTAAAACTATTTATAAAGATTTACAGAAAGAGATTAAACATAGATTTACTCTTCTGAAAAATCAAAATTTTGAGACTAAAGTTGAAAAATTGAAACCATATTCAAAACCCTTTTGGAAGCTGTCGCAAATTATGGAAAAATACAAAAATAACTCCAATTTCGAAACCGGATAAGAATCAAGTTGAGGTTTCAAGTTATCGACCAATCAGTTTGCTTTCTTCAATAAGTAAACTGTTTGAGAGAATTATTCTCAACAGAATGATGTCACACATCAATGAAAATTAAATTTTCGCAGATGAACAGTTTGGTTTTCGCCATGGGCATTCCCTACTCATCAATTGCTCAGAGTTACTAATATGATACGAGCTGACAAATCTGAAGGTTATTCCACTGGAGCTGCTCTTTTAGACATAGAAAAAGCATTCGACAGTGTTTGGCATAAAGGTTTGATTGCGAAATTTCAAACTTTTAATTTTCTAATTTTCCTAATCAAAATTTTGAAAAATTATCTTACTGATCAAACTCTGCAGGTTGTCTATCAGAATTCAAAATCTGATAGATTTCCTGACAGAGCAGGTGTACCTCAAGGTTCAGTCTTGGGTCCAGTCCTGTACAACATATTCACTTCAGATCTTCCTGATTTGCCTGCAGGATGCACAAAGTCATTGTTCTGCGATGACACAAGCATTTCCGTAAAAGGAAAAAGTCTTCGTGTCATATGCAGTCGATTGCAGAAAAGTTTAAATATTTTTTCTTCCTACTTGCAAAAGTGGAAAATTTCTCCCAATGCTTCTAAAACTCAATTGATAATTGTTCCCCATAAGAATAGGGCTTTTTCCCTTAAGCCAAACAATAATAAAATATACGAGATATTTATATTCTCTAGATAGATTTTTCAAACTTTGTTTAAAGAATAAACTTTTGATTTACAAACAAATTTTTAGACCCGCAATGCTTTTTGCTGTACCGATCTAGTCAAGTTGTTGTTCAACAAGGAAGAAACGCTTCAAAGGATTCATAATAAAATTCTGAAAATGATTTTGAAGCGTCCTCCTTGGTTTGGTACACTCGAATTACATAGAATTACTGGTGTTGAAACATTACAAGCTATGTCAAATAAAATTATTAACAATTTTCGACAAAAACCGTTGCAATCCTCAATTGCTCTTTATAGCCAATAAGTTAGTAATTAAGTTAGTTGTAAGTTCACTTCCCTTTCTTGACAAGTAGGTTTAAATCCCTACGAATGATAAGTCCTAATTGCGAAAGCAAACAAATCGTAACAATTAAAATTACAATTTTTCTAACAGTGTTGAGAAGTCACCATTTGTGATTGGACACACGTACTCATTATTTACTGATATTTATCATAGATACTTAAACTACTAACAACCCCCCTTATATCAAAAAAAAGGTGGGAGTGTGATCTTTGGAGTTACTCTTAAATAAAATACTCGAACCAGCCACTTCCATTTCTCACTCAAATATTATTAAAAAAAAATGCGAAAAAGCAGTGAAAATAATTTTGGCCAGGTTTTCACTCGAGTTACTCCTCTGTGCGCTGTCCAGAACGGAAGCATCCATGCAAAATCATACAGCACTCCCGTTTTGATGAGACATTTACACTCACGTCCACTCACAATGAGCACCACGTTGTTTCTCTAGTTTACAGTTTCTCTACTAGGACAGTGTTGCGCTGTGGCACATCAGCATCTTCACCGTCAAAGCAAATCACAATCAAAATTATTCAGATGAATATTAGTTTTTGTGTCTGATTTATATAATGCACTCTATGTTTTAAATTCAAAGTTATGGAGGAATGTCAACCGAGATCTTCCACAAATGTTCTAATATAATATTGCTTTTTTCTAGGGACTATGACGATTGCGAGTAAGGCATTTTTCATCATTAAACCGGTCACAATGTGTCTCGGAGTATCTTCACCAATTTTACCATATGAGAAGTCAATATCTCAATGAGTATGAACAATTTTCAATCGATTGCCGATTTAACAATGGTTAATGCGTATAAATTACCGCGTGAAGTTGTTTAATAATGCCTTTTTAAGATTATTCTAGTCTCTAATTCTAATTCATATGAATGATTGTAGAATTGAACATCCGGGCAAACGCTGCAATGTTGTTTCTCATAACCACCGAATAAAGTTGATGTTTCAAGCCTACCGCTTGTTCAGTTTGAATAACTTAACACTGAACTACGCGAAACAATAGATATTTTAGGGGATAAATTCAATGAGCAATTTGTCTCTCGTTTTGGCTATCAAAACCATGCGATTTATCGCCACTGGACTAGTTTTAGCTACGTAAAATAGTTGGTAAATTTTGGACAAGGTCAACCCTGTTGAGGCCTTATTTACCTGTTTTTTTTTTGGTAGAACTCAAAGGCCAAAATGATGGAATAAGTGCCGCAAAACTTGACCTTAAAGGACGCATCAAAATATGCATAAAACCATTCATAAAACAATAATGGATTTGCATAGACTGAGAGCTTTATTTATGATACGATCTATTGATGATAGAAGAAAAGTTTCCAGTAGTTTTTACGACCTGCTCGTTGGTATGTCAATAAACGTCGTAAAATCATGAGCAACAATTATTGCTGTCATAAAATCATCATAAACTCAAATCAAACCTAGCGAGCAGGAGCTGATGTAATTTACTCATGAAAGGCAAGGTATTCTTTTTAACTAAAAACTTTTCATTAACACATATGAAATGATTATTACAAACTATCAGCTCTCCATAACAGATATTCAGCAAAAATTGCAGGTCACCCTATTTCCTTTCCCTTTTATAGTTCACTAAGCCGCTTACCCGGTACCACGCAAACCAAACTGGGACTGATGGCTCTCATGTGAGGCCCCTATTATATGCTATCCTAGTTCAATTCAATAGCGCGACCCATTTTTTCCATCCAGCGGTCGTGAAATCTGTCCCGAATGCGAGCGAACATCAAGCATAACGACGAGATAAGCTAATTAATCTGCCTTCGCCAAATTATTTTCCATTCACTCAAAATGGTGGCCGCTTTTCTGGCGGGGCGGGGACGGTAAACACACAGCCTAGTAACACCGCTGCGGTGGAAGATTCCATTAATTGTGCCAGTTAATTCGCGATCTGATGAGTGCTTTGTGGGATTTACTCGCCTTCATTATATCGCCATGTTTATTTCTGCGATTTACGACTAATGAAACAGCATAACTTATTTGACTCAAGAGTCGCTGGTTTGCTTAGAAAGAATTAATGGCTGGCAACGATGCTATTTGACGTAATCCGTTTGAGTAAATTATCGCGAGCATAACTTTTCGTGATATTATTTCATAGTATTAATTTCATAAATCTGCAATTTAGAAAGCATAACTTAACGTAACGCTACAACAGTGTTGTATCGATGGGTAAAAACTGTTGACACAAATCATGTCAATTTTCTTTTCATAATATTTACTCCGGGGGAATGGAACGACATCGCAACTCCAGTAAACCTCGCACAAAACCACATGATAACAATTGGGAACCGGCGGCTCATTGTCGAAAACTCATTAAGCTAGGCCCAAACCAACGACAAATCCCCCGGAGGCATCCCACGGTCAATTAGTTTTCCGTAATGGGAACCAATCAATGCAACCCGACTGATATAATGCCGGAAATTGCCCTGCGGTGGTCGAGTTCCGAGGGATTCCTTGTTTCATCGGAGGGCTTCGGCATGCGCACGGCAAGCCGTTCCAACTGATTTCGTCTTATTTTTTACCGCCCAAGCATGCAGCCAGCAAAGCCCAGCGGCAGCACGAAAGTATATTTAAATTAAGGGGAAAGACGTGGATTGCTTTCTCCTTTTTTATAAACCGTGACCGTCTGGTCAAATTGAGTTCAATTATCGCAGCGCTTAGTTAGTCAAGCACGAGGGTTCCCAAGACGGTGGCAGCGGGCGGTGGGGACGCAAGCCAGCGTAGAAAGCAGAAGAAAAACTTCTTGCTTTTAATTGTTGAAGTAAATGGACGAAATATTTAGCGGATGCTGATGAAATGGAGTTTGAAAGTGTTCTACTTTTTTGTTATGAATGTCGTTGAACTAAATTGCTTCCTGATTGAAGCGTTGTTGTTATAGTGGAAGTTTTTGTAACAACTTTTGAACCATTTACTGCCTTTTCTTTACCTTGTTTTACTGCAATTGTCGCTGGCGTTGTTTCCTGCAATTTAATATGTAACTTAAATCTTGAACCAGTTTATAGATATTTTTGAATCTGCATTTTTCATTTTTGTATGACTTCAGAAAGCAATTTCTTCAGAACTCTTTCCGAAATTGTGGTAAAGACAGATAATATATTGCCTCTCTTGTAACACAAATTTGACCTGAACTTATTTCCTTTTTTATTGGTGTCAGTTACACATTTTCATTTCTCGGCCATCCTTCCAGCCAGGTATCGCACCTTATGGCAAGCGTCTTGCAAGTGGACAGAAGATCAAAGCGAGCAATTGCTTCGCTGCTAGGAATGTGTAATCAGATCTTAATAATTAACTCTGCGTTGGCTCGTATATTGACAAGACTAGACGGAGTTTTCCAAGTTGTCCTCCATCTACACAACGATATACCGGTAGAGGAAGATCAAAGGATTTTTTTTCGACGTGAAGCCTGAGAAAAGCTCACAACAGTGAGTGTGTGCGTCGATAAATTTTGTCAGTCAGGAAATTCGTTCGTTTTCATTTTCTCATCGGATAAAACATGTCATTTTGAATGATTATCTACTTGATGATCAGATTTATTTTTAGCAACGTGCATGGAGCCCCGGTAGTCGAAAAATGCTGTAGAATGAAGGGTATGGGAGCACGTGCCAGGTTTAAAAGCTTCCGGCAGAAATATGTTCTGCTCATTTCATCGGGATTGCAAGATAAAATTTGGAGTATGGGAACGAGGCGGCGAGATCCGAAAACCAACAAATTTATTCCAAGTGTACCAGCGATTGCTTGGTATATGGCAAAGCAAGTAACATTAATATGACAATCGTACAAATTAGTCACCAGGAAAATCCACTTCATTTCTCGTGTTGTAATCGTGACACATTTCGTTCCGGCAGATCAAACATACGCATAGTGAATATTTGAAGAGACGAGCAATCCGTGCCACTAAACACCGCTCTTGCGATGATAAATGACGGCCTTGTGGCGAAGTGGATGGAATAATTTCGATGCGGTTTAAGTAAGCAGTCATACGAGAGCAGAGTCACGGAAAGCTGACAGAACGGTGCTGTAGAGATTTCTTCAGGTAAATCTGTTGAAGCAGCTTGTATCCTAATCCATAATATTGACTGTCTTATTTTAGCAACTTGGTATTTTGATCTCTATTCTTTTAAATCTGCAACCTCAGTTTAAAACTTTTCAAAAATTTTGACTGTTTATATTTTCGTTTAAATTCCCGAAGGGCACCTTTCTGACATTTAGAGATTTACCCGAGAAATCGTTCAAATTATCAACCCACTCGTAGATCACACAGCTCACATCATAGAGCAGAACAGTAGTAAACATCGAAGAACTGTGCAATATTCATCCACAAAATTAGTGACCAAACGAAATGTTGTCTATAAGTCCTACTTGATACAGCCAGCAGAATACAGAATCAATACTCTGTCCAGATAGCGTGGTGGTGCATAAATACTGCTTCATTTTGTTTCCTCTGCCGTCAAAGAAGCGTAGCACAGACAGAGTGGCTATCGCATTCCGGTCTTGAATCCCTCCGTGGAGGTTTTGATTGCAACTCCAAATCACCGGCCGGCCGGCCGGTTGATGCTGGTCCGTAGATTCCAGACTGATGGTTGACTGATGCGGACCGATTTGATGAGATGTGAGCTGAATTTTTTGTGTAACCGTGTTGCATTTCAATGAGCCCCGTCGAACGGACAGCAGACAGCCTCAGACACACGTACACGCACACGCACACCCATGCCGCAATACTACCTACACCCTGCGCTCCAATATAAATGTTTATGCTTTGCTCCGTCTATGGACGCGAGTGGGTCGCAATCGATTATTTCTTCTACCCAAAATCGAATTGGCGTGGCGGAACCGGTAACTATCGGTACTATGAATTATTCATCGGGAAGTTGCTCGACTCTAATGAAACATGATAGGCGGCTGTTATTTATCGAGTGACACCGAAGCGACAGGATTACCAGATGAAGCCCGTTCCATTTTAATCAGTTGCTGGAAATCGGAACGCTTCGGAACGTGGAAGTGGATTTTTTTATTTTTCAATTTCACAGACTAAAACTATTCAAGGGATGTGCAGATGAACCTTGATAAGATCATTTGTGAAACTCTATGGAGAGTAAGCTGCATTGAAATAGTACAATATCAGTGTGATCACAGGGTGCATGGAATCAATTTCAATGTTCCTGTTAAAAGTCAAAATTACAGCTGTTGAAAATCTCTAACATCAATCAAGAATTCTAAAATCGAGAATATAAAAAAAATTGTAACTGTTTTCTAAGTGCTGCTCAGTGTTCAAGAAAACCTCCTGCATAACAGATGCAACTGCATTGAATACGTTCAGGGAAGTGAAATAGTCTCCCTCGACTGGGAACTTTGATCGAACATTATAAATTCCTGCCAAATTATTTTATAATTTAAAGATAAGTAATGACGGAAGAAAAGATTATTCACAAATTGATTCACTAATCAGGCTAGTCATTTCACCTCAGAGCATCACTAACGTGTAGGAGAATATCTTTCACTGCGAAAACAACTGCTCTCACACTTGTGGACACACACTTGTTTGAAGAGACCTTCGAATCCTGTGTATGCAAGTAGCTTCACCACGGTGAATTCTGAAATATCTCTCCAGAGAGATAATAAACTGGTGTAATTTTCTCGCACAAAACGGCATTACGCTCAATAACTACACGAAACATTTGTATGAGCAACTATTAACCATACTTCGCAATGTTGTTCCTCTGAAACGACTCAGTGGATTGCGGACTAAACGACAACCTTGGTGGAATAACGAGCTGCAGCGTCTACGAAACCGCCGCCATAGGACTAGAAAGTCACTTGCATTACCTGCAAGGATAATTTTCAACAGGTAAATATCCGAAGGAAGTTTCCCCAGTGCCTGGAAATCAACCCGTTCATAAAGTAGGCAGCATTCATATCGTGAAAAACTACCGGGCTATCACCATCCTGTGTTACTTACCGAAAGTGTTCGAAAGCTTGGTGCACGATTCGCTCACGCAGTGGCTGTCGTCGTATCTGAACAAACGCAGCACATGCGTAGGTATCGGCGGAACGCGTTCTCCACCGTTTGCGTTGCATTCAGGGGTACCCCAGGGTAGCCACCTTAGCCCACTTTTATTCATTTTTTTCGTCAACGATTTGTGTTCAACCATACGGTCTCCCTAGTACATGTTTGCTGACGATCTCAAATTTTTTCGAGTGATTACATCTACTTTAGACTGCTGTGCAATTCAAGCTGATATCGCCACGTTGTTGAACTGGTGTACACTTAACGGAATGGAAGTAAACGTACGAAAGTGTAACGTTATCACATTCTACAGAAAGAGACAAGTTATGATGTTCGACTAAAGGATGCCCACTGTCAGCATCAACCGAGTCAACACTGTGGAGGATTTGAGCATTCTCCTTGATGCCAAGTTGAATTTTGCTCAGCATATCTCAGCTACAACCGCACAAGCGTATGCTATATTGGGGTTCATCAGAAGGAGCACTTGTTACACTTTGAGATTACGCCGACAAAAATACCGCAACAAATTTTCCCGTGCACAACATAACGCTTAAGGTTGCTAAGAATGCAGCCAGTCTAGAGCCCAGAAGCTCATTCTCTCGCTTGAAAATAATCAAAGCAGCAAACTGCTTCCGCTCTCGTACCACAAGGGCACTCCTCGGCCGCAAACACAATTGCGAGCAGTCAGTCGCTCAGTATAGTTGATCCAGAGTGGTCGTTGTGTCGTTGGAATCAAGGCACATATAGTGAATACAGCAATCGGATAATTACGCAAGCTCGCTACAGAAAGGATCACCGCAAAATTAAACAAATCAACCGCTTAAAGGTAAAAGCATGAAAACGGGCAAGCATAATCCCATGAAGACTAATTTGGCCTTCCCATAGAGCTTCATATTGCGACACGACAACCACGTGATCACCAGGAACGATTCCGACATTACGGTGCAAAACGGGATCATCTTGGGGACTTGGACTCATACGCCAGACAAATCACAGGCTCAACTTGAATCCCTTTTGATCACTACGGTCACAGGATCAGCTCGTAGGGCCTTAGCCCAAGCAAATTGTTCGCACACCCACAAGCACACAGAGAAGGCCTTCATAAAGGTACATGTGCTTTACAATGAAGACCTCATGGATGCTAAGTAAACAATGTATCGCCTCGATAGAGGGCCTTTTATTTACAGGCCAAAGCGTGGTTCATCATGGGGCAACAATCCCCACTCATCAACTGAGTCAACTGCTAGAGGACGCTGGAAAGGCGACACCTTGAACCACCTCACCAGGTTCCAGCGAACAAATTCAGTGGCAGTTCTGTCAGCTGGTGAACAGGCGCTAGTCCTCCCGCCTTGAGAGGTCTGTGTTTGACACTCTAGGACTGTAGAGCACAAACTGCTGATGCGGCAGCGCAGTGGTGCGAGGTCGTGCCACCTACGGCAAAGCGTGCCGGCGCGATCGTGCATGGCGTGACAGGAAATCGACGGTAGCGGACAGCGTGCGGCAGACGCAGCATCACGGGGCCCCCAACGATCGTTTGAGTCAGCTGAAGTTCTCAGATTATACTAGAATACTGTATGTATAACCAATAGATTTTTATTATTATTATTTATTTACACTCATCGGACATATTTGTCTACATGAACACTTACGTACTAAAAATGGTTAGAAGGTAAAATTTGTTACACGATCATGAAACACTCTAACACTAACATTGAAGTCAAACAAATGATAACATGAATTAAACAGAAAACACATATGTCTTATTGGTTCGTGCTGTGCATAGTCAGTCCGATGTTGTTGGAGTCGCAGGAAGCTTCGCTGTCTCAGTGGTCGAGGAATAATGTTCAAATTAATCTGAGCAAGAATCCATGGTGCACTTACGTCTCCTGAGAGGACCTTGGCCAAAAAGATGGTCCCCAGGATTTTTCGCCTCTTTTGCAGCGTATCCATACCCAGCAAGCGGCAACGGCTTTCGTAAGATGGAAGATCGCTAGTGTTTTGCCAGGGTAAAAATCGCAGGGCGTACCTCACGAACTTCGCTTGAATTCTCTCGATTCTGCTGATCCAGACGTTGTGAAAAGGTGTCCAGACTATAGCTGTTGTTTCAAGTATGGATCGCACTAAACTAAAGTAGAGTGAGCGTAAACAATAGGGATCACGGAATTCAGAGGCTAATCGGAAAATAAATCCCAAATTTCTGCTGGCTTTACTGATAATGTCGGCGTAGTGTTCACGAAAGCTCATCTCGGAATCCAACAAGACACCAAGATCCTTCACGACCTTAGCTCTTTCCAGCCCCTCAGTTCCAATGTGATAGTCCCAGTGGACAGGTATTCTTTTCCTAGTGAACGATATAACCAAACACTTCTTCACGCTTATGGTTAAAAAGTTTCGCTCACACCAGTCTGCGAAGATATCGATGACCTGCTGCAGCTTTCGGCAATCGTCTAGTGTCTTTACCAGCCAATAAATTTTGAAGTCATCGGCGTAGACTAACCTGCAACCTTGAGTAACAGCATGACAGACGTCGTTGAAGAATAATGAGGATAGCAATGGCTCCAGGTTGCTTTCTTGGGGGACACCGGAGTTGTTGCTGAAGGGAGCTGACTCGGAAGTTCCTATTTTGACTCTCAGTTGTCGATTAGTCAATTACGACTCTATCCATTTAGTGACATTCGTTGCCACGCCTAGACGGTCCAGTTTTGCTAACAGAATTCGATGGTTAACTTTGTCGAATGCTGACTTTAGGTCGGTGTAGACTGTATCGATCTGAGATCCCTGTTCCATTGACTTTAGACACAAAGAAGTAAACTGCACCAAATTTGTCGCTGTCGATCTCCTCGGAAAAAAACCCATGTTGGTCTTGGGAAATATATGATTTTGCTGACCGAAACAATTCATCGCCAACAAGGATCTCAAACAGTTTGGATCCTGCACTTAGCGAAGTCACACCACGGTAGTCCCCCTTTCTGAACGCCGGAAAAATAATGTCATAATGATTTTTTCCACCTCTCCGGAAATACCGCCTGTGCAAGCGACTTATTGAAAATGGAGCGCAGCGGACCGCAGATGGCCCGGGCGCATTTGATAAGAACTATCGCAGGAATTCCATCCGGTCCGGGTCTGGTAGATGATTTCAGTTTTCTGACACCATTCATGACATCCTCGTCCGAGAACTCACTGATGTTCATACTTAGAGCTCCTCTTGGTACGTCCCTAATGGCCAAATCAGTCTGATCCTGACTAACTGTCGTTTCATCGAATGCTCTGGAGAATTGTTTAGCGAATAGGTTGCATATGCCGTCTGCGTCTGTCGAATTTTCATCTCCCAAAAACATGCTTGACGGTAAAGCTGCTTCTTTCCGCTTTTCGCTTACAAAAGTCCAAAAGCGCTTGGGAAACTTTTTCAGTGCACTCTGCTTTCGTGTTACATAACGAGCACATAGCCCGCGGTTATAACTTTTGTACTTAGAGCTGGCGTAGTGAAACCTTCTTTTGGTGACCAGGTTACGATTGTTGGAAAACTTTTTAAGAGCGTTGGCGCGTTTACGTTTCAGGTATCTAAGATAGTTATTAGACCAGGGCGGGCTTGGGCGAGGGCGACAGACGGGAACATGCTCTGTAAAAAGTTGCGTGAGAGTGGTAGTGAAGCACTGAACTGCTTCATCGATGTCATGCATGTTGTACAACGTTGCCCAGTCAACAGTTAAAAGTGCTTCGTTCAGCTGCGCGTAGTTCGCTCTCGAAAAATCCAGCCGTCTGTGATCGTTGAGTTCTGTGAAAACCATACGGGGCAGGCATTTCAAAGTCGCTAGAATTGGAGGATGCAATGGATCAACTGGTACTAGAGCTTCATGCGTTTCAACGAGAGTACACATTGTAACAAATCTTCGCTCACGAACAGTAAATCAAGCGTACGGTTTAAACAGTTTCTCGCTACGTTCAGCTGCTTAAGATTTAGCACAGATATGCTGTCAATAAAGGTAATGCTAGGAGAAGTCGATTCAGAGGGTTCGGAGTAAGCGTAACCTGTGCCTGTTGTACGCCAGCATAGATCAGACAGATTGAAATCGCCAAACAAAAGATGATCGGTACGGAGATCGTTCGTCGTGACAACATTAGATATGGAGGCAGTAACATTCTCCATGATCGAAGTAATCCTGGACTGGTCCGGGGGTATGTATATTACACCCAAACAGATTAATCTGTCATTACATTCGATGTTTACCCACAACTGTTCGAGGTCGAAGTCGGCCAAATTTGCGCACAAAGTAAAACTAAGCGTATTTTTCAGTGCTATAAGTACACCGCCTCCCCAGGATTTCCCCGTTGCGCCTGGGTCTCGGTCTTTGCGATACACGGTATATTCTTGTCCAAATAGTTGAGAAGAGTTGATGGTGTCGTTAAGCCACGTTTCTGTAAATATTACGACGTCATATTCCTGGTCCGATGCAGCGACAAACAGGTCATCTATCTTCGTTCTTAAGCCTCTCACGTTCTGGTAAAAAATACTGAGCGGCTCGCCTGGTGCAGGACGGGTTGCAGCTTGAGCTATCTCCTCCGGTAGCGAATCGTTGGGTTGAACGTCGCCCAAGAAGAGCTGGAAAAGTTGGGTTCCACTGAGAACGGGTGCAGTATCTTTTTTTGCTTCGGGTGGACATATACTGGTCAATAATTTACCTGGACCAGCCGGGTTATCGAGCTGGGTATAAACATCCCTCGTTGATGACGAGCTATAACTGTGAATTGATTGCTAACTCGAGAAATCGATCCTTTGCTTCGCTCTCGCCAGACGCTCCCGATAAATTGGACAGTCGTTGCTCCATGCAGCATGCGCAACGTCGCGCAGTTCATCACTAATACAGACACGTTTTGCATTTTCTAATTGGCAGTTGACACACTTTTCAAATTCAGCATCACAGTCCACCGCCTTATGATTACCAGCACACTTCGGACAGCAAGCTGGTTTCGTACAAACCGCTGCCTTGTGTCGATACTCCGAGCAGTTGAAGCAACGGAGGGCATCAGTTGCATCAACTATTCTACATCGTTTCAAGCCAAGGTTGACACGCTGGAGCTTCATGAGTATCTTAAACCCACAGGCATCTGTCTCGATAACAGCCGACATCTGATTAAATGTACGCTTTTCGTTTTTTATAACTCGAATCACTTTTAGATCAAATGTATCGATCAAATTATTTTGTTTTTTTCAGGTTTGCCAGCAAACATTCTTCATTCATGCTCTTCGAGAAGCCGATAATTTTGACCCGGGGCTTCAAAGGTTTTTGCACCTCTATGTTGTTAGTGGTTCTTGTACGGGGCGTTATAATACGTCGTTTGCCTGAGCGCAACAGTCCACCTGTATCCGGAGAGGTAACAGTGATAGCGTTTGAATTAGAGATGACCGGTGCGCGATCAATCACAGCATCATTTCCCTTCCTAAGTGACGAGCTTCCCGAGTTGCGTGTAACCTGAGCGTATGAAGCATTTCTGGTGGCTGCATTCGCAGAACTGCATTTTTGTGAAGTCTCATCATCATTAGCAATATTATTTACTTGCGAATTGCTTTTATACTCCTTTTGGATAGCAGACAAAATACTAGGCAGAATCGTAGTTTCGATCTTTTTGAGATCAGCAGAAGATAAACCAGTTAGCATCGATTCATGTTTGTTTACAATCTCGCATAAACTATCTACCTTGGCCACCAGCTGAGAGCACTGCTTCTGAATGTCATTCAAAGTAGTTTGTTTTTTTTTCCGCAACCAAAGCAAATATAACGCAACGAGTTGTTTTCTCGGAGAGCAGTAGCAGGCAACGGAGATCATTGTGTGCCTCTCGTCTCCAGGGATACCAAATGTGCAGATTTGTCTGCAAACGCAGATTTTTGGAGTCCGTGTGCAGATATTTATTGATTTGCAGATATTTGCAGTTTTCTCGCGGTTTCTGCAGATTTTTGTCAGAGTCTCCTTATATTTGCGCAGATTTTCTGAAAATGTGTGCAGATTTTTACAGACTTTTGCCTACGCAAGCGAATTTTTTTCGGAAAACGGATAGATTTTTTTTCAGATTTCGAGCACATTTTTCCGGTTTTTCGAGCAGTTGCAGACATTTTTCAAAAACATCTGGCATCTCTGCTCGTCTCCCTACCGGCGCTGCTAACAGCTAGGTGCGGGAGAGGCGCAAACGACAAAATAATCTAATTTCGATTCGCAGTGAGCAGAATTATTTCACCGAAAATGGAACTAAATATTGCATATAAGTGCGATGCAATATAACTGTGCAGTAGCGTGTTCCACAGGTTACACAGTTGGCAAACATATGACTTTCGACAAGTTAGTTTTCACTGGCGAAACGTTTATAATTTGCAGAGACGATAGAATAACCATTCACTTGTATGACTCACACACATTTACGTACACAATGATCCTAGTGTTTATTTCTTAAGACGCCCACTCCCGTTAAGTTTATCTTGAGTTGCGTTTTGTTCCAACTTACATTAACAAAGAGTCCTTAGTGTTTGGTGCGTGTTGCGCCTTGATTGCGAACTCCACTTGTATCGAGACGGACGATTTCTCCCAGCGAGAAAGGGAAATTGGAACACACTCAACAATTTGATGACGTATACTGTAAAATCACTCTAATGTTCTCTTGTGCGTAGCATCCTAGAATATGGAGTGCTTGTATGGGCACCTTATAATGCTGTAAAAACCAACCTAATCAAACAAGTGCAGCGTCAGTTCCTTCGTTATGCCCTCCGATTGCTGCCGTGGAATGATCCAGTGTGACTACCAGACTATGAACAACGCTGCTCGCATATACGTCCACCAACTCTGTCAAGTAGGAGGACCATGCTACAACGTCTCCTAATCTTTGACCTCCTGGAAAACAATGTAGATAGTTCAGAATTACTTAGCCACATTCGATTTAACGTACCATCAAGGCTCACCAGACGAAGTGATTTTCTCCGGATCGCTAGACATCGCACTCTTTTTACACAAAACAACCTTTTTGATGTTTATTCTCGTAATTTTAATAATTTTTCGAACAATATGATTCTAACTTGTTCAAATCTACCATCAAACTTAGAATAAGTAGCCATGAGAACAGTTTGTACGAGTATTTTTAAAAATAAATAAATATATAAATTAATAAAAAATGAGGAAAAAGTTTAGGTAAGTTTAGATTGCGATGTTTGCTTTGCATCTCAAAACTTAAATAATATAAGCCCAGCCGCTCGTCACGCTTATTTGCTCCGTGGCGTACTTTTGTATATTCTCATAAAAGTGATTCCCCACTATTGTTTCGCTCTGCTGTGGTGCAAGCAACAAATTCATCATTTTTCTAAAAGCGGCAGAAACACAGCGCAAATCAGAATGAAGGAGTTTGGTGCAGAAAATTCAAATCACTCTACTCTTTTCACATATTGAAGCGAAAAACAAGCCTGATACAAATGTTCGTAGTTCACCTTGAATATTTCCAGTACAACGTTTCAATGCGGATGCATAAGCTGCCTTAAGGGGTAACATCCACCAAAAAAAAAAATCATGTCATTTTTTTTATTGGCTTAAATCATGCTAAAACTATCCTAGAATAAAAATCTACATCGCACAAATACTGATCTAAACTCAAAATTCGTTTAATCCAATTCTTACCGAACAAATTGTACGCTCCAAAATAACATTTTTCGTTAATTTTGGCGATGCTCGTTTTTTTTATTTCGAGGCTTTGTAAACTAGCAGAAGTTACCTATGATCGTTATCTTGTTTCAAATTTTAAGTATAGAGGTCGCTGCATCAAGTTTCGACCGTTATAGCGTCTCTACAGAACGTGTTTACTCACAATTTCCCTTTGTTTAGTCGATCAGCCGTTCTCGTTGTGTACGTTCTATGTTTGAGTTGTTCTATACTTTTTTACTGTGAGTTTTATTCAAAAGTACTTAAATATGAAAGACAAGTTTGAGTTTTGCGTGGGATCGGACACCAACCGCGTCAAAGTTGCTGAGCATCGCAAGTCTGATATCGCGAAAGAGTCTAGGCGTACCCAAGTAACCAAAAGTTCGGATAAAAGTAAAATTCATAGACTAATCAGCCAATCTAACGATCATGAATAGAATTCTATTCAGCTCAATTTTTAAGTAACTAACCGTACTCTCAAGTTCGCATTTGTTGAATAAACTTCGAGCAGCATGCAAAGCAGCTTCTAAACCGAACTAGAAAGTTCACATTAAGTTCGGTTAGGTCGCTGAACAGACCGCTATTCAGCTTGAAAAGAAAACTTCAAAATACTTAAAATAAAAATCAAGTTGCAATATTCCAATTTTCTCACTCCTCATTCATGTTGCTTCAATCCCATGATAATCATTTACTGAAGAAATTTAGATCAGAAGAATAATGGTCTGGCTTCATTTATTATTAAATTTCATAATTTTTATTGCAACTTACTACACAAACTTCGAACTCGAGTCCTCCCTCTTTGAAAGCCTAGATTCATACCACTGCTCCGTTCCCGCTATATGATATCTGCATCGATTTTACTCGATGTGCAGAATTCTCTTCATTACCTACACGTTCATAGCTAGAAACATACCGGGTCTCTCTTGCAGCTTGAAAGTTCAGATAAAGTACAAGCGGAACCTCATGCGAACTAGGAAGTTCAGAAAAGGCTGACGCGGAACTTTTTCTGAATTTTCAAGTTCAGAAAAAGTACACGCAGAGCGCAATGTGAACTTAAGTTTGACAGTTCTCTAGTTTGTTTTGATTTTGTTGCAGTTCGTTGGTAATGTAATTGAAAAAGGTTGTGTACGCAATGTTTTCCTTCCAAACGTTTATTAAGAATTTATTCAGGTAAGCAGTATACACATAATATGATAGATATTCAAAATCGATAAAAACTTTTTCGGTCAATAGATATGCTGTGTGCCGCAGTTGAAACGTCCAACGAGAAATGGATTCGGACCTCCAAAACCAGCAACATCATGTAGTGGTCTCACATAAAAACAGGAAAGATTTGGGCAAATTGCTCAGGGATGAAAGAAAGCATCACGCGCAAACAAGTGTCTAATGGGAGTTCATAGCTTACATCCGGTTTATTTTTTCTTTTGCCCTGCAAACTCCTGGGTATCTGAATTCATTATTGATTTCCTGTAAGGTAACAAAAGAAAGTGTTTAGATAGTGACGGCCTTTAAGCACTCTACTATTACCTATTGGAATCATAGCTTTGTTTTCTTTTTGCCATTAATTTAGATAATAAAGTTCCGATGACAATAAAATAAACCATGTTTCTTCATTGTTTTTGAACAACTTATTTTTTATCACTAATCCTGAAGCAAACTTCTTTTTCGCCAAAATAGAGTAAAGCATCAGTCAGAACTTAACATGAACTTTGAAGTGGAAATGAAGTACGACATAGACTTCTCCTGAACTTTCGTGCTGATTAAAGGTACGGATAAAATGCTAACCGAAACTTAATTTCCGGCGGCTTTGAGGTTGACGTGTGAACTTTATGTGAAATTCAAGGTTCCAATGAAGGGGAGTAAGCAGCTTCTCCTGAACCTTCGTGCTGATTAGAAGTACGGATAAAATGTTAACCGAACTTTAATTTCCGGGTGTTTTGAAGTTCACGTGTGTACTTTGTGTGAACTTTAATCTTTCAATAAAGAGGAACAAGCAGATTCTCATAAACTTTCAGGTTGCTTCCAGGTGTTGACGGTAATTTATTTAGAATGAAGTTCGGTTTGTGAGTAATGTGTCTTGTTGTTCAGCAAGAAAGTTCCGCCAAATCCGAACCTTATGTGAACTTCTAAGTTCATTTGTTAGGTGAAATTCGAACTTCTGGTTGCTTGGGTAGTCTTACATCAAATAACAAAAAGGAATAAAAGGAAAATAAAGCTCAGGAAGGAAAACTTTACGGCGCAGGGATTGCTGACTGAAGGTTAAAAAAATTTGTAGCATTTTGAAACTTTAAACGCGTTTTTCTCAAAACCATGTTTTCAAAATCGGCGAGCAGTGGAACTGAAAAAGTTTACATCCGATTGACTTGAAATTTTAACTGTAGCTTCTTCATTGTATTATCTAGTAAAGTACACACGATTCTAGCGATAGATTAACAACAACAAAAGTTATAAACATTTGAAGTTGATTTTTTTTGTCGAAAAAGATTTTTTTCCAAACCGTTGCCATTTTACGAAAAAAAATTTTAAAATTATAATCATGTGTATTTCACTACCGACACTTATGTAGATAATGAATTTTTTTTTTTGTTTTGGTGATAGGTGGAGTTGGGCACGGCTTCTACTGCTCGCCGCGGAACAACTTTAAAAAAGCGGTTCACGGCAATCGCTGCACAGCCGCCATTTTGTAACAAAAATAGCATTTTTTTTCTGCTCTGCAAGAGTTGCTCAATCCAATGATATATTATTTATATACCTTACACCTCAAATGTCCCTTAAAAAAATAATGAAAAAAGCCTTGTTTTGTGATCATTTGGTAGATATTACCCCTTAACGAATTTACACAAATCAGCTGCAGTGAAACTAATATTGTCGATCGAAAGTATACATCAGAACCAAGAAATAGATAGTGAAATATTGGTGCCGTCTGTCGGAGTAAGATTAAGCCACGAGGGCGAGATTGAGCCAAAACGGAAAATGTTTGTTTGTTAAATTACTTGAGATTTCTAGAACCTAATGCCTCAATACTGTATGAAATATAAGCAATTTATTTACAACTTGAAATAGAATATAGATAATATTAGTGAACTGTTTTACTTAAATAATGTTTCAAAGTACCGGCTGAAAAACACGCGCAAATAACGTTACCAAAAGAGGTCCCATGCAAACCAACCCGATCAAGAAATTACATCAACTTACTGCTCAGATGGTACGTTAGGATGTCGTCTCCAATGTGTTGAGGGAATATTACGCATTAAACCTGTGATGGCTCAGAAAATAATGTTTTTCAAACTGTGCACTATTCGAGCCCTTTTGGGGTGAGATTGTGCCAAGCCATAATGAACGGTACAGTGTGCGGAAACCACATTTAGAACAAAATTATATCAGTATACGCAGAAAAAATTTGCATTGTTTACATAGGGTATGTTGTCTAGCTATAGTATTATTTGAAATAATGACTAAATGCTTGAGAACAGTAAGCTAACAACTGTTAGATGGAAATTTAAAATGACTGAAATTACTTATGGAATGTAACAAAATTTTGTACACCTATTCTATATAACTAATTACTTTTAAAACAAGGAAGAAGGGTTGTTGGTACGTTTCCAGCGGTTTTGAGATCTCCAATGGAATATACAGTGGTCAATGACACATAATAATTAAAACGAAAAGTCTTCTCAGGCTTTATGTCCTAACGTTTCCCCTTTCTAAGCTACCTGGAGACGCTACTATGTGTAAAGGGACTGTCTATAAGCCACGTTCTTATAACTGGTTACTCCAGATATCGATTTGATACAGTCATACATTTTTTTATAATTCATATGAAACGTAGTTAATGGGTTCAATGATGGCAATTTCGGTCACGGGTTACTTTAAAACACGTGTTATTATGTCAAAGCCGACGTTTCAAGGATATATTTCCTCGTCCTCAGGGCAACTACGATTAACAGTTTATAATTTACATAGATTAGTCACACGAATTAAGTTATTACATACACAACTTACAAACAAAACAAACAAGTTCTCGTCAAAATATGGTGCATTGGTGTTAAATTGCTGTTGGTTAACTACACTACACTGTGGATGTCAAATATGTAAAATAATTATTGGTTTGCAAATTTTCAAAATTTAAAAATGCAAACGGATGAGCTACACTTACACAGTATCTTCCAACACACGTCACACACGATTAAAGCCGTCGGGAAATGTTGCGTCAAAACGGAGAGAAATAATGTTGCAAGACAGAGATAGAGAGTGCTAGAGCCTGTAGTAGTCTGCATCAACATGTGAGAGATCGCAGCGTGCCGTGTACATCGATCTTCGCAAGCACATCATCAAGTAATGTAGTCATTACAAGATATGGTTCTTATTAGAACCAACGAAAAAAAAATCGTGACCGAATGGTATAAGAAACCTGTCGCTTCCGGGAGAATTCTTAATTTTCTCTCGATGCACCCGCTGGAAATTTAATACGGCAACCGGTTTAATTGGGAGAGTGTTTCGATTATCGACGAACAAATCGCTCACGGAAAATAAGCAGATAGTGCGCGAGCACTTGCTTACCAACAACTATCCGAGCTCACTGATAAATCGGATAATCAACAGATTTATCAACCGAAGCACGAATAACGTTGTTGAGGAAGTAAACTCGGAACCGAAAGTATATCGATCTTTTCACCATGTTGACGGCCTTACACCCGCACTGGCACGCAGTATCAAAAAGAACCATGAAAATATCAGTCTGAGTTTCAAATGCGTCAAAACCAACAGACTACTTTTCACGAAACTCAAAGACTCTTCTTCGCATCTTTCAAAAAGAAACGTCATATACCGTATCCCGTGTGCAGACTGCGATAGCTCATACATTGGGATGACTACACAGCAACTGAAGAACCGTCTTGCCGCGCACCGTTCTCTCATGAAACGCTACGAACAGTATAGAGATTCTAGCACTGAGAGGGAGGGAAGGGAAGATGAGTTTAAAAAGACGGCGTTGATGAAGCATGCGATAGAAAAGAATCACAGTTTCAATATAGCCAACACTAGAATTTTAACTTCAGATGACAGGATTCAAGCATAACAGGTGTTATAAATGTGTTACATTGCATGTGACAGATCCGCAATAAATTATAGAACGGACACGAACAACTTAAGCATCGCTTACTCCGGCACGCTGCGATCTCTCACATGTTGATGCAGACTACTACAGTCTCTAGCACTCTCTATCTCTGTCTTGCAACATTATTTCTCTCCGTTTTGACGCAACATTTCCCGACGGCTTTAATCGTGTGTGATGTGTGTTGGAAGATACTGTGTAAGTATAGCTCATCCGTTTGCATTTTTAAATTTTGAAAAGTCACAAACCAATAATTATTTTGCATATTTGACATCCACAGTGTAGTGTAGTTAACCAACAGCAATTTAACACCAATGCACCATATTTTGACGAGAACTTGTTTGTTTTGTTGTAAGTTGTGTATGTAATAACTTAACCCTCTCCCGCTCACAAGGTTTATCATTAAAATTTATAGCTTCACGAGAAAATTCAAGCTAAACACTTTGTAGACTAACTAAAATTATTATCAACTGTAGTATTTTGAAGAAAATGCCCAGTGATGCTCTAAGGCAGCATACAAAAGTTTATGGAACAATCGTAAGCACAACAAACTATTTTATGTCAAGAAATGATGATTATAATTCTTGGTGCTCTAGAGTCACCATGAGCAGGAAAGGGTTAATTCGTGTGACTAATCTATGTAAATTGTAAACTGTTAATCGTAGTTGCCCTGAGGACGAGGAAATATATCCTTGAAACGTCGGCTTTGACATAATAAAACGTGTTTCAAAGTAACCCGTGACCGAAATTGCCATCATTGAAACCATTAACTATTTATTGGTCAAACAACGCTTAATATGAAACGTAGTTTCTGGTCAACCCCCTACAGCCCCTCAATAGTCCACGTTGTTTATGGTCGTCCTTATACTTACTGTTTTATCATATTATTCATGTGAATTATTCGTAGATACACTACTATTCATTAAACAGGTATTAAATTCAATTTTTTGTTTTTGGCACAATCTCACCCCACAGAAGGGGTGAGATTAGGCCAAAGTTCATTCAATTTTAGCAAAATTATAGTTTATTGTAACTTGATCATATTCGCGGCAGTCGTTAACTTAACATTTAAGTGTGCATTGACGTGATTTGGATCAAACTCATTGCCTTAATGTGTGCATTACAAGCTAAGGAACAAAAACGTGTTTTTGACACAATCTCACCCCGGCAGACGGTATCATATTATTCGGTCATTTTCGACTGTTTCCTATAAGTTGCCATTTAGCGATTCAAAATGGTGCCTGAGGTCAATTGTTAGCTCATTGCATCATTCTGGTTCCAGAAATACTCATATTGGATGGTATTTTGTTATTTTAGACTGTTTTTCACAAACCGGAAGTCGCCATTTTGGATTTCAAAATGGTATTTAAGATAATTTCTGGCCTCTGAGCGTCATTCTAGTTGAAGAAACACCCATATTGGGTGTAATTCGATCATTTTCCGCTGTTTCCCAGGAACCGGAAGTCGCCAACCTAGAATCCAAAATGGGGTCTGTGGTCGATTTCAGCTGCTGTCTATCATTCTAGATCCGGAGATACTCATGTTAGAAGGATATCGGCTATTTTTGGCTGTTTTCCAGAAACCACAAGCTGCCATTCTACAATTAATAATGGTGTCTGAAGTCGATTTGTGGCTCCAGTGCATCATTACGATTCCGAAAATATCATATTGGGTTGAATTTGGTCGTTTGCCGCTGTTTTTTTCCGAAACCGGAAGTCGCCATCTTAAAATTAAAAATCCAAAATGTTGCATGACGTCGATTATGGAACATATTTGTTACCACTAAAAACATTCACCTGCCAAATATGGTTTAATTTAGTTGATTAGTTCTCGGGATGTGCAGAAATTTGTGCAGAAACATGTGCTTCCATAAGGGAGGGAGGGGCGTCGAACCGTTATGGACATATTTATTACACTTTAAAACATCCACATGCCAAATTCGGTTTCATTTGCTTGGTTTGTTCTTGAGTTGTGCAGAAATGTATGTTTCATTTGTATGGGACCCCTTCTTTCCAGAAGAGGGGGGGGTCTCAAACTATCATAGGAACCTTCATCGGGACCAAAAACCCCTACATACAAATTTTCACGTCGATCGGTATAGATTACAACATTAATATTTTAGAACCTAAAGAGTGAATATACATTTATTGGATTGAAGCGTTCATGTAAATCTAGTTTTACAAATAAAAGTTTGAATGAGAAAGGCTGGGTCATCGCGTATTCTTTAGTTTAAGGATAATCTGCGTAGCTGCAAGCTTAAAGAGTCCACTTCTAAGTGGATTGTAGTGGGTTCAAATCTGAGTAAAATCAGGCCATTCGACACAATAATAGTAGGCATGCCACTTCTCAATAGCAGTATTGCTAATAATAAATACAGGATACAGGAGACACACGGGCTCACAATAGATCAACGATTCTGGTCGTAGTGGAAAATTCCACTGGAAATAAACAAAATAGAGTTCTTAATTTATTGAAAAAATGCCAAACCAATCACAATCAAAGTAAATTTCAACATAATTGTTTGAAAAATAGTTCATTTACAATAATATTCATCCAAAAGCTAGAAAAATCATAAAATGAAATCAGGATTCACCATGGTAAGCGATGCTATGAGACAATTTCCAGTATCATGTGCCAAAAGTAAATTGTGTAGTATTTTGTATGCTGAAACTATTGGAGTAAAAGCAAAGAGGCGTATTCAACTGTCAGATTAGAAATTAAAGTGTACCTATTACGTGTCACCTGTCATGAGAGTGTCAGTACGTTCAAAAATTTCTAGCACACGACTCAATAGTGAAAGAATTAAAAAAATGAAATCCATTTGTTACGTAATATGTTTATTTTGTACATTTCGACCAGTTAAGCGAATACCGCCTGCATGCTACCAACGCGGCTACCCCGCACGGCGGTGACACAAACACAGTTTCAGCTAATTTAGCTATAAAGAGGCAAGCGCAAATATAGGAAAACTGTGAGTACCGCAAAATCAGTGAGTGTTGTTATTACGTGCAAGCGCGAAGAGCTAAAAGTGTATTAATAAAGTTTAACATACCGACAAGTGTTGTAATACTCACCTGTGATCCTCCTCAACGAGCGTACCTGTAAAAAAGCGCGTGAAAAACCCTTACCCCTGAACTTGTGGCCGTGTGAAACGGATAGTGACGCCGGTGAGAAATTTTCTTTTAGTGAATCCAGTCTAAAAAACAACACTACTCCACATAACCACGCCATACAAGTCTCCAAAAAAGCACGCCAATTGAACTCTTCTCCTATTAAGTCAATCAATACAATTATACAATCATTTCGGGCATAATTAAAACAGCGCGCTACGTCGTTGCTTAAACTGGCAACTATTCGGTTTATTCGCGTTGAAAGAGATTTCGAAGGCTGTTCGCACCTACGTGAACTCTCGTATATAATTGTCAAAATGTGCGTGATGACAAAAGCAAAAATATTTCCTTCTTTCTTTTTCGCACGCAGAAACCAAACAAATATCAGCAACACCGTCAACGCCAATGAGGCGGCTTGTCACATATAAACCATACTCGAACACGGACCATTTAGAGAAAAATATATTTCCAAACTCAGACCGTGTATGTCGTATCGACCGCACTGATAAGTTAGCCTGCCTTACTATTCTCAGTTGCTTTTACTTGTGGGAGAAAAAAAACATGTCGAGACTCATCGCACAATTCTCTACTATTTTGTGATAAGGTCGTATGTCTAAACGTAAACAAAACTAGAGAGAGAAGATTTATGCTTGTGAAGTACAAGGAATATAACTCTCACTCGTTTTGTTTACGTTTAGACATACGACCTTAACACAAAGTAGTCGAGAATTCAGCTTACAAATAAAAAGAGCACCGAAAAGCTACCAGAGTGCACCCATCTGATCACTAGACTGGGACACGGTTATATGAGAATAAAGTGATGATGTTATTTTTTCGCTCCGATGCACTTTCCGTGTTTCTTATGGATCCTACAACAACTGTGTAAATTTTCAGATCGTTCGGTGGAACTATATTTTTGCGCCCGATTTTTAAAGTTTCCATACATTTTTTTATGGGAAAATCCACTTTTTCAAAACTTATTCTCTAGAGATGTCCGGTTGGCTTCTAAAAATATATGGATACAAGATATTTGTAGGATATTTTCCTGGGAAAACCCCTTCTGAAGACCGTAAGGCGCTGCGATGCTTGTAGAAAAAGTTATTTCCCTCCAACTGATTGAATATCTGACGTACGGCTCCCCATTGAAATTTTTCTAGCAATACTGCTGCATATGGAATATGGCGCAAAAATATAGTTCCATCGATCGATCTGAGAAGTTACACAGTTGTTTTAGGACCAATAAGGAACACGAAAAGTGCATAAGAGTTAACATTTATTTTTTGTCCCACCCTACTGATCACACGTTCACACTTTTGCCAAAGTCCAAAGCCCACCGAAAACCACTACACACAAAGCCTATGCATTCTCGGAATGATTGACACAATAAACATGTACTCATCTATATTATTTTGATTAGAAATACTCAGAGGAAGAGATATGCGAAGAGAATGTTGTGAGCCAAACGCACAAGAAAGGTAAGACATTGAAAGGTATTGCAATCAGGTGCAATAAAGGATATTCTTATTTTCACACGTTTTTCGTGTTCTATTACTAGACAATGAATTGAGAATGCTCCAATATTGCTTTATCACAGTGATTTTTACCTGGTAGTTCACAAACCTTTCGTATGGTCAACAAAATAATGATTAATTATGGTGCAAATCTATAAAATTAAACATAAATATAAAATTGAACACCTTCACGGTTTTTGTGATGCACTTTATTATTCCTCAGGACTTCCACCGTCACCATCAGTTATACGAGTCAAACGAAAAAGTTAGTCAACATTGCGCTTTGAGAAGAGATCTGGCACCTCTGACATGTCAAACCTAGTTGCCAAATTGGCGGTTTTTTTCTTCGCTTATCTCTCTCTCTCTGAGTATCTCTAATTTTGATGATGCCTATGCCAGCAAAGCAAACGCCGAGCAGCCCGCAGTGTCACACCAGACACCACAGCGCAACGCTACTCTTTCCGCTTTCCAAGTATTGCCATCTTCAATCTTCATGCAGTTTATTTGGCATGTCCATAATGAACCGCTCTGATGAACTTACAATTTTCAATTTAAATGCGTGGATGAATAATCGGTCCCACCCAAGAGATACCACACATCTTCACACTTTTCAACAAATTTGGACACATTAATCACTTAAAAATCCATAACTTAACAGAGAGCATTCAGAACACGTGTTATCAACTAGCCGTGATGCCAGCTTCTCACGAAACGGTTCCATATGGTGAAGAGAAAATGTGCTCTTTCACCAAGACAACGCTTCTGGACATTCTGCTCGCGATTCGACCGATAAATTAATGGTATTGCGCTACGAACTGGTTCCCGCATTCATATCGGCAAATTTAGGCTGACCTGACGTACCGTTTTGAACGGGATAAACCCGTTTTTCGACTGTTTTAACCGTCCCGTCTTTTTGCCATTTTGTACCGTTTTCGGATACTCCTTGAAAAAATCTTAAATAGAGCTTTTTTACATTGAACTTTTCCTAAATGGAAAATAAGTTTTCAAACAGCCAGTTTTTTTTAGTTAATATCACTGAGTACGTTTTGTGCCTTCCTGACAGTACCGCGCCAATGGAAGGACAGCCCCTATGTGAATTGACGAAAAAGTCGCGGTAGAAAGTTGAGACCATGATAATTGTTAATCAAAATCTCGATCATCATGTGAAAAATTTCAGGAACTCATTGCGAAAAATCACACTCTTCAGGATCGGGTAAGTTCATCAAAGCAATGAATAATTGTTTGCATGCTTTGGTTGGTAAAAATCTTCAAAAATCTATTTTATCATGTGTCCCGTTTTTTGAACCCATTTGTCTCGTTTTTATCCCGAGAAAATCTGGTCAGCCTAGCCAGACTTAGCCCCAAGCGACTGTTTCCTGGCTTCCCTTTTGGAAATTTGGTAAATGTTGAATATTCTAATGAAGAAGTAGATAAGGAATCAAACAACTAATTTGATGGACGCAGCACTGCAACACTGCTTCACGCTACCAATCAGTGTTTGTACAATCATTTCCGGAACATTTTTTCAGTCAATTCTTTTCGTTCTCCGTCTCTCCTTAAGTTGTACGTTTTCAATCTGGATCGTTTTTTTGGCACTCTGAACGAAACTTAGTAGAACATCAAATTTTTTTACCAATTCCCTTGTCAAAATGTATGGATCTCGCGGTATTACAGGCTTTAGTCCGTATTCTGGCTTGATGTTTACTGTCAGTCCTTACTGGAGCCTTTGGAAACCCCTTGAGATAGTTGAATCATATTTTTTTCCAAGTCACGATGCGACAACCCAGGATTTTTCATGTGAGTGAACAAAAACCCTTTGCAAACGGATTACTAATTTTTTTCTTTCTCGATCGGAATCTCACCGAAAAATGCAAAACTGAGCAGATATACCTTTTAACAGAACTTTTTATTATTAATGCTTAGGCGATTAATTTTACTTCACTGAAAACAAAAGAACAATCACATACTACAAATGAGCAATTTACCAAAACTTTCAAGCCTCCCATAAATTGAAATGTATTCACACCAAAACGCTTCAGCTCAAATTCAGATTGGTTCAATACCGAATATCCAAAGGTCGGTTTCGTAAAGAAAGCAAAAAAATTTAATTAACCATGACACCGATCCATTCACACGCTTCACTACGCGTTACTACAATTAATACATTATGCAACATATCAGTTTGATTTGAATTAATTTGCATCGATTGACCGACAAGCCGCTGGCACGCGTACTGGCCGAGCCATCTGCCCAAGCTCAGTCTAATCGCACCAGCCAGGTGAAGAAGATGGCCGTTGTGCTGAGGTCGCTAATTTGTGGATATAAGCGGTACTTTCACGAGTTTCAAGGTTAGTTGCTAGCTCGGCGAGTATTAAAAACAAATGATATATTGTATATTTTTCTAGATCCCCGAACCGTAAACTTCCCGTTGGTGAATCCACCATGGCTGCCGTTTGCGTTGCTTGGTGCATACTTGTACTTTGTTCTGCATCTAGGACCCAAATTGATGGCCAAAAAAAGTCCATTTAATCTGAGAGCACTTATTTTGGTTTACAATTTGATACAAGTGATAGCCAATGCGATGCTCTGTATTATGGTAAAAAAATATAGCAAGCCAATGCTAGGTTACTATTGAAATATTAAAACATTGCGAGTGTTTTTTATAGGCGTTAAAAACAGCTTTCGATCAGCGGATATCTTTCAAATGCCAACCAGTTAATCGTTCCGATACACCAGAAGGCATACGAGAGCTTCGATTGATACACTATTACTACTTGCTAAAAGTGGCCGATTTGATCGATACAGTAAGTTTCTGAAACGGTCAAACATCACTTCAAGCCTAAACCTATCTTCCTCGCAGGTATTTTTTGTGCTACGCAAAAAGCAAAGCCACGTTTCGTTTTTGCACGTGTACCACCATACCGGAGTTCTGCTGGGTGCCTACGTGTACTTCCGCTTCGTCGGTGGCGGTCACCCGTCCATGTTGGGCCTCTGGAATACGTTCGTCCACGCGGTCATGTACTTTTACTTCTTCCTCACGATATACCGACCGGAGCTTACGAGAAACGCCGATTGGAAAAAATACATCACCATGCTGCAGATGGTCCAGTTTGCCTATCTGGTAGTCCACTTCGCGTGGCCCGTGCTGTTCAACCTGGACTGCGGAATCGCCAAGTTTTGGTTCTGGCTGCCGATGATTCAAAACGTTTTCATGCTGGCACTATTCTCGGACTTTTACCGCCGGACCTACGGGAGACAGAAGCAACTGCAGTAACTGGCTCAGAAGGGACTAATTAGTTTAAAATAGAGTAGTTATATGCAATAAATATGTTGTTGTTAATTGTTACACAATCTACAACCTGATGAAATTGCCATAAAGTTTCAGCCAAATCAAAAATGACAAATAAAATAAATTTAAACTGGTTATTTTTCGTAGGATCGCTCATATTGTACATATTTTTGCAAAATAATGTTAAAAACTGAATCAAGCTGTGTTCAAAAATTCTCAAAAAAAAACGAAGATAAAAAAGGCCGTTCTTGACATTTTATTGTATGTGAATATTGTATGTGAATAACAAATAAAATCACTAATGTATAAGTAATAATTGTCTTTCGAAAATCCCTTCAGTTTTTATTCCGTTATATGATTGAAAAGAGACTCACTTTTGGATTAAAAAATTATAACTAATGAAAAATGCACGCCGACCAAATTTGGCATTCAAATATAACAAAAATAACTCTCGCGACCTTTAACCATATTTTCACTTCAGGGATTGTTACAGTAAAACTCGCATAAATCAACGCTAATTTTGAAGTTTATATTTTATTAAATACTATATGCAATGCCCACCATTAACCACACAATATGCGAACTATTGTAGACTCCCGCAAGCTGTACTATCGCATCAGGCTTCCTGCAACGGCAAACACTAACAACTTTATTCATCAAAGTTGCATGTCTGTTGCGCGGCATCGGCTGCAATGGGTACCATTGCAACTGCATGTTTACGAACAATTTATATGTCAAGTACTGTTGTGGATTGTACCGGTTATTATCGCCTGCAGTTACCCATTCAACAAGTCTAGCGCCTCGAACATTTCTAGTTGCCCGCGCATGCATTACGCTAATGGTTTCCCGCTCCGGATGTACAAAATATACATTGTAGATACCATTACACCACCCTAGCAGCAGCACCAACCCTAACCCCACCCCCGCGTCGGGCAATCAAATCAATTATTTTGTCCCGCAGTTGTTCAGGGGTTGCAATTATAATTGAACCTGTGCCCCACCTTGGTGTTTGCCTTGAACGCAAAATCGTTCATTATCCGCGAAGGATAGCGCAGGTGGAAAACAGCTCCTAAAATATAGATATATCTTCATCAACTCGGGCGGGAGCGCTTCCCTGGGTTGACGCTGGTATTAACTTGAATCGGTAGGTTATAGTCATATACCTACTCGCACGTATCATTGTCTGTAGTATTATCGCGTCTCGCGTGATGACACGATAAAAGCTGCGACTTGCAACGCTCTTGTCGGCGAAAAAAGGCAAACAACAAAAACCTGATGAGGAGCCGGGAAACCCAGGAATAGTGGGCCAGGTGAGAAGTGGGAACGAATTGGCGATGGTGGCATAAATTCTTTCCGCAGAACCCGACTACTGTTACCGGATCGGTACTCCAAAAATAGCGACGGAAAATTTATGATTACTTGAAGAGAATAATAAATTTCCCTATGAAAAGGGAGCTGCTGCAAATGGGGTTATTGCTAACGATTTAGGACAAACGGAAAGCTGTTAGCTTCTTGTGCAACCGCAAGGCTTCCACTTAGGGCTCAATTAGGCTACTGCTTTTAGAACCACCCCTTGGGGAGTCTTTTTGGTTTCGCATTCTTTACATTACATAACTAATAACTCGGTCTGATTGGTGGGTTATCCAAAGAAGAAAAATGAATGTTATGCTAAAGTGATCTCCTGATTCGCAGAAGATTGGATTACACTTCACACTCCGCCCGTTTTGCTAGTTGTATCATCCAGCAAGCATGAATTCACCCCTGTGCCTTGTAACCTTGATCGACAAAACAAGCAAAGCCACAGTCTAACCTGATCAGGCCCATAAATTACCATCCGAATTGGCCATTAACTGCAACGGTGTAACAGTTTGCCATCCTCCGCATATTTGTCCTATGAGCATGCGAGAAGCACGCATGAAACGGTAATTTATTATTCGTTGAAATGTTTCTGAATGGATAATTAATTAGGACACGTTCAACAAAAGCACTGTAGCTCGGAAGCTCCTCCGGGTTAATGTGTCACTTGAAAAAAACCTATCGGTTTACTATCTGTGTTTTACCCGTACGTTACATTATTGTTTTACTGCTTCGATTCGCACCATAGTTTCACGGCGACAGCGGCGGTTTCCACTAATAGCATGTAAATTGATTCGCCTTGTAAAGTTGGATTAGTCAACTAGCATCGAGGCAACAGCCCTCTGGGTATTGCTTGTCTCGTGCCAAAACAGTAACCAACGCTGGGAAATTCTCCAACTGGTTCCGCGAATTGGATTTTCGGAAGGCAAACATCAAACTGAATGCGGCATAATGGCGTTAAATGAATAAATTAATAAATTCTACATATTTATCTTAAACATTGATCCACTCGCGTGGTTGAAGAATATGGTGAGAGCGCATATTTTGAATGTAGAATTAATTGCAGGATTGATTTATACATTTAGGTACAGTCTGCGTGTATAACAATTGATGTAAGAGTGTAATTTCGGAAATTAGGCTAAACAAAATTATTTCTAGTGTAAACATAAATTAGAATTCTCTTTGGTTGTATTCTTGGCTCAATGCTCCTAATGCTGAATAAAACGAAATATTTCGACATTATATTTTGTCTTTTTCAAGATGTCTGTAAAGCAAAAAGTAAAAGATTTTACTCCTAGCAGCAGTCAGAGTAACTTCGAAACGATTGCGACGCGGTTCGCGAGCTTGATAACGGTTGGTGCAGTTAAGCTATTAAACTAAACGGGTTGCTTTTTTCTGCAACATTTGCGGTATATTTAAGTCGTACGTGTTTAGATTGTGTTGACATTG
This sequence comes from Wyeomyia smithii, assembly GCF_029784165.1. NCBI lineage: Eukaryota > Metazoa > Arthropoda > Insecta > Diptera > Culicidae > Wyeomyia > Wyeomyia smithii. The sequence goes on from NC_073696.1 coordinate 228,323,841, forward strand.
ATAAGAAAATGTTTTTTGTCCTTCATCTGATACAGAAAATTAGTGTTCTTGTAGAACATTTTCGTAGAAAAGTGTCCATTCAGAATATTGACTCATCAGTTCGAGGTTATCTGTTGGGCCATCTAGAAACAAAACTGAAAAATTACTGATATGTATTAATGAATACAATTTATTGAGTGACTCGTTTGTCTCAGCTGTGAAGTGAATTAAGGATGGTTCGGTTAATAACCCTTTTCCTTACTTATAGTTTACCTTCATTGGATACAAATGCAATAGTCAAGAAGTGAACTATAGAACGTCTAGTGACTATCGTCGAATTTTGTCGAACACGACTAACCGATAATACGTGCCCCGAAAGCAATCCGTTAAAGTTATTGATTTATAAGTGAAATGAGGGGCCAAACTTGCTAAAATGTGTACAGTTGTGATCTGTGATGCTTTGTTTAAGTGAGAAAAGTGGAGGTTTTGTGAAAAACACAGTGTTCTATGCGTGGAAGTTATAATTTATCCACGAAATCAAATTGAAAATTGTTAGGCCAGTTAGGTTGCGTGAGTGTGAGTGCCTATTTCGTGCGTCGCGCTAACAAGCGGTTCATTATTAACGTGCGATAATGGAGTGCATATGGTGGTGTGAACGAAGAGAACGGCACTTCCTGAAGAGCGGAGAGAATAGCGTTGCGCTGTGCTAGTCGGCGTTTGTTTCGCTGGCATAGGCATAACCAAACTAAAACAGATGAGTATATGTTTTTTGTATAAAACATTTCATGAATGTAAGGCTATGTGTGTAGTGGTTTTTAGCGGGCTTTGGACTTTGGCAGAAGCGTCAATGTGTGATCTGTTGGGTGCACGAGGTGGTAGCTTTTCGGCTGCGAGTAGGGTTTTTTTGTTTGCGCGATGAGTCTTGAAATGTTTTACTTTTTTTCTCCCACAAGTAAAAGCAATGAGAATCGTCAGGTGAGATAGGTTAACTTATCAACGGGCTCGATACGACATACACGATTTGCTTTTGGATTTTTTTTTCCTAATTGGTCCGCGTTCGAATATGGTTTACATCATGTGATGATCCACCGGATACCACGTAGTTGCCAGTTTGAGGAACGACGTAGCGTGCCGTTTTGATTGTGGCCGTTTTTGTTTAACATTCAATGTTTAACTGTTACAGTTTCGATTGTCCAAATAGAAAACAGAGTGCAATTAAGATGTTTTTCTGGAGACTTTTTTCGTGTGGTTTTGTGTAATAGTGTTGTTTATTAGAATTTATGGTAGAATAGATTAATTAAGTTGTATCAGTAAATGTCGTGTGCCATGAGTTTTATTAGCAAACATGTTCTCACCTCGAGAGCAATGGTGTGGTTTATGGAAGCTGGGAGTATGGTGCAGTGATAATACATGAAATCTTATGCTTCACTTTTCCGATTTTTCTAGCTTTTGGGCTGTTTATGTTTTGTATACAATGTTCCAAACATGACTAGGTCGGCATTTTGCTAACAAACTTAAGACCATATATTGGTCAATATGGAAATTTGCATTTTTAAATTATTAAAGCTTTGCATGCATGAAACTTTGCCAATTTTTTTTTTATTTAATAGGCAACATTCGCATCGACAACTAAGATAGAATCGGCGTGAAAAGTCGTGTCCCCGAGTTTCTGCGTCGGTAGGAGGGAATACAGCGGTCGTGCAAAGTGCTTCGATGTAAACTGCGTTTCCGGCTCGGGAGCATTTTACTTATATGAACGTTTTTAGAATATAGTGATTTCGAGGGCTATACCCAGATACTTGTTCATGTCTCACTGTGACTGTTTAACCGAAGATTTCGTCCGGTCGATAAATATCGCGATTAACGAAAACACAATGTATACCCTCTAAAGAATCGCGTCGGCCGACGTGCAGTCGTTTCTTCGAAAGTACTCGGGATTGACAAATAGCTGATGGCTATGAGTAGCAAAGGCTACATCGCGGACCGTTTGGCAAGAAATATACTCATGGTTCGTTTTCGTAATGAGCGCGCATCATTGTTATATTCTGTTTTTCAGGTGTGTTTTTCGCGGGATAGTATCGTTTTTTTTAGAGCAGACAAACTGTATACGAGAAACGTCGTTGGTCGATTTGTTAGGTAGAAATGTCCGGTTGAACGAACCCCTAGACTCCGCGTCGATACATTCATGAGGTCGAATTATCTAAAGATAGATCAACAACGCGCCCTTGATTTCGGTGTAAAGAGGAAAAGAGGATCACCTTACGAGGAGATACCATATCATTTGAAGTTGTCCCAATTTGATCAAAGGTCTAGTATTCTCGCGTACGATTTATTGTTGCGGTGTTACATTGTCAAACTGAATAAGTTCGAATCGCATTATGAATATCGTGGCGGATATAATGAACTTGTTCGCGCGATACTTGTTCTAAAGAACCCGACACTCGCAACCAGCGCATCGTTTACCAAAACGAACCCTGCTGTGTACCTTGCCCTTTCTCCAACACCCCAGTGATTTCTCGTGGAAGTGCAGAGGTGTTCTCGGCTTCCAATAAGCGAGTATCACGTCAACATTTTCCTATACAAATTCCTTCTTTGACCTGCATTCGGATGCGGCCGGCGCTGGTATTGCCTAATACAAAGATTAAGGTCACCAGTTTTTACACATTGAGGATGCATGTTGATCCCAAGCATCATCTGTTGGTTCTCTGTGTAATTACAGCTGATCTGGCAATAACGGAGTAGTAACCGCGGGCGGTCAATCATGCTCATGCTCATGCTCATGCTCATGTCTGTAAAGCAAAAAGTAAAATAGTGTTTTTCATTCATTTTTTAATAAGTTATCCCACGAGTCTATAGTTATTCGTTGTGTTGTCATATGCCTTCTATGTTGTACATATTAACTGTCGTCTGATTGTGCCTTTTTGTAAATATATTGTCTTTAATTTGAGAATTCGGTTACTATTTGTCTGGAGTTTATATTTATTATTGCGTTCACAATTCTGGAGTACTTTGTGATGGGGTCGTATGTCCAAACGTAAACAAAACGAGTGAGAGATGATTTGTGCTTGTAAAGTACAAGGGATATAACTCTCACTCGTTTTGTTTACGTTTAAACATACGACCTTATCACAAAGAAGTCGAGAATTGTTCATCTTCTATGTACAAGCGTATCGTCGAAAAAGTTCATTTAGATCAGTTCAACTGAATGCGCCTGTGCTGAGTTTGCGTTGTCTGTTGCATGACGTTTATGATTTTTATGTTGTTTGTTATTGTTTTTGACAGAGACCGGCATAAATTCAACCTATGCTGTCGGTATTACTTTTTTTGTTAACTGTATTCTCATTCGTTACTATGTGGTACTTTTCACTTAGTGCTATGAATTCTTTCGGTGTCAACTAGGTTTTGTAGTGCATTCAGGTTTGACCAATGACCACTAATTCGTGTTTTCAACTTGTTTGTTATCATACCTATGTACAGTGAGCTACAAACATTGCATGGAATACTATAAAATACATCGATGTGGTCATCTTTTGTCTTTTGTTTTTGTAGAATACTGTTGGTCCAAGTTTATTTTTTGTGTGGCTAACTTAGCTGTTTAGTTATTTCGTCGGTGAGGTAGAGGAAGTATGCTAGTATATTTCAGGTGTTCACTCTGCGATTGGTCAGTTGGGTTGCTTAATGCTCCTGCAGGGCCTCCGGTTGATGAGGCGATGTTTTGATGTTTTGGGATAATCTTTCAGTCTCGAATGCTAGTCCATAGTGTCCACAATCTCCGAAAGATCCAGTTTCCTGGATCCTCTACCGCGCGTATGCACCCACTGGCCGTCTACTCGACCTCTCCGATCGCCTCGCCGTAACTTTCAGCGTTGTATCGTCCGCAAAGTCGACGACAACAACCCCTAAAGGGAACTTGACATTCCACAACGTCGGACAAAGATGGAATATTGGGGTACTTCTGCGATGTTAAGGTCGTTCTTTTGACCCTCCTCCATATTGTAAACTAGCACTCGATTCCGAAATTTTCCAAAATCTTGCACTATTGAACACATTCTTCACGTCAAGCGTATTCGTAACACTTGCTTCCTCCTCAGCCTCGGCACGACTGCTGGCTGCTGGTCTGAGATACTAGAACGTCGGACGTGAGACTCAATAAAAGGTGGCCAGGATCTTGGCTCATGGTGATCGCTCTATCAATACACCTTTGGTCTTGATCATTTGAGTTCTGGCTTTTACCACGCTCTCAAGCGCTGGCCGGTGATCTTTCCTATTGTTCAACGGTTCGCGCACGTTACATCATTTTCATCTTGCATAGCGGCACGCACTGCGTTATCGCGTCAGCCCACGAGCATACCGGTGACTTTCAGTTCCTAGGCTGCGAGTTCTAGGCATGGTGGCGTCACACGCCCGCGATCACGTATCTTTCGTTTGAGGTTGACCAAACCTCCTGAACCAAGAAACTGCCCGCCGTCTATACAGCCATCATACCGTACTTATCCGCGACCCAGTTGCCGTGTTTAGGAATGATGCGGCAGGGGTCCGATACGATGGTGATGTCCGACAACGACTCAGAAACTGCGTGGTATAACAATTGCTGAGCCGTTTAGCAGAATGGTTCAAGTTCAGTTGTATCAGCCTTACGCCCGTGGCTTAGTTGCCGGCTGGGCACCTCGAAACTCTCATAATGTGCTTGATATTCTATTTTCCGGAGCATGCCAGGCACTTGAGAGGCACTCCCTCAAAACACTTCAAGCATCCGTTTGCTAGAGTATGCCCAGGTGGCATACTAACCAGCCAATCTTAAGTTTGGCTGTCTAGTTGAGGGTGAACCCTGAACCTTTTTGGAGGCGGATAAACTCTCTTTGAAGACTTGTGTAATATCGCACTCCTCGGTAATTTAATCCTGGTTTTTGAGCTGGAGAGTCACCCCTGAGGTGAGTGACAGAATTTTCACCTCTTCGTTAAGGCCTTGCTCAGCTACCGCTTTGTAGGAAGCGCCCTCGTTCTTCGTATCCTTTCGGAGCTCAAGAATCATAAGATCATAAGATCTTAAAGATGTCATAAGACTTAAATAGTTCATTTTGAATATTGAACTATATATTTTTAGACCAAAAGAGTTTATATTTAATTCTCTTTAACATCTCCGAAGACATTTGGCACTCCATACTTGACTGGATGATTCATGCACCTCAACACATGGCGAGGGATTTCTAGGACAACACTCATGTGCTGGATTGTCGAATGAAAGCTTCTCAAGTCGCAGTATATTACCGAAAAAAATGGCTCCTGGGAGAATTATTACTGACATCAGGCGGCAATCGAAAGGCTCGACAAATGTAGAAAGAGAAGACTATCATGTCATCATGGAGCCTTTGCTCGCTGTATCGTGAAACGTGCTCAGTCGGGTGTCATTCACACTGACTTGACAGCTGCCTTCGATAAACTGAACCATCGCATAGCCGTTGCGAAACTTGACAATCTTGGATTCAACGGGAATCTTTTACTATGGTTTCAATCGTACCTTACCGGTCACCGTCTAACCGTTGCTTTTAGGAATTGCCAATCCTCTTATTTTGATGCTACGTCTGGAATACCGCAGGGAAGTCAGTAAGGACCGCTTATCTTCCTACTCTATTTTAATGACGTGAACCTAGTTATCAAAGGATCACGGTTGTCTTACGCGGATGTTCTCAAACTCTATCTTTAAGTTCACACAATTGAAGACTGTCACTTTTTTCAACGTCAGCTAGGTATTTTTGTCGATTGGTGCCATCTGAACCGTATGGACGTTAATCCATCCAAATGCTCGATTATATCATTTTCGCGAAAAAAAAGACTATACATTACAAATACGTTTTGCTAGGAATTGAAATCGAGCGCGTAAACCAAGTGAAAGACTCGGGGGTAATTTTGGATTCCAAGCTCACTTTTAAGCCTCACATTTCGTTTACTGTCGACAAAGCCTCTAGAGCTCTGGGATTCATCTTCAGGTTCGCTAAAGACTTTACGGATATCTACTGCCTTAAATCATTGTATTGCGCATTATCTCGCTCTATACTGGAGTACTGCTCGGTCGTCTGGACTCCTCATTACAACAATGGCATGGAAAGAAGATAATCAGTTCAACGGCGCTTTTTGAGATTCGCTCTTCATAAACTACCATGGACGGATCGCTTCCGTCTACCAAGCTATGAAAGTCGCTGCTTATTAATACGTTTGGAGCTTCTGTCTGTCCGTAGAGACACGGCCAGGACATTGTTCACCACAGACCTTGTACAAGGCCGCATAGACTGTCCCGCTCTTTTGGAACAAGTGAATATAAACGTGCAACCTCGTGCTCTGCGAAACAATTCAATGCTACTATTGCCTGCTCAACGAACTATCTACGGCATTTTGAGCGCAATGGTTGGTCTCCAAAGGTTATTCGACAGAGTATCTGCTCTATTCGACTTTAATTTATCTCGAACACTTTTTCTTCGGCGATATCGTTATTTTTTTTTTTTCAAGATCTGACTAGTTCAAATGTAATATTGTTTGTAATATGTAATATTGTATTGAATCTCGGAAGATATTTTAATTGTTAGCTTTAAGTTACACCATTAGGGCACCGGCTCGCCTGTTGGTGAATATACCAAATAAGGAGGTGGTATCAAATATCTTAAAATAACAATATAGTTCACTCTCGAATATCCCATATATTTCCTTGAAGACAGACAGGGAACACCCCCTCTTGTGGTGAAAAAAGTAACTAAACTCATTGCACAGTGGTACAGTAAGGCAATTTTGGCGGACATGAGCTTTTCGTTGCGATTTTGGTTTGCGGTTTAAAGCCATAGTTTTTGTAAAAAGTTGTTTCTTATACATAGTCCACTATTTAGGTGCAAATGAAAATGAGGGTGGTCCTAAAATCAACGAAATAAAAACAAACTAACTTGTTTTTATTTGCAAATAATTGTAAACATTCTTTGGCAAAGTTGTAGATCAATTAATTCTAAGCCACTTTGTAAAAAAACTGTTTTGTAGTCATTAAATTTGGTTTCCAAAAACAGTCTTTTCGCTCTATTTTTTCAGTTCAAATTTAAAAACAAAGTTTTCTTCGGTAACTTTAATCAAAAATGCGCCAATTTTGAAGAAAAAACATTGTCGATATATTGTACAGATGAAGAGTTTTCACTATTTCTGTTTTAAAAATAAGCCCTTTTAAAATATTGATGTCTACGTTTAGGGCAAACATAAATAATATTTTTTGGTATCATTTGAAAGAACAAATATTGTATAAATATTGTGAAGAAATACCGAAAGTTGTTTAAAATTAGTTGATCTACAACTGTGCCGATGAATGTATACATTTATTTCTGCAAATAAAAAAGTTAGTTTTTTTATTTAGTCGATTTCAGGGCCACCCTAATTTTCATTTGCACATAAAAAATAGACTAAATATAAGAAACAAGTTCTTAGAAAAAAATATCACTCTAAAACCACAAAATCGCATCGAAAAACTCATGTCCGCCTACATTGCCTTACTGTACCACTGTGCATTGTTGTTGGATTTCTGTGAGCGTGTGACCGACATTCTCACACACGAAACTGAATTTATTCAATTTTAGATTTAGTTGACTCAATTTCATACTTTCACAGAAAAAAAAACTCAAATCATGTGAAAAAATTACTTGTTGCATATTTCGTACGTATATTGTTTGTATGTAAAACTAACGCCATTCCGGGAGTTAAATATTGATAATATAATAGATGTAGCTTATCGAGGCGCGATTAAGAAATATTCAAATAATCATGCCACGTCGTGTAAATGGTAAACTAATCCCAAGTTGCTATATACGTGGTTCCCTGTGTGACTTCACTAACTCAGATCCATCACGGGAAGCAACTACGAAATGTCAGCCGTCAAGCTCAAGCTCAATAATCAGGCCACGAAGTGTACAATTAAATGAATGTTTCAATTACCTCGTGGAAAAGATAAACGGAGAAACCGCACAATGGTTGTCAATAGTCGTATATGGTTGTTGTGCAACTTTTAGCTTAGATAACACTTGAATGTTTTATCAATTTAACAATTTAAGTATGGATATATATAATGTTGTACACTGGGGTCGCATTTTACGCGGTTGGTTGTACTGCATTTAAAAGATTAGATTAGATATACTTATACTAAACTTATTTGATACCGCGTACGCGTAATCATCCGAATCGAGTGAAAAGCGCCCCCAGTGTAATTGGTTTAAATGCTTTATTATATTATATATAAAAGATATTCAACAAAACAAACATAATTAGTTATAACAACTGTTATGAAAAAACTATTATTTAATGTTAAGTTTTCTTCGTTTTGAAAGTATTTTTTGTTTTTTTCATCCCTCCGAATTTTTTGCTCTCGAGTTCTAATCTTCGTATTCATCACTTGCAGCTTTGCTTTAACCAACATATTTATGTATTTACTAGCTGACCCGGCAAACTTCGTCCTACCTATTTTTGTGTTTAAGTTAATAATTATCAACATTCCAAATTCATTTATTTCTTGCGATTTGTTTATATCGTTTGAAATTATTGGTTTTATCGGAATGACAACATCCTCGACTTTTGCCTTTAGTACATCACCTCTATTCCGGAAACACTCATATTGAGTGGTATGTATTCAGTTATTGTCGTTGTTTTCCAGCAACTGAAAGTGGTCATCTTCGAATTCAAGATGGTGTCCAGGGTCAATGCTTGGCTTCTATACATTATTTCGATTACGGAATTATTCATATGCAATAGTATTCGGCTGTTTCCCAGAAGTTGCCATCTTAAATTCCAAATTGGTGTCTAAGGTCAATTTTTAGCTCCATGCATCATTCTGGTTGATGAAACACTCATATTGGGTGGTATTTGGTCATTTTCGGCAGTTTCCAATTCACTGGAAGTCGTCATCGTCGTCTGAGGTCGATTTGTAACTTTAGTGCATCATAACAATCCCGGAAATACCCATAATGAGTGTTATTTGGTCTTTTGCCACTGTTGTTTAGGAACCGGAGGTCGCCATATTGAATTTCAAAATGGCATTTGGAAACAATTTCTGGCCTCTGAACATCATTCTCGTTAAAGAAACACCCATATTTGGCTGTTTTTGGATTATTTTCGGCAGTTTTCCAGTCACCAAAAGTCGCCATTTTACAACTCAAAATGTTGTCTGAGGTCGATTTGTGGTTTCAGTGCATCATCACGATTTCGGATAACCCATAGTGGGTGGTATTTGGTCATATCTCGCTGTTTTTCACAAACCGGAAGTCGTCATCTTGGGTTTCAAAATGGTATTCAGAGACAATTTCTGGCCTCTGAGCGTCAATGGAAGTCGCCATCTTACAATTAAAAATGTTGTCTGAGGACGATTTGTGGCTTCAGTGCATCATAACAATCGCGGAAATACCCATATTTGGTCATTTGCCGCTGTTTTTCAGAAACCGGAAGTCGCCATCTTGGGTTTCAAACTGGTATTTGGAGACAATTTCTGGCCTCTGAGCGTCATTCTGGTTAAAAAAAAAAACACCCATATTAGGTGGTATTTGGTCATTTTCGGCAGTTTTCCAGTCACCGGATGTCGCCATTTTACAACTCAAAATGTTGTCGGAGGTCGACAAACGTACAAACCGTGGAACACCACCCATGGATTGCCTCATACATAGGCGAACTTTATTATTATAAAATATTCGGCCGAGTCTACTTCACAATAATATGTGCATTTGTTCCTGTGTACCCATTATGGTAATATTATTGTCAAAAGTTACTCTTTTTCGCATGTCGTGTAGAATAAAATCATAAGTGGCGCACCTAGCGGTCGAAAAGGTGACTAACGCTTCTGTCATTTTCAATTTGTCTTCATAACTTCACGTAAGTGAACTATATTGGTATTTAAGATATTTGGTGGTATACAAGTGAAAAAGCGTAAATTTTCGCTTGCGAAATCTGTCGTGAAAACCCGTTTGTGGTAAATATCGAAGAACGGGACTGTGCACTTTTCCTACTATTACTAGCGATACCGCTTACAGTGCAAGGCACGTACTGTTTCAGTTGTCATTGCGTAGTTTAGTCAATGGTTAATTCGAAAACAACATTCGAATTATTGTTCATCGCAAGACATAAACACTAGGATGCCAATGGAAATAGACTTTTCGTTTAGCGGTAGGGTTCAAAAGTTTCGTCTTCTCGAGAAGGAACCCTCATGCAAATTTTCAGCTCAGTCATTCAGCGTTTTCCCAGAAACAAGGATAGTCACAAAATATCAATGCAACCACGTTGAAAATATATTTTTCCATCAGTAGAATAAAGTACTAGACACCTTGTTTCCCATGGGAAACAACGACGGATCTATTGTAGCTAAATAAGTAGGCAAAAAAGAGCAGCTTTTCATTAATTAATTACTATAGGTGCCAGAAACGAAGCCAAAAAATAAAAAGTTTGAGAAGAATATGTTTACGAATATGTTTCGTCGAAAAAAAAATCGGGAAAGAAAAATGTTTCTATCCGGGATTTCAGTAGACTAGGTTTAAGCAGAATTTATTTAGAAACATCAATCTAACAACAGACTTGATTCCGAGTTCACACAGACAAGGAGTCGAAGTTTCACTTTTTTTACATATGGAGATATTCACATTCATAGAGATTTATTTCTTTTTTGGGTTGAATAATTCAAAGGGCAAAAATAACTTCTAAATTATCGATCCAGTCTCCTTGCTGTCAGAAAATAAATTGTGTTATTTTGATCATATATTACAATAAATCTATGTTTGCTGCTGGAGAACTACAAATAACATAAAAAACTGACATCTATTAAACTTGAAATTGAAATATCTCAAAAACCGATGCATGTAGGAAGTTTGTTAATAGTTTCTCGATGTGACAAATGAAGGCGCTGTTGTAAATAAAAAGATGCGGCCGAATACTAACTAATTCAGGCTTTAAATTCATAACTAACAAATAAGGGGCTATCCAAATTCTACGTGGACAGCTTAGTTGGGTGAAGAGGGAGGGGTTGTAAAATTTCAACGATCCATACAAAGTTTTCAAAATGTATATGGGTGTCCACAGAAGGGTAGTGGTAAAGGGTCAAAATTGTAAAAAAAAAACTGTCAACGTGAAATCATTAAGGAACTTCAATTTTTTGTTTTAACTGCTGACATTCCCTCTGTCGCGTTCTGCTCCATTAGAATATCGATAAAAACTAGTAGCGAGCAATAAATTTCAGGAACCACTCGATAAATGCCTGCACTCCAATAAATCATTATTACGACACTTTTAGCGGTAAACAAATTGCAATTTACTATTTGCAGTACACTAATTATGCAGTAAACCACTAGAGGTAACATTCGCATTCAAATACGGCTTGTTACCGGCATCGGTTATTGAACCGCTGCCAGTTTTTCTTTCGAGTTTAATTTGCACTCAAATCACGTAATGAATGGCACAATTGTGTCAAATAAACCATACTGGGAATGTAAGTGCATACTGTAGAATTTCCCAAATAGTAGTTACTCACCGATCATAAAAATAGTGATTACTGTATGAATCGAATGGTTCCACCGGGGCAACGGTTCGAGCGAGAGCGATAAGACATGGAATGGTGCAAAATATTGCTTTGAGCGTAGATTCAAGGCCATCGAAAAACCGGCGTACTTCGGAGGTCGTTGGTTGGTGTGAAAAGAGAGAGAAACATTCAGAAAAATGTGCCACACTCTACATAATGCATTCCCACCAAATGCACTTCGGTGTCACACAGGACCGATTGCATTGCGATATCTTTGCCTTTGCAGTTGTATTCGATTTTCAATAAATCAACGGCGGTTGTGGTACCGAGGAAGCAACAAGGAATCCATAAGAGCGTCTCATGTACCCATGGGAGGAGGGTTCGTATTGTTGGAGCAAACATCAACGAAAACTTGTTGTTCTCCTTTGGCACTCTAAGCGGATTATAGAGGGAGAATATGCACATGCATTCCGGGTTAGTTTCTCAGGTTCAAACAATAGAAGGATTACGTTGTTGAGTAACACCGAGACGAAAATCGGTTGGATTACGAGAGGATAGAGGAACATCACAGGGATCACAGTCTGTTTACTCGGATCATCGAAACATGGCAGTGGTATATTGAAATATCTGAAAGTTTGTAATGAATTCGTTTCAATTGCATTTACAGTTGCAATTATTTTTTAGAACACACATAATAAAGCTTAATTTTTTGTGGTTTTCAACATTTTCCAAATAATGAATTGAAAAAATACAAAAAAAATACTCCATTCGTTTTCCTTCGAAAACGTGCGTGAATACTTATTTGAATCTGGGCCACTTGAGATTGTCATGTGAGATCAATCGAACATTGCGCAAGTCATGTCGACTTACTAAATACCATACCGGATGTAATAACTATACCATCCTTATTCTAATTGCATCAAGTTTTCACTGCAGTAATAAACCCCCTACAAGTTAAGTGCCATTGCAAATCGAGTAAAAATATCCCCGATTAAATAAACATGCAATTACCGCACATAGCATTCTCAGGATCTTGCAATTTACGCACTCCAACGCTTCAGGTACGCTAGAACATACGGCACACCGGAAGTGACGACGTCTGATTGCAGAGTATAGTTTCCAAGCCTGCAAAACGATGAGCTGCCACTTAACCCGGCGGCACGGCACAGCATGGCACTAGACACAAGTGGTAAACAGTTCAACAACATTTTATTTATTCCGTACGGAACGACGACGGTAGTTTCTTTACTCACGCATTAGTCGCAAGGCAGTAGCAGCAAGCCGCTTCCTACGGATAAAACTTCTATCCGCAAAGACAAACACGGCTCCATTGCCTGCTGCACTGCACTACACTATCTAAAGGCAGTGCAAATATCTTTCCACCAACTGTACACACCATAAATCCTTTCTACTCCGTTACCACAGCCCCCCATTCGCATTTAAATTCATTAAACATTTCCAAATAATGATATATAAATACTCAAGAAAATATAATTATTTTGTACTACAATACCAAACCATCAGCAGCCAACCGGAGTCGCATACAGCAACAGTACACCATCGAGGATGCTCTCTTCCCGTTCCGGGTTTCTTCCGGTTCGATATGCAGCCGGTACCGGGAAACCGGAAGTGTTCCGGCAAGCTGTGTGGCAATGAGCAACTGGGGAAGAAAAAGCACACTAATTTGTGTTGGAACACGGAACACTTGCTTGAGAGACGAAGGGAAAGGCACCGTGTGTGTGTGTACTCTGGGGATCCTGCCGGATGGAAAGACAAGGGCCAACACTGCTCTGGGAAGGAACATGCCCAGCAGGTGGCAGTGCAGTGCAGCCCAACGCTGGTAAAGGGCATGAGAGTAAATCATTAAAATGTTCCAACATAAATATTTTCACAGTTGATAAAATACCTTACAGCTTGGTTCCTTTTGAGAATACTCAATGAGCCTGAGCAACGTGTGCGCAGTGGCGTCCAAGGTAGTGCAACTGCAACGAGATCATCACAGGCAGCGTTTCCCCTTTTGCCAGGCGACATTGCTCCGGTTTCCTATGCAAAGAGGGGCATGTTTTTCGTGCATACTCTGCTTGCGCCGCGCCGGGGGATCAGCAGTTCGGATGCTTTTAGTTTTGCCGCGCTAAAGTTTGAGTCTCAAAATAAGCAAAATTCTCTTGCCGGTGTGTCTTTAAATCTACGAAATACTCCGACTATTAGGCAAAAATGGTCTAAAGTGATCGCTGAGTCGAAAAATACGATTGCTAAAGTTTTTGCTGTATGTTGCTTCAAGAAGTTGCTGTATTTTACAATTGAACTTGCAGGGCTTGCAAATGAAAGCATTTGCCAATGCTAGAGAAGTTTTTGTTGACGTAGGACTACGTCTAACCGCACTATATCGAGATACATTCAGAGGAAACTAAAAACCAAGATGTAATGTCGGAATGAAAGATTTTAAATGGTAATACTGATGTAACCACATGATGGATCACAATAATCAATATGTCGTTGAATTGATAAAACGATGGACAATTTTGTGATTCTTCATATATCATTGTTACTTAATTTTTAAACAGTGAAAATTGATGAAATATTTCAAGGTCGTATTTTTACGAACAATGTACCAATCACATGCGAGCACTCCTGGCACAGACTTCATGAGTGGACACCAACTGCCTGCTATGACAACCTCTATTCAGTGGCAAAGAAAAAATTTTGACAGAATCTCCCCGTCCAGTCAACTAACATTTGCTTCTATGAACCTAGACTATTTTGATGTCTTGAAAGTAAAGCTTTTTCGGAAAGTTACAAATTAACAACCTCCTTTATCAGACAATTAAACGATCTGTTGTGAGAATGTTATTAAAACTGATTTAACTTGAAAGAAAACATGCTGACACAGGCAACAGTACTGCCCCGGCTATGTATGAGAAGACGGTCGCTCGTCGTCAGTGCAGTAGCACTCGATTGCCATTTGAGTGCAGTCAAGCCAAGTGGAAACAATGTAGCTGCTGTCGACGTACTGTGGTGCGTGTTCGCACACTACACTGTGCGACCGGGGATAAAATAATTTTGTACGCAACAGTATATCACGATGTTGGATGTTGCATCCAATATGTGATTACAACTGAACAGATTTTGACCACCAATGCTTTGATCGAACGACGACGGTTGCCAAAGCATGTGATACAATAATTGGCATATCATTGTTCGTTGTACATTGTACGATGAACAGTAAATTAGTGAAAAGTTCAGTTGAAATCCACTTCTTCTAGTTCAGTTTCGAAGCTTCCAACCAATCACGAGCTCGCTTTATATAGCTGCAACAGATGTTTTTTCATTGTTTTAAAGTGCTTATTGTATTACTATCCCTGAACAGATTTCAAACGCCGATGTCTTAATCGACAGGTAGAATATTGCGAAAGATTGTTATATAATAATTAAAATATCTCTTCAACAAAAGTTGTGTTAACATTCTACTAATCAGAAGTTTGCTACCCCGTTGCTCGTTTCCTTTTGGTTGTCGTGACGAGTAGATGGCATTTGAACTGCAACCGTAGTGATTTTCATATCCATGTTTAGTGATAAAAAATTCTTTCAAATTCCTAATATTAGAAGTTGCATTGGGTTGTTGTCTTTTCGAATTCTACACTCTGTTTTTCTCAGATTTATTTAAATGATCAACTATAGGCTATTTAAAAGACAATAGAAAACCAATATGCTTCGTAAAGATTTTTAAACAGATATTTCAGAAAGCTCGTTTAAGCTGTACTGATGGTTATATTTTTCCAGTTAAATAAATTTAATTCAATATGACAATCCTAGTTGCATTACGCGGTTGTGGTATAGAGAAAACCCAAATTATATGCATCTTGACGTTAGGTTTTAAACATTCATATTCATATTTTTTAATTACAAAAATATTACATCAGCATCTGCAGGAAAATATTACTAAACATATAAACACAACATGTCGCACAACACAACATATAAACACAACCGTGTAAAGATACTAAACATATGAACACAACCTGTCATTGCCAGACTTGTAATATGCAAACATCAGTTGGAGAGGTTAATGTTGTTTATCAAACCGAGCTAGGTTTATTAACTTATTGTTTATTGACTTTTAAATATGGCATTTTGTTGTTTGTTTTTTTCGTTGGTATCTTAAAATTGATTTTCTGGTTCTGCTTAATGAAAAAATGTTTCAATTGGCCTAAAATGAAAAAAAAATGACTGTTACATGTTACATCCTCATAAATTCCAATGTCAATTTCAAAATTTTTGTGAATATAGATTTTCCACTAAAAACTGCAACTCTTTATCGTCACTTTTCCAACGAACTTTTAAATACAGGATTTTTTTAAATGACTTCTTTGCTAAGCAGTTGTAAGAAACTGACAATGATACTGCTTTGAAATCGGTGAGTGAGCTATCTTTCACAAGCGCAATTGAAGATGAAAGGAAGTTTGCTTTCTACTGAATCGTTCTTAATTAGGACCTATATAAAAAATTGCCTTTTCGCGTGTTAAAGAAATTTGACTGCATTAGGATGAGAGGTATTCATCAATGTTAAAAACAGTATTTTTTTCTTCTTAAATCGATGTCTGCAAATAAATAATCTAAATTATTTTTAAAAATAAACGCTTTTCTTTCTATGACTTTCTGGTGGCATATGACCTTAACAATATGTGCCAATGAACCAATGAACTAGTTTTAGGATTGTAAGTTGTTATAATATAATCTGGAAGTATCCGGAACGCAACGTCCGCATGAAGCCCTCAACGACTTAGATACTTGATATGACCCTTCCGAGTAATTAGAAGTATAGCACGGTATTAAGTACTGCTTTGATCATGTCTATTTTGGTTTCGGTTTCGGCAACATAATGGACAAAATGCCTTTCTCTTGGTGGTTGTTGAGTTTGTAATGTTTAAAAGCAAAACAAGAAAACTATAAATTATGATTAAACATAACCGTTCGTTTTTGGCTCATGTGTGCCAAAGTCAAACCGTGTCGAAAGTGAAACGAGGTCAAATCGAACAAAGTCTGAATTCTTTAAATGAAATATAAAACTATCGTAGTCCAACGTCAAACATGCGGTCGTGTCTTGGATACCACCCTCGTACTATTTTTTGCTAATTTTAAATTCACACGTTTGAGAAAACTGTTAAGATTTTTATTAGTTTTACTTTTATTTTGATTGACATGTATTTTCTGTACATAAACGTATATTTATTTCTATGCAATTAAGATAGCGGAACATTACACTTGTTCAAATTGTGTTCTATGAAATTACCAAATTTCAGCCATGCCGTCCCAACAGCTTTTCTTAACACCTTATTGAGTTATCCTGAACGAGAATTCCTAAACGTGTAGAACAATATTACCTTTTTAGTAGTTGAATTGGCCAAAACACAATGCCGGAGATAACAGTGCGTCTTGAACTGTCCTACAGGTCAGACGTGTTTTCGGTTGCTTGTGGACTGGTCTTTGACTGCCTATAGCTTCAAAGTTTGTGTTTTGTCAGCGTGTCTTTTAAAGACTACCTGAAAGTTATTTCCCATCAGTCTTTCTCGAGACTACCTACTTTTGAATTTAACATTTGTTTCAACTTTTTTCGTATCACCTGAAATGGCAAGACGAAAAAAGAAACCACGCATCGCTGCGGGGAGGAAAAGAGAGGCATCTCTTTCTGACACTTGGAGTGTCTGTAGTGACAATCATTTTGATATTTTGCCTGAGCAAGGAGCTCGTGAAATGGAAGTAATTAGTAATGAAACTATACAAAATGTAAAATATTTAAAAGAGGAAAAAGTTCCACCTATTGTGGTAACTATTTCTTCTGAATTTAATATTTTCAAAAAGGAACTATCAACGTTTGTTTCTGACGTTAAAGTTACGTATCAAATTGGACGTAGAGGCGAATGCCGCTTATTAGCCGACTCTATAAAGGGTCGTAATCGTCTTATTCAGTATTTAACTGAAAAGATGCATATTTTTTTACATATGATACGGAGAGCGCCAAGCCGTTCAAGGTCGTATTGAAAGGTCTCACCAACGATCAAACCGTTGGAATTTCCCTTGTAAACTATTTAATTCATTTTAACCGCAGTGAGGTTAATAACTTAAAATTTTTTGGAAAAGCACATGCTTTATACAACGTGCGTGTAAAATGGGAAGCTTATAGGAAGTTTGGCGGAGGTGAAAAGCATATCACCCAATGCCGTATTTGCCAACGTTATGGCCATGGTTCAAAGTTCTGTAACATGGACCAAAAATGCCTGATTTGTGGAGACTCTTCTCACAAAAAGGACACATGTCCTGTGAAAGAGAGTAAAAATTTTCGCTGTGCGAATTGTAACGGCAACCATATGTCAAATTTTTACCAATGCCCAATCCGTTTAGCAATTTTTAAGGCAAGGCAAGGTAAACAAATATCAATTTCCCAATCACAACAAACTTCAAAACAAAATTCTCCAAGCGTACCACTAACGCCCACTTCTTCTACCCCTCGCATACTTGTTTAACATATGCACAGGTTACAGGTAATTCGAACATTATACCACCTAGTGTTGGTAGTTCGAAAATGACCGTTAATATGGGTAAGCAAAACACGCTAGAAAATAATTGTACACCTATTACCCCAGCTAATATTGCTACCGAAAATATTTTTTCTAATGTCAACTGCCTGGGCCTATTACGGCAGGTAAACTTTCTGCAACAAGCAATCGATCTTATGAACGCTATGTTGCAGGCAAAATCAATGTTTGAAGCCATACTAATAGGTACAAATTTTACAATTAAAATTGTTTCTAATTGAAAATTTAGCAATGATTTTAAATAAACCAATCAAAATTTTGAATTGGAATGCTCGCTCATTGAAGGCCAATGAGTATGAGCTTTTCATTTTTTTAACAGTAAATAATGTGCATATTGCAATTATTACTGAAACATTTTTGAAACCTAACATTAAATTAAAATATGATCCCAATTACGTGGTTCATGGATATGATAGGATTCAGGGTTCCAGCGGTAGAGTTGAAATTGTTTTTCATCGCCGAATCAAACATCGTGCTCTTCCCCATCTTGAGACGAAAGTTATTGAAACTTTGGGAATTGAAGTTCAAACTGAACTTGGGATTTTATTTATTGCCGCAGCATATTTACCATTTCAATGCACACGCGAGCACAAAAATTATTTTAAAGGTGATTTACAAAAACTCACCAGAAATCGTTCGATTTTTTTTATAATCGGCGATTTTAACGCTAAGCATCGTCCATGGAATAATTCTCAAAGTAATTCCAATGGCAAAATTCTATTCAATGTTTGTTCTTCAGGATACTATTCTATTTTGTCTTCGAATAGTCCTACATGCTTTTCTTCTGTAAGAAACCCTTCAACAATTGATTTGGTGCTAACAGATCAAAGTCATGTATGTAGTGATTTGATCACACATGCTGACTTTGATTCTGACCATCTTCCAATAACTTTTTCTTTATCACATGAATCAGTTTTGAACCCTATGAGCTCTGTTTTTAATTATAACAAGGCTAATTGGGAAAGATACAAAACTCATATTGAAAATAATTTCAATAATAGCTTGACTTGCAAAACGAAGTGAATATTGATTCCGCTTTGGAAGCATTAAAATGTGCAATTGTTGATGCCAGGAATTATTCTGTTCCAAAGGCTCAAGTGAAATTTGATTCACCAATAATTGACGAAAATCTTCAACTTCTAATTCGTTTGAAAAATGTCCGCAGACGTCAATATCAACGTTCTCGTGACCCTGTTTTTAAAACTATTTATAAAGATTTACAGAAAGAGATTAAACATAGATTTACTCTTCTGAGAAATCAAAATTTTGAGACTAAAGTTGAAAAATTAAAACCATATTCAAAACCTCTTGGCAGCCGACGAAGATTCTTAAGAAACCTTCAAAGCCTATTCCAGTTTTAAAAGATGGTGAACGTTTTCTTGTATCCAATGAACAAAAGGCTCAAAGACTTGCTCTTGAAAAAGCATTCGACAGTGTTTGGCATAAAGGTTTGATTGCGAAATTGCAAACTTTCAATTTTCCAATTTTCCTAATCAAAATTTTAAAAAAATATCTTACTGATCGAGCTCTGCAGGTTGTCTATCAGAATTCAAAATCTGATAGATTTCCTGTCAGAGCAGGTGTGCCTCAAGGTTCAGTCTTGGGGCCAGTCCTGTACAACATATTCACTTCAGATCTTCCTGATTTGCCTCCAGGATGCACAAAGTCATTGTTCTGCGATGACACAAGCATTTCCGTAAAAGGAAAATGTCATCGTGTCATATGCAGTCGATTGCAGAAAAGTTTAGATATTTTTTCTTCCTACTTGCAAAAGTGGAAAACTCTCCAAATGCTTCTAAAACTCAAATGATAATTTTTCCTCATAAGCCTAGGGCTTCTTTCCTCAAGCCAAACAATAATCACGTTGTCAAGATGAATGGGGTTATTTTAAGTTGGTCTGACAAGGTTAAGTACTTGGGACTAATTTATGATAAAAAACTTATTTTCAAAGAGCACATTGAGAGTATACAAGCCAAGTGCATCAAATATACGAGATGTTTATATCCTCTCATTAACAGGAATTCTAAACTTTGTTTAAAGAACGAACTTTTGATTTACCAACAAATTTTTAGGCCAGCAATATATTATGCTGTACCGATCTGATCAAGTTGCTGTTCAACAAGGAAGAAAACGCTCCAAAGGATTCAAAATAAAAATCTGAAAATGATTTTGAAGCGTCCTCCTTGGTTTGGTACACTCGAATTACATAGACTTACTGGTGTTGAACCATCAGAAGCTATGTCAAATAAAATTATTAACAATTTTCGACAAAAATCGTTGTAATCCTCAATTGCTACGATTAGCTCTCTTTATAGCCAATAAGTTAGCAATTAAGTTAGTTGTAAGTTTACTTCCCCTTTTCTGACAAGCAGGTTTAAATCCCTACGAATGATAAGTCCTAATTGCGAAAGCAAACAAATCCTAACAATTAAAATTACAAATTTCTAACAGTGTTGAGAAGTCACCATTTGTGATTGGACACACATACTCATTATTTACTAATGTTTATCATAAATACTCAAGCTACTAACAAATCCCCCCCCCCCTTAAAAAATGCCGGAGACAACAATGATGGATGAAGAAAATGGGAAAATTCCAAGTTTCTAAATCACACCTTCTATCTCAAGTAGCCGTGAAGTGATAGAACAACTAGTTTTGAAGTACCAAAAAGGACTGATAAGTACTTTTTTCGACTGATAAGTACTGAAAAAAATATCGACTTATTTGGATACTATTTCTAGAATCATCTTGCAAAAATATTGCAGTTATCGACTGCAGACAGATTGAAAAAATTCACAAAAGGAGAAAACCGAAACGTAGAAAGATGGGAAAACCTCTATTTTATTTCTTAAGGGGGACCTACTCTGAAGGGTCAAAAAATAATAAATTTTCGTGATTTTTTTCCGGATGTTTAGCTTGAAGGTAAGTGTTCGAGTATTTCGGCTATTCATTAGGGTATATTTGAAAATGTATTTTGCATGTCGTGGATGCAAATATAGTGAGGTTTACGCTGTTGGCAGCTGGGAACGTGGATGCTCTCTCTAAATTAGCACCTAACTGGTGATAAGTTTTTCTCAGCTGAAATTTTGTTAAGCATGTGAAAACATCTAACTTGTTACATAGCTGTTTTTGGAAATTACGAAAATGGCGGCCATCTTAGTACAAAATTATTTCTTCAATAAGAAAAAACTGTGTAAATAATACAAAATTTCAGCCAAATCGGTTCAGTAGATGCAGAGAAGAAATAACACCAGTTGAAAAAACCTTGGTTTCGAACAAATCGCTGTTAACGGCGTAATACTCACTATATTTGCACACACGACATGCAAATACATCTTAAAATATAACCTTATCATAAGCCAAAGTAGCCGAACATCTTATCTTACTCTGAACATCCGAAAAATGGATCACGAAAATTTAGTATTTTTCAACCTTCCAGAGTAGCGACCTCCCTGAAGAACTGAAGATCGTAAGCTAAACTATTAAAAAAAAAAAAACAGTAATCAAAACAGTCAAGCAAAAATCAAGTTGGAAAATAAATAATCCAGACCAGGCTTATAAACGGTCAACACTTTCATTAGATTTCGCTTCGTTAGTGTGCGTCACAGTAGGCTTTCACTCGTGAATGTAGGATGACCGTCGGCTCTCGTACAAAGAACAGATGGTCAATTATCATTCGCGCGTCGAAGAAATGCACACTGTTATTCGTTTGACGATGTTATTTTGTTTCCATTTCTGTCTACTCAATCCTATTTAGGAAAAATTTTTCGCTCGCATGTTATATCGGAAGAAAAATTGTAATTTAGTTGTGCATGTTCGTTAGAGATGTAATCGCGGAGTGAGTTTATTTTCTAAACTTAAAATTGTTTTTTCTTGGAAAAGTTCGCGGATGGTTGTGATCAAGATTGGCCAGCTGGTTCCTGCTTTGAAATCATCACATTGTTTGGTGATTTTCGATTATTTTACACCTAAAGAATTGTTAAACATATATACAGGTGTTCTATTGAAATGTGCTGAGTGCGAAAAGTGTGAAGTTCCACAAAAAAAAGTGAATTTAATTGTGAAAATTGATTATTATTGCGTTGCTTTTCAGATTCACCAAAGTGTTTATTTTTTCTTGTTTTTTTTTTCTTTCTATCGCTGTCTTGGCGACGGTTTGAAAGTGTGGAGTGTGTGGTGTTATTACATACAATAAGGAGAGTGTTTTTCGAGCAGCTGCTCCACATAGTTTTATAGTGATTGAATGCTCATTAGGGATTTATTCATTGGCATAGTGCAAATTATATTTGGCTTGTATCTAGTTAAACTTGAAGTGAAAATTTGCCAATAAGATCAAAACCATGCATCGCCGTTTACAGTGTTTATGTGCTATCTCTTTTCAACGAATGAAATGTTGTATGGATTAAACGAGTGTGTGAAGGCATACATGCATGTTGCCACTGTACTTCTATTTAAAGAAAAGTCCAAAAACGATGAAAACAACTGGAAAATGCAGAGTTGAAAGCTAAGTATACGTTTTGTCTTGTCTGTATTGTAAAGTGATATTTTGATGCTTGTTTCTAGTTTTACTTTATGTGAGAAAACAGATACAGAGAGATTTTGATTTCATCGTTTAAATTGTGTGCGCGGTATTTTTTTCCGCAGGGTTTCAGTAACAAGTTTTATTTTTGTCCACAAAGTGTTAGTGTGGTTTGTGGAGTTTGGAGTATGTGTTTCTCAGGAATCATATGCTTTGATTTTTTTATTGTTCTAGCTTTTGACCAGTTGTTTTACATAATTTGTTATATATATGACTAGTTCGGCACTTTATCAATAAATTTAAAAATATATTCAGGCTTATATGTATATTTGCTTTTATTAAATTGTTGAGGCTTTGGATGCATGGAACATTGCCAATTTTCATATTTATTAGGCGTATTAGGCGTACATTGTTAAGAGATAATCGACGTAAACGCCGAGTTCCTGCGCGTATGTGTCGGCCGGGGGGATTTAAGCGGTTGTTCGTAACGCTTCGGTGTAAACGCGTATTCAGCCCGGGCGAGTTTTGCTGATATATGGACTTCCGGCGTGTGGTGATTTCGCGAAGTGAACCCAGATATTTCATCATATCTTTCTTATCTTCATCAACGTTAAGTCGGAGACTGCTCGCGCGTTGCATCTAAATTATTACATCGGAAATCGAAGTAGATTTCGTTGAGTCGATAAATATCATTTCAACCCCCGCGTCGGTACCTTCCATGAGGTCGTATTATCTTCAGATGGATCAACAACGCGCAATAGTTTTAGGTATAAAGAGCATCACCTTACGAGAAGATATACGGTAATTTGAGGTTGTCTCGGTTTAGTCAAAAATCCTGTATCCTCGCGTACGTTTTTATTGTTGCGGTGTTACATTGTCAAACTAAATAAGTTCGAATCACATTATGAATATCGTGGCGGATGTAATAAACTTGTAGACGCGGCACTTGTTCTGAAGAACCCGACATTAGCGCATCGTTTACCAGAACGAACCCTGCTGTATACCTTCCCCTTTATCCAACATCCCAGTGATTTCTCGTGGAAGTGCAGAGGTGTTCTCGGCTTCCAATAAAGCGAGTATCACGTCAACATATTCCTATACAAACTCCTTCTTTGACCTGCATTCGGATGCGGCCGGCGCTGGTATTGCCTAATATAAAGATTTAGGTCACCTGTTTTAACACATTGAGGATGCATGTTGGTCCCAAACATCATCTGTTGGTTCTTTGTGTAATTACAGCTGATCTGGCAATAACGGAGTAGCAACCGCGGGCGGTCAATCATGCTCATGCTCATGCTCATTTCTGTCTACTCAATCCTATTTAGATTGAAAAATATTATTACAAACACAATGAAAGAAGTAATTTCGAAAATCTCTACACACAAAATAAAGGAATAAATTAAATGGATGTTAGGAGCACGCAAAAAAACATTTATGAAAACTGAAACCAGAACACTAAAAGAGGTTTTATAAAACAAAATTAAGTAAGATAGTGAGCAACAACTGAAAGTATTCGATTTATCTGAAAACTGGAACAAAAAAAATAATACAATAATAAATAATTTCTACAAAATATTCGAAAAAGAATGTGACAATACAACTTGTATAAGAAAAGTGGAAACAGAATTCACAAAAAGTGTGATTCAATTTTTGTAATATCTGATATATTAATATTAAAAGAAATAGGATATAGAGGAAGAAAAATGAAAAAAGTGTACAGAAATAAATTAAATAAACAAGATATTTAGGAAGTGGATGCAAAAGACGTGGATTGATAACACAATGCAGCAGAAATTTAGATTTTCTTCTGCTTCTGCTTCTTCATATAATCTTTAGATGTATTTCACAAAGCAAAATAATATCTAGAATGTAGAGCATCAATGGGTCCGCCCCGATGTTTCCCGTTTTAAAATCCGGCGACCGGCAAAACGTTAGAAATTATCGTGGCATCACTATCCTTTCTGCTGAGTCTAAGCTATTCGAGATCATAGTGAGCGGTTATATGCTCTCCTGCACTAGGCACTATATTTTAACCACTCAGCATGGATTTATGCCGGGCCGCTCTGTCTGTACCAATTTGTTGGAGTTCACTTCGTCGTGCATCTCACAGATAGAACAAAAAGCTCAAGTTGATGCGATATACACGACCTCAAAACGGCTTTCGATCGTTTGGACCACTCAATACTTCTGCGTAAAATCTCACGCCCAGGTGCCTCCCACCAGCTCGTTGCACGATTGAGCTCGTATTTACGAGGAAGAGTTCTACGCGTAAAACTTGGTTCTAGTAATTCATCGCAATTTACTAACAAGTCAGGAGTTCCCCAAGGAAGTAATATGGGGCCCTTGCTATTTGCACTTTTTTTCAATGACGTGACACTGCTGCTGGGTGATGGCTGCAAGCTGGTGTATGCAGATGATTTGAAGTTGTTTCTAGAAGTTCGAACTATCGAAGACTGTCGTCGTCTACAAAATTTCTTGAATGTATTTACCAGCTGGTGTCGAAAAAACCGGCTTGTGGTTAGTATAACCAAATGCGAAGTTATAACCTTCCATCGTATTTTAAACCCGGTTATCTTCAACTATCGCATCGACGAATTGGAACTGAAAAGGGGTTGATCATGTAAGGGATTTAGGTGTTCTTCTTGACACTAAACTTACATTCCACCTACATCACGCAACGATAATTTCGAAAGCTACACGCCAGCTTGGTTTCATATCAAAACTCGCCCGTGATTTTAATGATCCGCACTGCCTAAGAGCGCTTTACTGTTCATTAGTACGTCCACTAGTCGAGAACTGCAATCTGGTTTGGTTTCCTTACCAACTTACTTGGAACTTGCGAATTGAGCGTATCCAAAAACGCTTCGTCCGTATTGCATTACGTGAGCTCCCCTGGCGTGATCCTGCTAACTTACCTACGTGTCCAGATCGCTGCCGCTAGATCGGAATTGATACACTTGAGCACCGTCGCCGATTGCATCAAGCTGTGTTTATAGCCAAATTACTCCATGGAGAAATCGACTCTCCGAAGCTTTTGTCTCTCGTGAACTTTCGTGCATCACAACGCGCTCTGCGTTCATCTGGATTTCTGCAGACCCCTTTTCATCGCACATCGTAAGGTTATAATGAGCCCGTCACCGCCTGTGTAAGAGCTTTTGCTTGTGTTGAGCACTTGTTTGACTTCAACGAATCCGTGAATAAATTCGTGCAGAAGATTAAGAGAACGAACATTTTATGAACTTAACTCTAATATTGTAATATTTATTAAGACATTGGTCAGATAAATCATAGAAATAAATAATAATAATAATAATAATAATGATTATATCTAACTGGAGTGGGTTCATTTTGTCTTATACTGAGGAAAAAAGTTTCAAAAGTCGATTGGTATGTGTATGATCCACGTAAAATGTCAGTAACATGTCAAATTTGCCTCAATTCCTCTACAATACTGAAATAAGTTTATCTCGACGTAAGAATAACTTATTTGAAAGGTATTCAAAATAGTGCTCAGAGTGTAAGTGATACAACAATTTGTCTTCACAGATAACTTGCTCCAAAAAAGGAAGTGCTAAAAACGAACTCATAATTTCACAACGGTTTTCATTTAGTTTTTAACTTTTTAAAGTTTTGCCTTTCTCCTAGAAAGGTATAGCAATCACTGGAAAAACCAAAGGTATAAAAGTGGTCCCAATGGCCGAATGTCATATACCACTCGACCCCTTTCGACGAACTGAGAATTTTCTGTATGTATGTATGCATGTGTGTATGTGTGTGTGTGTATGTATGTGCAACTTTTTTTTCTCACTCACTTTTCTTAGAGATGGCTGAACCGATTTTCATAAAATTAATTGCAAATGAAAGGTCTAGTTGCGCCATAGGTTGCTATTGAATTTCATTGTAATCGGATTTTTAGTTTAGAGGTTATGTATCAAAATGTAAAAATCACGAAACATCAATATCTCAGAAACCACACAACCGATTTTAATAAAATTAGTTTCAAATGATCGGGCTGTCTTCAGAACCCTTAACTTTTGAATTTCGTAATGATTTAACATATGGTTCAAAAGTTATGTAAAGAAAAGTTATCCTGAGGTTGTTTAAGCTCACTCATTTTTCTCAGAGATGGCTGAACCGATTTTCACAAAATTAGTGTCAAATGAAAGGTCTAGTTGCCCCATAGGTTGCTATTGAATTTCATTGCAATCGGATTGTAACTTTGTCCGTTGTTCATGAAAATGTGAAATCACATAATGAAAGTAAACATATTGACTTCCTCCTAACGATCACTGGCTAATTAAAAGGCAGAAAAGTGATCCAAATGGCCGAATGTCATATACTACTCGACTCAGTTAGAATAATCGAGCATTTTCTGCATATAAGCATGTATAGGTGTATATGTTTGTGTGTGGGTGTGTACGTGTGTATGTGCACCTATTTTCGCACTCACTATTCTCAGAGATGGTCTGACCGAACAGATTTCAATGAAATTAATTGCAAATGAAAGGTCTAGTTGCCCTATAAGACCCTATTGAATTTTATTGTAATCTGATTTCTAGTTTAGAGGTTATGTATCAAAGTGTAAAAATCACGAAACATCAATATCTCAGAAACCACACATCTGATTTGATTAAAATTAGTTTCAAATGAACGGGCTACCTAAAAAACCCATAACTTTTGAATTTTATGAAGATTGAACATGTGGTTCAGAAGCTATGGAAAGAAACGTGTTCTGGAGACTATTTAATCTCACTCATGTTTCTCAGATGGCTGGCCCGATTTTTATAAAATTAGTGTCATATGGAAGGTCTTGTTGCCCCATAAGACCCTAATGATTTTTTTTTACAAACGGATTATTACTTTGCCTGTTATGTTTGAAAATGTGAAATCCAGCTATGAAAAGAAACATATTCCAAGACAACTTACTTGGACTCACTCATATTTCTCAGAGATGGTTGACCCGATTTCCACAGAATTAGTATCAAATAAAAGGTCTACCTACCTCATAACACCCTATTGAATTTTGCTGTAATCGGTCTGTAACTTCGTCTGTAATGTATCGAAATGTGAAAATCACGAAACTTCATTATCTTAGAAACTACACAACCGATTTGAGCAATATTGGTATCAGATGAACGGGCTAGTTAAGGGTTAACTGATGAATTATGATTGAACACGTGGTTTCAAAGTTTGGCTGCCCCATACGTTACCTTTTCATTTGATTGTAATCAAACTCAAGCAAGCGTTATGTTTTAATTTGTGAAACAACGAAAGTCTATTATCTCAAGTATTACACGACTTATTTGAATATAACTAGTGTCATACAAATGAGTCATCTCTCAAACTTACAAATAACAAACTTCATAACAATTTGATATGCTGTTTAAAAGTTTTAGAAAGAAAAGAAATTCAAAGACTATTCAACACTTTACCTGCTTCGATCAATATATATGGCCTCAACATGATTTAAATGTGGTATCGTACTATCTGAACGTTCCCGGCATCGCTCGTGATTGAATTGTTCGAAATTAAGAGTCAATGCTTTTATTTCGCTATTTCTTAAGTACTAACATTACGTCAAATTTCGTATTTTATGCTTTAATTACAACATCAATATTTTAGAACCCAAAGAGTGAATATACCCCTTGATTGGATTTAAGCATTCATGTAAATCTATTTTTACAAATAATAAGTTTGAATGAGAAAGGCTGAGTCTGACCGCTAGGTGGATTAATTTAGGTTTTTACAAACGTTGACTAGATTCCGAGTGACTTTATGGTGGGCATTTACATTCTATTTAGACGAGTTTTTCGTGTTTGCATGGGAGCTCCTCCGTGAACAATCGTCTGTGAACCGGAAACATTTGTCTACTCTCCTATTGGTTGCGTTCCTCGTGTACTGGCTCTTAAGAAGACTGAAGGTATGTTTCAAACTTCAAAAGTTTACAGCTTGCGATTTGGATGAAAGATGTGCTCGGCTCATAAAGGTCAGAAAATTCAACGAAGTTGAATTGCGGTGATAAACGATACAGCGGAGTGAGCACTCGAGACAGCTGGACTGCATATGGTTTCAGTCAAAAGTCTGATGAAAAAAAAGTAAAATGCACCAGTGATATTGACACTTAACCTAGCGCCTCCATTGATTCAACAGTGAAAGGAGGCGCATGGCTAACGATTAGAAAAAAATATGCGCTTCGTAATATTGCACAATTTTGTAGAAGAAAGTTTTTTGCTAGAGGATTACTATCGGGCTCTAGACCCAAATGTCCCCATAAACTCGTTCCCTAGAACGCTATCGACTGGTTACCCTAGCGTCTCCACAGATTGAAAAGTGAAAGGAGGCGCACGGCTGACGTTCTCGTTGGAGTGGATGAAAGCTTTTGAAGCGTTTTCTAAATCGCTAGAGGCTTAAAATTTACAGTAATGGTTGAAAAACTATGATCTTCCATTTTTTACCAGTATGAGCTTTTGTACTGCATATTTTTCTCTTTTGTTGACCAGTTCTAAAAAAAATTTGTATATTTTAGTTATCGGTATACTTGTTTGAGAGCTATTTAACGCAACACTCAGAATTTCAGTTTTCATAGAAAGTAATACCGGTACAGAAAGGTATAATCCAATGTCAAAAGAAGGAATAAAAACTGATTTATAGAAATAAATTAAAATAAGTGAAATTACGAAGAAACAAACAAAACTGAAACTTATTCAGGAAACAGAAAAAGTAAAGTAAATTGGATTTGATGTTCATTAAACAAACACCAATAAAACAAATAAAAAATAGACCATTAAACGGATGAACCCATTAATACCAAATTTAGCAAAACTTTGAGGAAAATGGTGAAAGTAAAGTTCACTTGGAAATTTTATTCTATGTATCAAACGAAAACAATGAATACGGAGCTCTAAGGAAAAAAAGAGAACACGAAATTTTAGAAAAAAAAAGAAATATAAAATGGAAATAGAACTAAACAAAATAAAATATATGAAAGGAATGAAGTGAAGTAGATAAGACGAATTGGAAGCATATTGAAGTAGGAATGAATAAAAGGATAGGAAAGGCAAAAAGAAACAGAGCAAAAAAATGAAAAACAGAGAATTAAAAAAAGATGAGAATAAGAAATGCAGAAAACTAAAATTTAAAAAAAATGGTGATTGCATCGAGGAAAATTTGTGACGAGTGATAAGAAAAGTAAAGGGGACTCGAAAAAATCAGTTGGTGGATATGAAAAAGGGAAAAAAGGAAATTGAAAGAGAAATAGTAAGCAGATAAGAAGACAAATTACGGAATTTAAAAAAAAACAATGTATGTATATATATGTATATATATATATATATATATATATATATATATATATATATATATATATATATATATATATATATATATATATATATATATATATATATATATATATATATATATATATATATATATATATATATATATATATATATATATATATATATATATATATATATATATATATATATATATATATATATATATATATATATATATACTCTGTTTAATCAATACCCTTTTTACATAGAACCTTTTTACAAATTGAACGTGATAAAAATAGTACGAGGGTGGTATCCAAGACACGACTGCATGTTTGACGTTGGACTACGATAGTTTTATATTTCATTTAAAGAATTCAGACTTTGTTCGATTTGACCTCGTTTCACTTTCGACACGGTGTGACTTTGGCACACATGAGCCAAAAACGAACGGTTATGTTTAATCATAATTTATAGTTTTCTTGTTTTGCTTTTAAACAATACAAACTCAACAACCACCAAGAGAAAGGCATTTTGTCCATTATGTTGCCGAAACCGAAACCAAAATAGACATGATCAAAGCAGTACTTAATACCGTGCTATACTTCTAATTACTCGGAAGGGTCATATCAAGTGTCTAAGTCGTTGAGGGCTTCATGCGGACGTTGCGTTCCGGATACTTCCAGATT
Organism: Wyeomyia smithii; assembly: GCF_029784165.1. Lineage (NCBI taxonomy): Eukaryota > Metazoa > Arthropoda > Insecta > Diptera > Culicidae > Wyeomyia > Wyeomyia smithii. Next base: position 228,354,413 of record NC_073696.1, read on the forward strand.
ATATTATAACAACTTACAATCCTAAAACTAGTTCATTGGTTCATTGGCACATATTGTTAAGGTCATATGCCACCAAAAAGTCATAGAAAGAAAAGCGTTTATTCTTAAAAATAATTTAGATTATTTATTTGCAGACATCGATTTAAGAAGAAAAAAATACTGTTTTTAACATTGATGAATACCTCTCATCCTAATGCAGTCAAATTTCTTTAACACGCGAAAAGGCAATTTTTTATATAGGTCCTAATTAAGAACGATTCAGTAGAAAGCAAACTTCCTTTCATCTTCAATTGCGCTTGTGAAAGATAGCTCACTCACCGATTTCAAAGCAGTATCATTGTCAGTTTCTTACAACTGCTTAGCAAAGAAGTCATTTAAAAAAATCCTGTATTTAAAAGTTCGTTGGAAAAGTGACGATAAAGAGTTGCAGTTTTTAGTGGAAAATCTATATTCACAAAAATTTTGAAATTGACATTGGAATTTATGAGGATGTAACATGTAACAGTCATTTTTTTTTTCATTTTAGGCCAATTGAAACATTTTTTCACTAAGCAGAACCAGAAAATCAATTTTAAGATACCAACGAAAAAAACAAACAACAAAATGCCATATTTGAAAGTCAATAAACAATAAGTTAATAAACCTAGCTCGGTTTGATAAACAACATTAACCTCTCCAACTGATGTTTGCATATTACAAGTCTGGCAATGACAGGTTGTGTTCATATGTTTAGTATCTTTACACGGTTGTGTTTATATGTTGTGTTGTGCGACATGTTGTGTTTATATGTTTAGTAATATTTTCCTGCAGATGCTGATGTAATATTTTTGTAATTAAAAAATATCAATATGAATGTTTAAAACCTAACGTCAAGATGCATATAATTTGGGTTTTCTCTATACCACAACCGCGTAATGCAACTAGGATTGTCATATTGAATTAAATTTATTTAACTGGAAAAATATAACCATCAGTACAGCTTAAACGAGCTATCTGAAATATCTGTTTAAAAATCTTTACGAAGCATATTGGTTTTCTATTGTCTTTTAAAAAGCCTATAGTTGATCATTTGAATAAATCTGAGAAAAACAGAGTGTAGAATTCGAAAAGACAACAACCCAATGCAACTTCTAATTTTAGGAGTTTGAAAGAATTTTTTATCACTAAACATGGATATGAAAATCACTACGGTTGCAGTTCAAATGCCATCTACTCGTCACGACAACCAAAAGGAAACGAGCAACGGGGTAGCAAACTTCTGATTAGTAGAATGTTAACACAACTTTTGTTGAAGAGATATTTTAATTATTATATAACAATCTTTCGCAATATTCTACCTGTCGATTAAGACATCGGCGTTTGAAATCTGTTCAGGGATAGTAATACAATAAGCACTTTGAAACAATGAAAAAACATCTGTTGCAGCTATATAAAGCGAGCTCGTGATTGGTTGGAAGCTTCGAAACTGAACTAGAAGAAGTGGATTTCAACTGAACTTTTTACTAATTTACTGTTCATCGTACAATGTACAACGAACAATGATATGCCAATTATTGTATCACATGCTTTGGCAACCGTCGTCGTTCGATCAAAGCATTGGTGGTCAAAATCTGTTCAGTTGTAATCACATATTGGATGCAACAACCAACATCGTGATATACTGTTGCGTACAAAATTATTTTATCCCCGGTCGCACAGTGTAGTGTGCGAACACGCACCACAGTACGTCGACAGCAGCTACATTGTTTCCACTTGGCTTGACTGCACTCAAATGGCAATCGAGTGCTACTGCACTGACCACGAGCGACCGTCTTCGCATACATAGCCTGGGCAGTACTGTTGCCTGTGTCAGCATGTTTTCTTTCAAGTTAAATCAGTTTTAATAACATTCTCACAACAGATCGTTTAATTGTCTGATAAAGGAGGTTGTTACTTTGTAACTTTCCGAAAAAGCTTTACTTTCAAGACATCAAAATAGTCTAGGTTCATAGAAGCAAATGTTAGTTGACTGGACGGGGAGATTCTGTCAAAATTTTTTTATTTGCCACTGAATAGAGGTTGTCATAGCAGGCAGTTGGTGTCCACTCATGAAGTCTGTGCCAGGAGTGCTCGCATGTGATTGGTACATTGTTCGTAAAAATACGACCTTGAAATATTTCATCAATTTTCACTGTTTAAAAATTAAGTAACAATGATATATGAAGAATCACAAAATTGTCCATCGTTTTATCAATCCAACGACATATTGATTATTGTGATCCATCATGTGGTTACATCAGTATTACCATTTAAAATCTTTCATTCCGACGTTACATCTTGGTTTTTAGTTTCCTCAGAATGTATCTCGATATAGTGCGGTTAGACGTAGTCCTACGTCAAAAAAAAACAAAAGGAAAAAGTGACAGCTTGAGCCCAGAAATTACCGAAAATTAATTGAATTTAAGCAAAAGGGGGAAGCCGATATGACACGTGAGATAGGCTAATATCACTCGCGCGAGAAATGTTAAAATTAGAACATAACCAACGCAATTCAACCTTTTATCAAGATTAAAAAGTCAGATAAATTTGACTCGTGACGCTGCCCGAATGGTGAACGGTAAACACTTGTAGCACGTCTTATGAGGGAAATCTTTTTTTCCAACGACAAAAGTCTTCCCGGAAAGGAAGCATTGTTTGCTAGGCTGTCGTGTTTTGTTTCGCTTTCATAGCTATCGGCTACTTGCCACTCGACATAGAAAGTGGAGCCAGAGTGCGCTGGATAGAAATCTGACCTCGGCATGCTTGGGTACACAGCGACCGAGTGGACTTTCTTAGACTACCAATAGGCAGCGTGAATGGAATGAGGCAACGTAAGCCGTTTGTTTGTGTGTCCACACTTTGTAACAGTTGTACCTTCTATGTTCCTCACTAGGCTCCGATTGTTGAGTTATGCTGGAAACTTTACGTGCTGTAACTGTGATATAAATATCTTCCGAATGAAGAAAAACAACTCGGAAAAGTATTTTATTTTAGGTTTATTTTGAAAAAATCGTTAAATTATCAGCAAAAATCCGAGCAAATTTATATTGTATTCACTAGGGTATCGAACGTCTTCGTCAGTGGTTTTCTTCGGCCCCTTTTGCATAAGATTGCTGCAAAAAACTGCCGAAGAAAACCACTGACGAAGACGTTCGATACCCTATTAGATGTGTAGCTCGGCAACGGTCCGTCGCGTCGAACTACTACGTGGAATATACCATGCTCCGTTACAGATTTAAAAACAGCTTAGAAAGAACATGAGTGTGAAAATTCTCCGTTACTTACAGTTCCATTTCACTGCTGCAGTACACAAACATACTCATACTGCATGTAAAGACAGCTTATTTGTACCCTACTGCTGTCAGCCACCATCCCAGGATGGTTTTCACACTGAGGATGATGTGGCCGGAGCGGCCGGAGACGGCTGTAGCGTATCCGACACATTGGTTGGTTTGCCAATTAATGCTTAAGAGGATTGCCGTTTTTGCGATTGTGAGAACAACATGCATCAAGAAGTCAGATGCTGTGGTTGGCTTCCAGTGCTGGGAAAATGATAATCTTTTGGAATCGGACAGACCGCAGGAATGGTTCATTGAACCGAAAGCCGTTGCAAAACTAATTTGATATGAACTAATATGAGGTGAGTTCGGAGAAACTTCGCCTCCAGTTTGGCATGTCTGCTTACGACCGTTGAGTAGGTGCGAAAGGTGAATAATAGAAATAGTTACTAATGATGCATGCAGGGATCTGTTTCTGACGTAGGGAAAAATAGAGCTATAGTTAACTATTGATTACATTGGATTGTAATTTTAGAAATAGTAAAAATTTTGAGAATATCGAATGTAATAAACAGTTCAGTTTTACCCGTTTTTATTTGTACACACGTTTCGTTCGTAGGTATGTAGGGGTAGGATCCAACATTCACGATTACTGTTTCCGCGAGGTCACAGTGAAGGTGAAGGGTGAATAGACCACATTTGCGGTAATCGGTTACAACACCCATCATTGTGATTGCTGTCTGCAGGCGCGGCCCTAAATGGCACTCTCGTGCACAGGTGTTTCGTGACAGGGTAAAAAAGATAACCGGAGTGGATAGATTGGAGATGATGGAGTGAGCGAAGTTTGAGTGACGTGCACATTGCGGGTTACACTGGGAAAAACCAACGGGTGAAAGCGCTAGAGCATACATTTTTTGTCGGTGAAAATTCAAAACCAAAACAGAAAGTAATGGAAACGAAAAAAGGTTGAATTATCGATAGTGGAAACCGACGTATCTCACTATAATATTAATTAGGTAAATTATTTTCCATTCTGAGACTAAAACAAAACATAGAAACAAATAATATCAGACAACTATTACGTTTTGTTCAGCAACCTTATTTCATATTCTATCTATAAAAATGACGTCACTAGTACAGATTTTGTCAAGGTTCCGCACATTGTTTGAAAGACGTGAATAATAGAGTTCGTTTTATTTCCATTTCTAGGATTAGAAGTGGTTAAAACGACTGAATGAATTTTTATTAGCTTTCTCTCTCTCCTTCGTATGGACTAAGGAAACCCGAATAGTGACGAGAATGAAAATAAAATGACCGAGACACAACTCAGGTGACAACTTGTCACAATTATATCTAAGAGTAACGTTAAACTTTTTGACATCAACAGTAGGAAAATATGTTAAAAATTATCGACCGTTTTAGATGAAAATTAACGAAAACATTTTCTTAACAATCGTTACAAAGTTTTTACCTCGAAAATTCTATCGTTGTGATATCAATTAGTTGAGATTCTGTAAGGCCATTCTAGATTTATTAGAAATCACATGATGCCTCTAATTATTAGCTAAAATTTGAAGAAAGTCATACATACGAGAAGTACACAGTAAAAAATTCTGAATATTACACGTCACGTACATTATTTTCTCGTTTAAATTTCAGTAGCCTCTAACGTTAACCAGGCTTTGTTAAATTTTGTTTGAAAATTATTTGCTATATCATTGGAATGTTATGTATTTTTCTATCCTAAGCAATTCTTTGTATGCTGTTCGACATAAATTTTGGCACTTTTTTCTAACTGTGTAGTAAAATGCGTAGTAGTAATAGTTGTAAGATACGGCTAAATGATTATTTAGATAATTTCATTTCAAGTTGTGAATGAATAGGGTAGAAGCACCGGTTTTGGCCATAGCACCAGTTTTGGCCATGATAGAATAAAATTGATAATTGTGGAAAGTATTTTAAATTACTCCTATTTCGACAAAATTATAACAAACTGTAGCAATTTTACTTTTAATAAAAGAACTAAGTATATTTTCCCCAGTTTACTATACAGTCTCACGTTTAGGTAATTTTAAGCTATTTTTCATAGAGCATAACTTTGTTTAGGTTTGTTCGTTTATATAACAAATTTTGTTACCAACATCAGGCACAACTTACTTCAGCACATGGATAAAAAAAATAAATGTTTTTCTAAGGTTTTCCTCTGCAATATCGAAATTTCCAACAGCTTCCAAAAACGTTCACAGACCCATTCTTGGCCACATATCAATGCAATTCCACAATTCATAATCCTGATACTGGCCGCATGTAAACAACACCATGGTAACGTATTAAGAGCCAGTTCGCGAGAACCGCAACCACCTTTGCAAGGGAGGTTGTTTCGTGGTTCTCCGATCGGACTGAAACTTTCAGGGTTTGTTTATCTATATAATAGTACAATGTTTTGCATAATATCAATTGTTGTCCAAAAACTGCTAAAAACATAAAATTGTTATAACTTTGTGTAAACTGAATCGATTTTCATGAAAATTGGCATGTTTATTCTACTCTATCGCACGCTTAGCCTGGGGGCTAATAGCGGCTTCGATCAACTAAATTATTAAGTTAAGAGAATTCGTTATCGTTATTGTTTTTGGCACATTTTGCATGTGTAAGATAAGACAACGTTATGTTTTCAACAGTTTTTGGACATCAATTTTTGACGTGCTTAAAAAGCAAGGGTAAAAACCCCACTTAACCCTTTTCAAAAAATCTGATATTATGCAAAACATTGTACTATTATATAAATAAACAAATCCTTAAAGAGAACCTCGAAACAAGACCTAGTTGCGGTCTTCGCGAACTGGCTCTTAACGTTGATGCAAAACATGAAAAGCACGAAGTTTTTCGGGCTGTTATGAGATATCGCATGAGATATGTGAAAACACAAAACAGGTTCTGGATAAGAAAGTAAGTACTACTACAGTACCGCTTTTTGATATGGCTATGAGAATGGTATTCTGTCTCACTCTTTCTCAAAAACATCCGTTCTTCATTTATTCAGATTATTTCCAAAACTGTAACTTCAGTTGTATTTAACAAAACAAACGCTTCGGCGTCTTAACCTGGTGATCTGGTAACCAAGGTTGATGCTAGCAAATAATACGAATAAGTTTCTATGAGAAAAAAGCAAACCGCGGAAGCTTATATTGATCAAAGACAGACGAAAAAAATAGATCAATGATGGGATGTCAGTGTTATTAAACATCCCGCTCAATTTAAAATAAAATAAATCGAAGTACTTTAGCTACGTGTGAATATAATATTATTATTTAGTTTGATTAATAAATATACTGGCCTTTTAGTGAGTTCAATAATGAGGATTTTCTGCTGATAATTATAGTTAGATGGTAAAGTCGCATTATAATATAAAGTCGTGTGACTCCAACTGTTTTCGCGAATCGGCCAAAATAGGAGCCCCAAGTGGCCAATTTAGAAATGATATGGCCAATATGAGAGCTTAGATAAGTTTTTTGGTTGGAAAACATGTGAACAAAATAACATAGGGGACTTCTCCATTATTCATCTCAGCCCATATATTCATCTCATGCAACATGAAAACACAATTGAAAACAGAAAAAAACGCATATTTTCCAACTAAATCGATCTGCTAATCCATGGAATGGATTCTTCTTATTTCACTTTAGACTTCTCATAAAGTAGAATCCTCAAAAACTCACTTAAAAGCTCTAAATTTGATATAATAGTCAGGCATCTGCACTCGAAAACTTATTTATTTCAATCACCTATCTCAGAAAACAAAATCCGCGCATTGTTCTGTACGGCTACAACGGGACTCGTTCAGCAGCCAACTAAAGTTTTTCTCATCACTAGCGTACCATTTTTTATATTAATCACTTAACAAAATCACTCACTACACTAAGAATACTTTAATCTTTGAAATGTTCACCTCAAATTTCCAAAAACCAGCTTGAATTAGCAGAAATATATGAGATGAAATTCTACAATTCCCAAATTTCAACTGAATGTATTTTCATCTGTTTTCACTGCCTTGAAAAAAATCAAAAATTGCCAACATGAGGTGAACCAGCCGCCGGCTGAAAGCCTCAAATATATAGACAAAAAAAATTGCCAAATCGGTTTCTGTTAATACGAACAAATCATACTGAAAATATTGAATTATTCCGACATGATTGACATAACTGCAGTGTTTACCTAGGTTACCATATTTGCACGTAAACAACTACAGCGGATATCTAGGTAACCTACTACGACGGGCTGCGGCTACGTTCATTCATGGTAATGTGATTCATTCATGATTAACAGTGCACTGCAGTGTGATGAATATGGGGGCGTCGTGAGATGAATAATTTAGCAGTGATTTAGGTTTTGAGATGGATATGGAAGCGTTGTGCAAAATGATTTGTTTTACAAAATTCAGGCTAAATCTAGCTAAGTTTACTAAATATACAATAATGAATGATTCTATAAGAGCACGTTAGCGTATTTTGTTTAATTGTTCAATGATTTAATGCAATATGCTGTTTATTCCGTGCATTCTTAGTGAATATCGGCTTAATGAGATGAATAATGGAGCAGTTCCCCTAATTTAATTATTCAAACTCAACATTAGTGCATAATATAGCCGAATTCATCCGATATTCCCGTTGAACTAATTCAATTATATATTTTCCGAAAGAAGAAGGACAAATATCTCTCATGTATAACATACTATGGCTAAAACCGGAGCTTTTACCCAATGTCGTGTTTCGTATAGTATTGCATTTCAGGCATTAGGTTTTACAAATCTCCAATGATTTCACATACAAACATTTCCCGTTTTGGCTCAATCTCATCCCCGTGGCCTAATGTCACCCCACCAGATGGTATTCAAATATTGCTATTGTCGAAGATGTGTTCTGTGTATGGTTAAGTTAAAATGCATTTTTGCGTTGCGCAAAAAACAATACACATGTTTAGTTTTAAATGAAGTGATTCATGCAAATAAGAAACTTCAATCTCTGGATTAGAAATGTTGATTCCCGCAATCAATGTAAATACCCGATCGAAACTCAAAGCTGGCTTTATCGAACTGTATAGCATAACTATAGCGGACAGTTTACGAAGCAAATATTTGCTTGAAATTTTACTTGTGTAATATCAAACTAGTTGCTTCAATTATTTGCACTTTTATTGAGCAGATTTTCACTTGATTTTTTTTGTTCATACTGAAATTTGGTATAAGCTGTAATGTTTAAAAAAGTTACAGTGATCAATCAGATGTTCAAAAATGTTCTCATAGGTATTTTCTAAATCAGAATCATCGAGTTTTCAGTTGGTTTGAACTGAGATTTTTTTTATGCGGTCCCTAACTATGCTGCACGTGAATTTTTCAAATGATTTTTTTATGCGATTTATTTTGTGCGGTCCCTATCCCTCGCACAAAAACGAGTTGACTGTACAGTGAATGGATTCCAATGTATTCCAATGTGAAACTGATATGTTTTCGATATAGTGAACGGTGTCTTGAAATCGTAAATGTTGGGCTGAAACCACCAACTCTATCGTTGCAAACACGTGTGTTATAGTGTGTTTGCTTCAAGCCACAGAAAGCTTTATTCAGGTGGATTTTACAAACTGATTCGTTTAGGTAATTATTTACGAATTTGCTGTAATTGTTCTGAAAGTGGTTTTAGCTTTCCTGTCCCACTATGCCTTTCTTTAGCTGTAGATATATAATTCAATTTTAGCAATAGGTTAATGAATTCTTACCCTCACCGTGCTCACAGGTGTAGAAAATATATTTTAGGAACTAGCATTTTAGCAAATTGTATGTAGGAAATTTGCGGTGCTTTACACCGGATAATGCTGAGAGTGTGGTCCGACGAAGAATTTCCCTCGGACTGGTTGGAGGGTCTTATATGTCCGATCTACAAGAACGGCCACCGCCTGGACTGCAGTAACTATTGGGGCATAACCCTTCTCAACACCGTTCACAATATTCTCTCCAGTATCCTGTTCCATAGACTGAGGCTGTTGTCGGAGTCCTTTGTTGGCGATTACCAATATGGTTTTTGAGGGAGACGCTCCACTACGGACCAAATGTTCACCATGCGACAGATCCTCGATAAATTTCGAGAATTCAACTTGCAGACGCACAATCTGTTCACTGACTTTAGGGTAGCGTATGATACAATAAGAAGAAATGAGTTATGGCAAATAATGCTCGAACATGGGTTCCCAACAAAACTAATTAGACTGTGACGTGCCACCCTTGAAGGCTCTAAATTATGCGTCAGGATAGACGGTGAGATATCGGACACCTTCGTGACGTTTGATACTTTGAAGCAGGGAGACAGGTTGCCAAAATTTTTGTTCAACACCGCATTGGAGGGTGCTTTACGGAGGGTTGGCGTGCAAAAAAGCGGCACCATCATTTCGAAGTCTCACATGCATCTAGGTTTTGCGGGCGATTCGACATTATTGGTATCAACCTTCGGACCTCTCAGGAGGGAAGCTGCGAGAATGGGGCTCATCATCCCACGACAGATTGCAGTAGGCTGGGCATGTAGCTAGAGTACCGGAAGAACGACCAGCGAAGATATTAGCAGAAATCCCGATAGAGACCGACGACTTCGAGGTAGGCCCCACACTCGTTGGATGTGTGCTGTCGACGGATGAGCTGAGGATAGCAGCCCAAGACCGAGTGACAAGGCGACGTATTCTGGATTCGGCATTGGATCGATAATCGGTCTGTCGCCGAAAAAGTAAAAGTAACAAGGACATTTAGTTTTAGGAGCTGTAGTAATTAAAGTCTAGTATTTATGTAATATTTTTTAATATTTTTCTTAAAATAATAAATTGAACTGCGTAGAAAATGAATTGCACGTCGTCACCTCATGAAGAATTATTTTTTGGTAACGTCTCCGCCAACCACGCTCGACGCCTGGGTTCGAATCCCAACGCCGACATAGGTGTCGATGGTTGTGAGGTGGCGTGATCCACTCACAACCAACCCAACTGGTCTAGATTCAGTCCTAGCCGACACCGGGAGGTTTTCTGAGGCGAAAAATCTCTGGGATCACGCCTTCCATCACATGAGGAAGTTAAGCCGTTGGCGCCGGTCCGTTAATCAACGGGTCTTGATTTAGGGTCCTGGGTGGAGTCGCAACCTCGGGCATCGGTGATTGGCACAATAACAGTGACGGAACTAGACCGACGGTAAATAAGCGAGAAAAAAAATGAATTATTTGTTTTTGATTTCTCCTATTTCCTTATGTGTTGACGTTCCGATGGGTTATGACAGTTGGTCTTCACGTCACTTTGTCAGTGGCGAATAATAAAGCGTTGCGTTGCGACAAGGGATCCGTCGTGACAGTAAAAAATATTTAAACGAAACTTGCTAGTCAATTTTCGTTTAACATTTATTGGAAGACTTTATAATTTCAATTCCCAAATCATCCCAAATTAGGCTCAGAATCGCTAAAATTCCGAATCACTGAAAATTCCAGTGTAAATGGTGTAATAGCAAAGCAAATATATTTGCCCAAAGAAAAATGTTATGCAAATAAATTCCGTGTAAAATATAGGGTAACGGGGGTATTTTGACCAGCTTTGGGAAGTGATCGCACAATGTATTAAAAACAAACACAATTTTTCAACATAAATACATACGGTCGCGATCTTTCATCGCTGCGCACTTCGGTCCAACCCTTTCAATGCGATACGCAGCGGTCAAAGTGACACACAGCCCTGTGCGTTGTCAATGCGAACTAAACGTCATTACATGCAAGTCAGAAAAGAGAGACTAAGCTGAAACACGCGGATCTTCAATCTTTACTACAAGTAATCTTAATCTAACTTTACTATCTTAAGTATTGAAAAATAAAACGTTCTAAATTATAATCACAAGTAATTACTAAACGAAAAGTGAAGGATAAACAAGAACATAAATTTACAAGCGAGGTTAGTTGTTTATTCGAATAAAAAAGACGGTCACGATAAAATATTAAAAATCTTACACAGCTACGAAAAAGAAAAGCTACAGGAAATAATTAAGGAGGATTAGTAAAAGGATTGATGAAAAGTATTACTAAAAACGGATTGATAGCTAAAAACAAGAAATTCACCGATTAAAGAACAGAATAAAATAAGAAGGAATTGGACACTAAACGTGAGTCATATTTAACCTAGATTTTTCTACATAACCTATTACACATTAAAACCTACATGGCAAAGCATAAAAAATGCAATTTTGTTGATTACTACAAGAAATATTCAATTGTAACCTATATTAATGATAACTGTTAATTCATTTGTCGGCAGGATTTTTTTAACGCTGGCCGACCGTAAATACACGTTAAAAAATTGTAAAACCGTACTTTTCTTTCGTTGCAATCGCCACACATACTCTATTATACCATTTTTTAGAGCTAAGTGTCTATCTTTCAACAATGCAATATATTGAAAAATATCCTAAAAATATCAAAATTTCTACGAAGTATTAAAAACATATTTTGGTCCACCACATTTTTATTTTGGCCCACCTCTATATTAAGAGCCGTGTATGGACATATTTCAGACTAATTATATTTAAGATCATCATCGGTATTTTAAAAGTAGAAATAGTAGGTTTGAGGAGAACATCCTTCTTCTGTGAGTTTTTGTAAATTTTAGGCATCTAAAAATGAAAAGATTGGGTTTGAATGCGGTTTGACAGGCATTCTCAGCAAACTGCATATCGTTGAATGTGATAAATTAAGGAGTACCTGTAAATTGTCACAAGCTGCTTCTTGTTTAGCGCGCAATGGCCGAATGGCTGTTAATACTTGGCATGGCCAAAATATGTTCGCTTTAGAAAAAGACAAACATATTTCGGCCATGCCTTAAACTACTATTTTACCTTTTTCCAACTTGTTAGAGTATACAAACTGTTTCTATGATATTTCATTGATGTTACTACAACAACGAATTGTTTCAAAAACATACATATTTGTTACAATTGCTTCCGGACGTTGACTTGTATATTACCACTTCCTCTTGACTTTGGGTTGACTCAGCCATGACTTAGAATATGTATGAACTAATTCCAAAATAAAGCTAACTTGAGTCAGTTTTTTGCGGAAAATTATAGTGTAGTATGATTACAAGGTGTGTTATTTCAATGATGCTTTCATAGTTTTCTTATATTCATTGAATTTTTCAATGAATATAAATGGGCCAAAATACCCCCGTTACCCTACCAAATATTCACTTCGTCTAATGCCCACTTAAGAAGTACTGTGAACACTTCGGTTTTGGATTGAATTTGGGTCCAGAAAACGACCAAAAAAGGTGTGGCTACGTTTTTTGGATACAAAAAAAAATTTGTTAAGGAGACTTATGTCATGAATACATGAATACAGTCATGAAATTATGAATACAGCTGATTATAAATCATAAATACATGAATCAGTATACAGTTAAAAAGTAGATTAAGTTCAGTTTCGCATTAGATTCGAATATTCTACCTATCTGTAATTTGAAAACCTAAATTAATTCACCTAGCGGTCGGACTCAGCCTTTCTCATTCAAACTTATTATTTGTAAAAATAGATTTACACGAAGGCTTAAATCCAAAGAAGTTATATTCACTCTTTGAGTTCTAAAATATTGATGTTGTAATTAAAGTATAAAATATGAAATTTGATGTAATGTTAGTGCTTCAGAAATAGCGAAATATAAGAAATGACTCTTAATTTCGAACAATTTAATCACGAGCGATACCGGGTTCAAATAGTACGATACCACATTTAAATCATGTTGAGGCCATATATATTAATCAACGCAGCTAAATATAACGGTGGCTTTAGTTTGATTACAATCAAATGAAAAGGGAACGTATGGGGGAGCCAAACTGTGAAATCACGTGTTCAATCATAATTCATCAGTTAACCCTAAACTATCCCGTTCATTCGATATCAATATTGTTCAAATCTATTGTGTAGTTACAGACGAAGTTACATTCCGATTACCGATTTGATACTAATTCCGTGGAAATCGGGTCAACCATCTCTGAGAGAGGTGAGTGAACCTAAGTAGTCATCAGAATATGTTTCTTTTCATAGCTGGATTTCACATTTTTAAACATAACAGGAAAAGTAATAATCCGTTCGCAAAAGAAAATCGTTAGGGTCTTATGGGGCCACAAGACTTTCCATATGACACTGATTTTATGAAAATCGGTCCAGCCATCTCTGAGAAACATGAGTGAGATTAAACAGTCTCCAGAACACGTTTCTTTCTGTAACTTCTGAACCATAAGTTCAATCTTCATAAAATTCAAAAGTTGAGGGTTTTTAGGTAGCCCGTTCATTTGAAACCAGTTTTGTTCAAATCGATTGTGTAGTTTCTGAGATATTGATGTTTCGTGATTTTCACATTTTGATACATAATCTCTAAACTAGGAATCAGATTACAATAAAATTCAATAGGGTCTTATAGGGCAACTAGACCTTTTATTTGCAATTGATTTCATTGAAATCGATTCAGCCATCTCTGAGAAAATCGAGTGAGATTGGGAGAGCATTACACACACACACACACACACACACACACACACACACACACACATGCAGAAAATGCTCAGCTCGTCGAACTGAGTCGAGTGATATACGACATTCGGCCCTTTGAGCACTTTTATACCTTTAGTTTTTGCAGTGATTGCTATACCTTTCTAGGAGAAGTGAAATGATAGAAATGACTTTTTTTATTTCAACTGCAATCCCGAGCAAGGCCGCAAACATTGAAGTAGTACAATATCAAATTTTAATGATGTTGAAGCCACATATTTTGATTGTGGCTATAGTTTTAAACAGTCTGCGGGTTACGTTTCTTTCTATAACTTTCAAACCACATGTTTAAACATTGTGTAATTCATTGTTTAAGGGTTTAAAAGCTCATTATTTGAATTCAACTATGTTCATAGCTTCTGAGATATAAGAGCGTTTTTCACATTCTGACGCAGCGCCAAAACTAAAAGTTTGATTACAATGAAATTCAATAGCAACCTAAGCGGCAAATAGACCCTTCATTTGACACCAAGATAGAAAGAATCGGTCAGACCATCTCTGAGAAAAGTGAGTGCGAAAAAAAGGTGCACATACACACGTACACACCCACACACAAACATATACACCTATACATGCATATATGCAGAAAATGCTCGATTCGTCGAACTGAGTTGAGTTGTATATGACATTCGGCCATTTCAATCATTTTTCTACCTTTTAGTTAGCCAGTGATCGTTAGGAGAAAGTCAATATGTTTACTTCATTTATGAACAACGGACACAGTTACAATCCGATTGCAATTAAATTCGATATCAATCTATGGGGCAACTAGACCTTTCATTTGACTCTAATTTTGTGAAAATCGGTTCAGCCATCACTGAGAAAAATGAGTGAGTTTAAACAACCTCAGGATAACTTTTCTTTATATAACTTTTGAACCATATGTTCAATCTTCATAAAATTCAAAAGTTAAGGGTTTTGGGGACAGCCCAATCATTTGAAACCAGTTTCATTGAAATCGGTTGTGTGGTTTCTGAGATATTGATGTTTCGTGATTTTTACATTTTGATACATAACCTCTAAACTAAAAATCCGGTTACAATGAAATTCAATGGCATCTTATGGCGCAACTAGACCTTTCATTTGCAATTAATTTTATGAAAATCAGTTCAGCCATCTCTGAGAAAAGTGAGTGAAAAAAAAAGTTGCACATACACACACACACACATACACACATACACACATACATACGTACATACAGAAAATGCTCAGTTCGTCGAAAGAAGTCGAGTGGTATATGACATTCGGCCATTGGGACCACTTTTATACCTTCGGTTTTTTCAGTGATTGCTATACCTTTCTAGGAGAAAGGCAAAAATGATTGATTCCTACAAGTTATTGTGCATACATTTGTAATCTGATCAAACGTAGTTAATTGAAAAACTGCATTGACTGGTCCAAATTAGATCAGTGGTAAGCAACGGTAAGGCCAGCCTAGCCAAACAAGACATTCCAAACCTTTTACCTCAAAACGATGCCCCCAGTTACAACTGCGAAAATACCACTCATCTATCGAGTTCAAACAAGACATTATTGCATTGGCTTTCTATTCACTGACTTTAAATACAGCAGTCAGCCAGCAAATGGAAGACGCATCGTAGCGATTTAATTGCTGGTACCTAGGAGCAGTTCGGAAAAACATCGGAAACCTTGCAGGCGCAACTGTGGAGAGCCTGTTGGTTGCTTCCGGAATAGTAACAAAACCTAGCTCATATCTGCCTGTAAGGACCGGACATTACAACGAAGAAGGGCAAATTCTGGTTAGGAACCAAACTGTGCATGATTTCTGTGCGCATTGGCTGCTCTCTAGCCTTGCATCCGATTTCCTGCATCCTGCTCGAACGTTGCCTGGGCCGGCTCGGGATGAGATATTTGAATGAACAATAAATTTTAATTAAATTATCCAAACGAAATGATACTTGAGCAAACAGAACCTCGGTTTCGGTCCGTCTGCTGGTACTATCTGCTGGTAGGCTGTGCCGACTTGTGCAAGAAGTTGAATAATGAGTTTTACTGATTTCCATAGAGTCTCTGGAGCGGCCGTAAGTGGAGAAACTCATTTCAATTTCGAGCGAATTTTACTGGTGCACTAACTTGGACAAAATCGCATCCCAATGAACCTGCCGGTTGAATGAGTCAATCCAGAAGAGCTGACGAGTGTGAGTGTGCACTCAAAGGGTCTGCATTTGATCGTAAATTATGTGTGCTGATGCTCCGATGCTTAAAAACCTATGTTTTCCGCACCGCATCGTCGTCGTCGGGGTAATCACGCTGGTCTGGCAGCGACTTTGATCTACTAGTTTTTCATCCATGCTCGTATGACAAATGTTTGGCCGCAGTTAAGTCCAGTTTTGGATAGTGGTTTATCAAAAGTGCTCGAAGCGTTTCGAGTATTGCTTGGAGAGCTTTCGACTGGTTGATGACAATCATCGTTTTGGAAACACGATATCCAGAGATTATAATTCATTTATTGGTCTGTGCCGTAAAATGTTTAATAAAAAGCGCTAAAAACCTCTCATTCAAAAGGATCGATAGAAAAATGCTTAAACAACTCTACTTCACACCACTGTCAGTCAAAATGGCAGTACGTAACAGTTTTGGTGTATGAAGTGTGTCAGAGAACAGTTTAGGTATAGGACAGAAGCCACGAACAGTACAACCGCGCGCGATGCACAGTGGAAAATCAGTGGCCAGAAATTCGAATACCACATCGATTATATTTTTCCATTATAAATTCAATATAAGAACCATGTATTTATTTCAGTTTAAAGACATTTCTTCACTTAGCCAGCATTTGTACGGAATTGCTTTCCTGTGCGAGGGCTGCCAAACCACGCCGTGCAACGCTGAGACGCTTTGGCGGAGTGACGCGGATGGCATCTGTAGCACCTACCAACCACGGGAAACATTTTCAAACATGCTCGAAAATCCCTTCAGTCGTTCGTGCCCACCCTTTCCGTGCGCTTTCCACTTCCTCAGTATGATGACAATTACCGAGGAACGATTTCGGATTGAGAAACCTGAAAACGCCCTTTTGCGATTCCGTTGCATTATTGGAGTTGAACAGTGGATATTTGCTTGTAGAGACTGGTTATGTTCGTAACCTTTACCCTTTATAAGGATTTGGTGATGTATATCTTACGAAATTCGACGAATTCGAAGACGTTACGGCTCCATATGAAACTGAAAACACCCGAGTGGAGTTTCTATAGCAAATTCAGTACTAAGTTCAATGTGAAAACGACACCAACACGATGTTCGCTTGTCACTGGATTTTCAAATCATGATTCACTTTAAAAAACGACCATCATTAGAGCTAGCAACAGCGTCTAAGCTTAATCCAAAGCATTAGCTCTGAGTCAAGTTTATTGATATTAAAGTCGAAAGGGACTTTTGTGCTAGGTGGTACACCCTTCACATCCACTCTGGCGAAAATCTTCACCGCGGTTTTGCGACAGGTTTTATTCTATTTGACTCGTCGAGTTCGGTTATGTTTACCGTACAGTGCAGATCGCGGGAGCAACAGTTTGAAACAGGGTCGCGTATACACTGTGAGGAAAGTTGAAGTGATAATTGATGCCAACAGTATATGGAAGTTGAACGGAAGTATGACATCCGCACGGTGGTTGTTGTTGCGCTCAGGCATGTATGATGTATATTAAAAAAGTTGAATACTTTTGTCTTTTGTTTGTTGAGATAGAAAATTGTGTTGTATAAACTGCCATAATTCCATCGTGAAATTAGGAACGAAAAAATCTTAATAATCTTTTTTCAAACACTTTCCAATATTATTTCACTCAATTAGGAGATGTTATTTCGATTTATTATATTGCATCATGACGCTTTTGATTTGATTTATACAAATGGAGACCAAAGAAACTTCAATCAACAATATTTCATAACAGCATATAGGGAAACTGCTCCATTATTCATCTCATTATGCCAATATTCACGAAGAAAACACGGATTAAAAATCAAATTTTCACGAAATCATTGAACAAATAATCCAAATATGAAATCGTTCAGCATTGTATATTTAGTAAAATTAACTAGATTTATCCTGAATTTTGTAAAACGAACCATTTTCCACAACGCTTCCATATCCATCTCAAAACTTGAATCACTGCTCAATTATTCATCTCACGACGCCCTCATATTCATCACACTGTTAATCATGAATGAATCACATTATCATGAATGAACCCAGTCAACAATTTCATACGTATAATAATGTTTTGATTCCAATATCCGCACTCATCCATATCATAAAAACTCACATTTGATGCACAAACACAGCATATACGTACTATTTTGGAGGCGATATACGTACTGAGGAATAATGGTATGCAATTCATTGTTATACGTATTTATATACGATTATATCCGATAGAAAGTGATTTGTTTCACACTGTCTTACAACTCTAAGCCTACAATCGCAAATCGGAAAGACTCCACCATGATATACAATGAAAGATGAATTTCTGCGCATGATAAAAAGCGTGTTATACGATTTCGACTTCGTTGAGATATATTTGCGATAATTTTCATACATTGATATACGATTTATGGTTGACTGGGAACGTAGCCGCAGCCCGTTGTAGTAGATTACCTAGATTCCCGCTGTAGTTGTTTACGTGCAAAATTGGTAACCTAGGTAAGCACTGCAGTGCTGTAGATTTATGTCAATTATGTCGGAATAATTCAATATTTTCAGTATGATTCAACGCAGTGAAAACAGATGAAAATACATACAGTTGAAATATAGGTATTGTAGAAATTTATCTCATATATTTCGGCTAATTCAAGCTTGTTTTGGGAAATTTGATGTGAACATTTCAAAAATTAAAGTATTCCTAGTGTAGTGAGTGATTTTGTTTAGTAACTAAAATAAAAAGTGTTAGTGAAATGCGCTAGTGATGAAAAAAACTTTGGTTGGCTGTTGAACGAGTCTCGTTGTAGCCATATAGAACAATGCGCGGATTTTGTTTTCTGAGGTAGGTAGTAATTTATCATTCCTATGTTACTCAAGACTGATCATAGTCACCCTAAATTGCACAAAGAGCCGCCAAAATGATGCTTGGGAGTAGCAAATCATCCTCGGTTTTGAATTCTTCAATGCAGATTAGTTACGGACAAGTTTTCATTAATGCAAATTTGATATACACATTACTACTAGAGACTAAAGAATCCTCTGCATCATTCACAAGTATGATTGGAAGGAGCTATTAATTGTGGAAAGGTACTGATCTGCATTTAATGATGTTCGTGTTATGTTTTTATTATAGAAACTCGAGTTTAATATTCGATGGTTTCCGGGAGTCCGGCCATCGTGAGACAGTACTTTTGGAATCGCGTTTTTAATTAAGAACATGTTTATTTATTTATCCACAAATTAATAAATAACTTCATTGCATGAAACCATTGTTTTACTCGTCGAATTAATTTATTCGTTATTGAGACGCGCAACGGCAATACTGGCACAATCATAATAGCCAGTTTGAAGCCACTGAGACAAGCTTAAACAGCTTTAAAATTTAGAAACTGGCAAACATTCATGCATTCAATATCTGATTTTTCTAATAAAATTTGTATATATGCACTCGAAACAGAACTAAATTCTGCGTTCATTTGCAAAATATCAAAACTAATTACAATCGGAATTAGGATGCGCTGTACTCGTGTCACGCCGACTTACAAGATTTCAACAAGATAAATTAAAAAGACGTTATCATATAAGTATCGTAAGACAAAGAAAATAATAGAGCGGGGGCCTAGTGTGGTTGGTAACGTCTCCGCCAACCACGCTCGACGCCTGGGTTCGAATCCCACCGCCGACATAGGTGTCGATGGTTGTGAGGTGGCGTGATCCACTCACAACCAACCCAACTGGTCTAGATTCAATCCTAGCCGACACCGGGAGATTTTCTGAGGCGAAAAATCTCTGGGATCACGCCTTCCATCGCATGAGGAAGTAAAGCCGTTGGCGCCGGTCCGTTAATAAACGGGTCGTGAGTTAGGGTTCTGGGTGTGGAGTCGCCTCCCTGGGCGTCGGTGATTGGCCACAACAGTGGCGGAACTAGACCGACGGAAAATAAGCGAGAATAAAAAAAAAAAACAAAGAAAATAATAAAATTAAAGTGTAAAACCGAACTTAATATTCGTAACCATCCGATCAAGATTCACCGCGAGGCAATCCGAGCATTTGTTTCCTAATATAATATAAGTTTGGAATAGGGTGGTTTACCGGTAAAACAAAAACCGGTAAAACCGATATTTTTTTCAATACCGAAATACCGGTATTGAACAGGCGAAAAAACCGGTATTTTCGGTATTTTTCTTTAAATTCAAAAAAACTTGTCACAATATTCATAAATCATTGTAAAGCTAATGAATGCTAACTACTTAGGTAGGTTTTATAAATCACATGACGGTGTATATAATAAATACATTTAGACAGAAGCAACATTGAAAATTAATTTGTTATTACCTATTCATCAATTTTATGTTTTTATTTTGTTTGTTCTGCTCTGAATTAGACGATCAGTTTGTGTGTATTGATAATATGTCAAAAAACTTCATATCAATCAAGCAGAACTTTTATTTTCTAATAGAACAGCTAATCTCTTTACATACTCATACATACAGAAACAACTCGTGGGTTTTGAACCTACCAGCTCAACTACAAATTCTGAAAATCATATAAAAATTTATTTTTTGTTCGGTGTCTCCGTATGCCACAGGTAACACCAAGTTAAGGACAAATTGCTCCTGATACCAATTGTTTATAGGATGAAATAATCAATCAATAAAGAATTTCATCCTAAAACTTACTGCTGCTTTTTTTGAAAAAGTGAAATTTAAATAGCTGCAGCATGGTTAAAGCTTCGTCGCCCAAACCGCAGCTGATTTCATTAGCAATAATTCTAGCTGAAAAGCTCAGGTTCTGAATTTGGACGAACTGCCTTAAGAGCATCGAACACAATAGGTAAGTTCTTCGATTCCTTTGGATTCGTAAAATGTAAATTCTTGCCTGATCGTCATTAAATTTTTTTCTTCATTCATTTACTTTGCTCAACAGTTTCAAATATTGTTTCTCTAAGAATTTTAAAGTTATTTAATAATTTAAAACTGAAAAAAAACTGCATGTTTGTTGTTTATATGAGTTTAGAACTTATGTTTTTCGTAATCATATCACTAGATCCATTCATTGAAGTTTTTCAAACACTGTTTAATTTATCCAGTGGTGTATGTGGATCGTATACCACAAGAGATCAAAACAATGGTCGCAGTGGCCAAACTCTTAAAAAGAAATCAGAACCGTAATGAAGCATAGGTACTCATAAATGCAAAAACATAATTATACAGCGATACGTCCATAGATGCAACCTGGGACGCTAGGTAATAAATAAATTTCAAATCCAAATTTATGTATATATTTAATTGTTTTTCGGTTTTATTTTTGAATAGTACAAAGAGAATGCGTGCGTTTATTCCGCGAACATGATTGTCATTATTTCTCCAAACTATGATTTCCAGAATTTTGTAGTTGAACAAGTAGGTTCAAAGATCACGAGTCGCCCCTGGTTTGTATTAATCCGAAAAAAATAAAAATACCGGTTTTTTACCGGTTTTACCGGTTTTTATTTTCATTAATACCGAAATACCGGTTTTTCGAAAAGTCGGTAATACCGACCACCCTAGTTTGGAAGTGTTTGCCGGAAGTGTTTGTAAACTGTCGGGATGGGTGAAATCCAAGTTTGACACTTAGGCTTCTATCATTTAGGTACGATAACAGCTATTGACCCAAGTCTCCAAAGACACCCTTTCTAGCGAGTTTATGGAGTAATATTCGATGGTCAATTTTATCAAATGCAGCTTCCAAATCTGTGCATACAGCATCAACCTGTTTTCCATATTCAATATGAGCGATGCAGTCCAAAGTGTAACACAGCAAGTTGATTGTCACAGAACGACCAAAATAAAAACCTTGTTGATCAGTAAAGATGATGTCTTTTTTGTGAAACAGAATCATATCAAATAATTTCATGCAGGCGTTTAGTGATGTTATACCACGATAGTTACGAACATCTTGTCTAATTTCTTTTTTATGCTTCGGAGGAATATGCAAGTTTTCCCTAAGAGCTGGGAATTTGCCTTGTTGTTAAACCTGTTAAGCGGTGGGTAAATGGCTGGGCAGTGCGTACCAGCAGTACACCCGTTTTAGTTGGCATTAAATAGACCCCAGTGTGGTTCAAAGCAGAATGCCTAGCAACTCCTATCCCTACTTTCACGTGGGATACTGGGATACGAGCAACCAAGGCAAAATCGGTGAACCGCGCACTGTGGGACGAAATCAAAAATAGTAGGACATTGGTGTTTGTGACGAAACGCATAGTTTTAGCGTTTCGATGTCTTCTAGAAAGTTTCACAGTTTTATGAGTACTTTATTTGGGTGGTAAATTTTTTTTTGTTTAAGGGGTATGTACACCAAAATAAAAAAAAACTTTTTTATTTCTTGATAAACTTGGTAACTTTTTTTCGACACATTGTAGAACTAGCTATTTCGAGCAAGTTTGTAAAAGATTGGAAAATTCTATTTCTTAACCTGACAAAATTATAAGGTATACTAGTAAAGCACCCCCTTAAAATGTGTTTTTGGGTGATAACGCTCTTATCTTAATTTTGCCATTGTTTATGTGTTCTACATGAGCATGAGCATGAGCATGATTGACCGCCCGCGGTTGCTACTCCGTTATTGCCAGATCAGCTGTAATTACACAAAGAACCAACAGATGATGTTTGGGACCAACGTGCATCCTCAATGTGTAAAAACAGGTGACCTAAATCTTTATATTAGGCAATACCAGCGCCGGCCGCATCCGAATGCAGGTCAAAGAAGGAGTTTTTATAGGAATATGTTGACGTGATACTCGCTTTATTGGAAGCCGAGAACACCTCTGCACTTCCACGAGAAATCACTGGGATGTTGGATTAAGGGGAAGGTATACAGCAGGGTTCGTTTTGGTAAACGATGCGCTAATGTCGGGTTCTTCAGAACAAGTGCCGCGTCTAAAAGTTCATTACATCCGCCACGATATTCATAATGTGATTCGAACTTATTTAGTTTGACAATGTAACACCGCAACAATAAAACGTACGCGAGGATACAGGACTAAACCGAGACAACTTAAAATTACCGTATATCTCCTCGTAAGGTGAAGCTCTTTATACCTAAAACAATTGCGCGTTGTTGATCCATCTGAAGATAATACGACCTCATGGAAGGTACCGACGCGGGGGTTGAAATGATATTTATCGACTCAACGAAATCTACTTCGATTTCCGATGTAATAATTTAGATGCAACGCGCGAGCAGTCTCCGACTTAACGTTGATGAAGATAAGAAAGATATGATGAAATATCTGGGTTCACTTCGCGAAATCACCACACGCCGGAAGTCCATATATCAGCAAAACTCGCCCGGGCTGAATACGCGTTTACACCGAAGCGTTACGAACAACCGCTTAAATCCCCCCGGCCGACACATACGCGCAGGAACTCGGCGTTTACGTCGATTATCTCTTAACAATGTACGCCTAATACGCCTAATAAATATGAAAATTGGCAATGTTCCATGCATCCAAAGCCTCAACAATTTAATAAAAGCAAATATACATATAAGCCTGAATATATTTTTAAATTTATTGACAAAGTGCCGAACTAGTCATAAATATAACAAATTATGTAAAACAACTGGTCAAAAGCTAGAACAATCAAAAAATCAAACCATATGATTCCTGAGAAACACATACTCCAAACTCCACAAACCACACTAACACTTTGTGGACAAAAATAAAACTTGTTACTGAAACCCTGCGGAAAAAAAAATACCGCGCACACAATTTCAACGATGAAATCAAAATCTCTCTGTATCTGTTTTCTCACATAAAGTAAAACTAGAAACAAGCATCATAATATCACTTTACAATACAGACAAGACAAAACGTATACTTAGCTTTCAGTTGCCAGAGAAAGTTTCTGAAGCCAAAAAAAACTGATTCCAAATTGGGCTCAGGATCGCCGGACACCGTTTCTGAAGTCCAGAATTGTCTTAAATTTAGTTCAGAATAGCTGCAAAACGTTTCTGAAGTCCAAAACGTTACCGAAGGCCAAAAATGCCAAACAATAGCGATCTCAAGCCAAGCTCAGAACCGCCGAATAATGTTTCTGAAGGCCAGGAAGGAAAATGATCCCTAATTCGAAGTCCAGAAACGCCGAAAATTGTTTCAGAAAGCCAAAAAGGCCAGAACAAAAAGCGATCTCAAATTGAATACAGAAAATTAGAAGAGGCCAATAAAGAAAATGATCCCAAAATAAGCTTAAAATCGCCGGAAACGTTTTTAAATACCAGAAAATGCTAATTTCAAATCTAGTCTAGTCTAGTCTAGTCTACACTAACACAGCCAGTACTTGAAAGGATCCTGGAAAATGATATCCATCATTTAAAAAAATGATTTCCATACATTTTTCTTGTCAACGGCCAGGCCTACTGTGTAGCACAATATAATACAATATAATCTAAGATCGGGGACAATCCGTACCAACCGATCCGTATGTAAGAAGTAATATACCTAATTCGTTGGGAGTGATAAAGCTAAGAAAGTACACTCCTTTGTTGACCAATCTCCTGGGATGGAACATAGGTATTTCCTCCTTATGTTCGGGTTTCAAAACCAAGGATATAGCGCCTTTACTCGCTTCAACTGTTACGGTTGGAACTTGAGTACTAACTCTAGTCCTAGTATTTTTGCTTATGGTTATAGCGCCATTACTCGCTCTCTGAAAGGAATATGAATTAATTAAAATCTCTGGAAGGAATATGAAACAAATTTGAGTTCCATTTATACTGAGAAACGGTTTATATCTCCTGTTTCTTTAACAAAATATCAAAAACATGGTAACATTCATCCATCCAAAGCCCAAATATTAGACAAAAGTGCATTAACACTATTTACAACATAAAATTCTTAATTTATCCTCGAAACGCCAAAGTAATCATGATTCGTATTATATTTTTGAACTTGAACATATAACATATTTGTCAAAAACTCTGTCTGGGAGCAGAGTAATTATTCAAAAGCTAGAAAAGTCATAAAAAGGTATGGAGTTCAACATCAAGTTCGGCATTATATTGCACACAGATTCATCAACGCGAATGCACACAATTTCATACGATAAATATAATGTACAGCTGTTTATTCTTCATTCTCTAATGCAAGAAAGCAAGTAAAAAAAACAGCAACTATGTGACCAAAAATAAAACGAAATTCGCCCGAACTTTCCATAACATCATAACAACTGACTCTCATCAATGACTCACCCAGGTACCGAAAATAAATTACTGCACTTTTCAAGATGAACTCGCGAAGATATCGTTAATCTAGGAAGGAACCCCAAGGAGTTATTTATTTGACCCTGCTTTCAGTCCTTTCCGAACACTGTGCTACGTCCACCTCCATCGCGTGGATCGTCCACCGAAGTTAGAAAAAACTCACACCAGAATAGAAGAATAAAAAAAAAACAACTTAGCTGTTCCAAGCACCGAGGCAGACCGATGTTTCTCCTTTACTTTCGGCCTCCCTAATCTCGTTGCAGCGAGTATCCACCGGAGCTGGTCTTCTGTTATGCACAGCACTCCAATATCAAAACGATGCGTCAACTGCCAGCGATGAACAGCAACAAAAGATCTTGAGCACAGGTTGTTCGACTCCAGGGCAGCAACAACGGGATCAGTTAACCAATTCCTATGCGTGACTCCAGTTCGTATTCGTATGAGTAATGCCAGTTGTATAAATATTTGTTTTTTCACAAAACACAATCGAAACTCTGTAAATTGTGACACGAAAAATTTTCGCGTCCGTTCGCTTTCGTAGCTTACTCTTTGCCATTGTTTATGTGTTCTACAAACTTTAAACTAAGATTAATTGTCACATTTTTTTTGAAAAAAAGTGCATCGCTATCTCTTAATTCGGAAGAGTTATGTCTGTTTTTGAAATTTTATGACACAATTTTTAAGAGAACATAACTTGCGGAAAGGCAGATATTGGCAACTACTCTTAGTTTCATTTTATTCGGATACCTATCCCCTTCAGTTGCATATATATATATATATATATATATATATATATATATATATATATATATATATATATATATATATATATATATATATATATATATATATATATATATATATATATATATATATATATATATATATATATATATATATATATATATATATATATATATATATATATATATATATATATATATATATATATATATATATATATATATATATATATATATATATATATATATATCGTACTTTTTGGAAATTAAGTTTCAACTTTTCTGGGGTTTGATGATTTTTTAATCCATGTTTTTTTAAATCGTGCAATCGGTGCCCGTCTATGAGTAAGCTTTGGATGTTTGGTGATTTGACAGGTGCTCGGAAATTTAAGAAAAGTGTTGAAATGTGTAACTTTAAAAAATCCGAGTTGTTTTACGTCTCATTTAAGTCAGATTCGCGAGTGCGAAAGGAAAATGTTATGAAATATGTACAGAACAAATAGGGGGAGAAAAATTTAATTCGAAGCGAAAACAGCTTATCGTGAAGTTATGTTACAACCAGACTTCCCGTGCACGCGTTTTTTTTTTAAGTGACGAGAGAAATCTTTCTCTCGCTCGTAGAATTTCCATGCATGTGCGACGAGACGAGACACGTCCCATGCAATTTGCAGGTTGCTCTTTCGCTTCTCTTTCGGTTCGGATTGCGAAGCGCAAGGCGATGTTTCATCGCACTACGAACTGAGCGAGACGCCCGTACTGTACATACTTGATACAGCTCGTGAGACTTTCTCGTGTACACAGATTTCCTGTACACGCGCTGAAACGACGAGAGGTTTCTTTTCTTTTTTTTTCTTCGGTAAGAGACTGCGGCGCACCACACGTTGTCTTATCGCTTTACGAACTGAGCGAGACGCCCGTACTGTACCTTAGTGAAACTGTATATTAGAGAAATGACAAAGCACTCACCGTTGAGGAAACTGTCAACATCAAAACGGGCTAGCTGTATAATTTTGCATTGCCGTTATCCGTTTTGATGTTGACAGTTGCCTTAACGGTGAGTGTCTCTGCGTCTCTCTGGTGTATAGGCTGCCTACCGTACCTACATACGATATATGCCGTCAGACCCTTCTGAAGGTGTATGTATCGGAAGAATTCATAAAACTATATTACTACGATCAGATTATCACGAACCTTCAGAACCTGATTTGCAATAGCTATACACTAAGGTCGCTTTTACGCGTTTTTTTTTACGTGGATTCCGGAATTTACGCGGTATTTTTTTTTTCTTGCGGATTTCGGTTCCTCTTCACTCGGATTGCAGAATTTACGCGGTTTTTTTTTACGCGGATTCCGGATTTTACGCGGTTTTTTACGCGGCATGTATCCCCCGCATAAAAAGCGACTTTAGTGTACTCAATTCGAAAATTCTATCCAACATCAACATGTACTAGAAAATATAAACAATTTCAATGGTTTTACTATTTTTAACTCCCGAAAAACTTATGTTGTAATTTCAAACCACATTTTTTATCCTTAGAACTACAAAACAGAGTTCTATCATAAGATAGTCAATGACATCTAAACCGACGAAAGGAACACTTCTGTTAACCAACGTAACATTATGCATCCGGTGCATTTTCGTACCGTTAGCATAATAAGTATAGTAACAAAACGTTCTTATTTCATGTTAACAAAAGTTTAATCATAGAACTTTGAATTGATAAATGAATGAACTAGGTTATATCATTGATAATTCTAACGGTGTTTTGATGCATGCTGCTATAACACCGTAAATGAAAAAAACATAAAATCCCCTGCCTGTTTTCTTCTGCGCAAAATCAATTTCCTTCTCGCACCATTAGCACAAAGCAACATGCGAGGCAAGCTCGCGAGACGAGCTCACGAGAATTTGCACGCAAGCTGTCTCAAGTACGCGACGCCCATGCACCGCACTCGTTAAGTTGAGAGACGAGATATCTTCGTGTACGTCGCAATAAAAATTCCCATGCGACGAGACATGGCTCGTACGAATGGTAAGTTTTCTCGCTCGCACGCTGCACACAGCACGAAGCGACTGAATGAGAAACGAGACTAGTAGCGCAAAGCACACTGTCTCTTCTTTGTGCGAGCGAGATTTCAGGAAGTCTGGTACAACAAGCAATTAAAATGGCTGTTTTACAAGCGGACTTACGCTGTGTTCGTAGATCACAATAAGCTTGGCTTGGAGAAAAAGTATTTTCTGAACCACGTTCTCCCCGAAAAAAAGCTTTTGATAGACTGACTGATTGGAGCAAGAGAAGGCGGGTTGCTGATCTCTGACAGGGAAGGACTGCTGCTGAGCTTTCATTTGCTGCTCAAATGAATGCGGCTTCTTGCGGAAGCTATGCAATCCTCTCCACTTGCACTCGCGAATTTGACTTAAACCAGACTTCAAACAATTTGGATTTTTTGAAGTTACACATTTCAACACTTCACTTAAATTTCCACAAGTTATGTTCTCTTTAAAAATCTAAAAAATGTGATCTTAGTTTAAAGTTTGTAGAACACATAAACAATGGCAAAATTAAGATAAGAGCGTCATCACCCAAAAACACATTTTAAGGGGGTGCTTTACTGTTATACCTTATAACTTTGTCAGGTTAAGAGATAGAATTTTCTAATCTTCTACTAACTTGCTCGAAATAGCTAGTTCTACAATGTGTCGATTACCAAGAAGAAAGTTACCAAGTTTAACAAGAAATAAAAAAGTTAATTTTTTTTTACACCCCTCTTAAACAAAAAATTTACCACCCAAATAAAGTACTCATAAAACTGTGAATCTTTCTAGAAGACATCGAAACTATGCGTTTCGTCACAAACACCAATGTCCTACTATTTTTGATTTCGTGCCACTGTGAACCGGTGGGAACTGGGGGGTCGGGTGCTGACAGAAAAGGGGGAGCTGTTCTCCACGAAGAGCAGCTTGCCTGAGCGTCTGTTCTCCATGTTAGGAGCGGTTCAAACAGCATCTGATCCGGAGCGGACGGCTGAATTAGGAAATGCGGTGTCTCGCCAGCTACACCCAAGACGACAGCCCCGTCGCGGGACTAAGCATCCGCAACCCTAGTAAGGCCGCATGCCGAAATTAAAATTCTACGAACAATCAAGAATTGAAAGACCTGGGCGACGAAAAAATGACGACGATTGGAAGCTTGGTACATGGAACTGTAGATCACTGAACACCCCGGGTGGCGACCGGATTCTGCTGGATCAGTTAGCTTTAGCGGAAAAGACTACTACCAGAGCGGCCGCACAACCAATGAGTTGGGTACTGGCTTTATAGTATTGGGCAGGGTGCAGAGTCGTGTGATCAAGTGGCAGGCTATCAGCGACAGGTTGTGTTTGTTGAGAACAGAAAGCCGGTTCTACAACTACACTGTCCTTAAGGTACACTGCTCTCACGTAGAAAGACCCGATGTAGAGAAAGAAGCGTTTTACGCACAGCTGACGAAACTTTAAGATAGCTGCCCGCGTAGAGACATCAAGTTCGTCATCGGGGACATGAACGCTCAGATAGGTAGGGAAGACATATACAAGCCGGTGATCGGCCCGCACAGACTGCACACCGTGACAAACGACAACGGCCAGCAATGCGTCAACTTTGCAGCTTCCCTAAGACTGACAGTCCGAAGTACCTTCTTTCCCCGAAAGGACATCACAAAACCCAACCTGGAAATCACCTGACCAACGTACAGCAAACCAAACTCTCATCGACGGCTGGTTCTTCTCAGACATTACAAACGTGCGAATATTGGCTCGGACCACTAAATATTGCGGGAACGTAGCGCTCAAAACTGTCGACGGTATACCACGCTCCGGGACACCCAGACTGCGGAGGAATACGCGCAACAGCTCGAAACGGTGCTACCCACGGCGGAGAGGCTTGGCGCATCGCCTCTCAAAGACGGTTGATACAGCATTCACACGGCTATCAGGGTGACCACAACGACGACACTAGGAGTGGGAGCACCAAGTGGCAGAAACGACTGGTATGACGGGAAGTGCGAGGCAGCGATGAATGTTAAGAATCGGTCCTGAACGATATACCTGAGCAGGTCAACGAGAGAGAACAAGGCCAATTATAAACGGGCACGGAACGACATGACCACGATTCTCGGACGAAAGAAACGCCAGCAAGAGGATCGTGAACACGAGGAGCTGGAGCAGCTGTACCGTGCCAGTGATACACAGAAGTTCTATAAGAAGGTAAACCAGTCTCGCAGAAGCTGTATGCCGCAAGCCGACATGTGCAACGACGCGGACGGGAACCTTCTCACGAATGCCAGCGAGGTGGTCGACAGGTGAAAGCAGTACTTCGATGGACACCTGAATGGTGATACAGTGAACAGAAGCGGAGCAGGAACTGACCTAGGAGCACCAGTAGCAAAAGACTGAGTACCAGCCCCCAATGTTCATGAAGTTCTTTGTGAGATGGGGAAGCTGAAAAACAACAAAGCAAGGAAAAAAAGGACTGCCGAGCCGACTGCCGAGGCTCTTAAAACATGGGAGAGAGGCGCTGGCTAGAGTGCGGCAATGGGTCGTTTCCAGAATTCAAGGGCAGGGAAAACTACCAGACGAGTGGATAGAGGGAGTTGTCGCGGTATCTCACTAATCAATACCGCCTACGGAATACTCTCACAGATCCTGTTCCTTCGTCTATCACTTTTAACCAGGAGGTTCGAAGGCCAGTACCAAACGGGTTTCATGGGAGCCTGTGCCTCCACGGACCAGATCTCGATCCGACAGACCTTACAGAAATGTCGCGAGTACAACGTGCCTACACATCACATCTTCATTGACTTCACGGCGGCCTATGCTACAGTCGATCGAGGACAGCTATGGCAGATCATGCACGGCAACGGCTTTCCGGATTAACTGACTCGACTGGTCAAGGCTACCATGACGCAAGTGATGTACTACGTGCGTGTTCGGGGGTACTCTCGAGCCCCTTTGAATCGCGCAGAAGGTTTAGACAAGGTGACAAGGACTTTCCTGTTTTATGTTTAACATCGCCCTTGAGGGCGTGATCCGAAGGGCGGACATCGACGTGAGGGGCACGATAAGGTCTTTTCAGCTTCTGGGATTCGCGGATAGCTTCGACATCATAACACGTAACATTGCGACAGCGGAGGAAACTTACGTCCGACTGAAAGCCGAAGCCGGTCGAATCGGACTGCGAATAAATGCGTCGAAAACGAAATATATGCGAGCGAGAGGCTCCAAGAAGATCAACATCAGCCTCCCAACTCAAGTCTCTGTAGACGTCGATGAGCTTGAGGTGGTCGACGAGTTCGTGTATTTGGGGTCACTGGTGACCGCCAACAACAACACCAGCAAAGAGATCCAGAGACGCATCCAGGCTGCAAATTGTGCCCACTTTTCACTTCGAAAGACACTTCGATCGAGTCGAGTGCGCCGACGCACGAAGTTAACGCTGTACATAATCCTGATAAGACCGGTAGTCCTCTGCGGAATCGAGACAATAACCTCAACGCCCTCAGAGTTTTCGAACGGAAGGTGCTGCGGACTATCTACGGTGGAGTACAGACGGACCACGGAAAATGGCGACGGCATATAAACCACGAGCTGCATGCGCTACTTGGAGAGAACCCTATTGCTCACCTGGCGAAAATCAATAGGTTGCGGTGGGCCGGTCACGTCGTAAGGATGCCGGACGACAACCCTGTGAAATCACTTCTCTTCAGCAACCCTGCCGGCACCAGAAATAGAGGGGCGCAACGTGCATGATGGCTCCCAGATCGAAGGAGACTTGAGGGTGATAAGACGCCTGGAGAACTGGTGAAACACAGCCTAAAACCAAGTAACATGGTGAAACTTGCTTTTCTAGAAGTTGTTGTTAAAATTGCCAAAGTCAATTTTCCGACTAATGTCGTACTTTGAAATTGGTTTTTTGAAGGAGAACACTTTGTTGTACTGGAAAAAACTTAACTTTATTGAACAAAAATTTACAAAAGTCATCTTAACACTACAAGTTACACACGCGATCTATAACTATTCTAAAAAATCCT
Source organism: Wyeomyia smithii (assembly GCF_029784165.1). Taxonomy (NCBI): domain Eukaryota; kingdom Metazoa; phylum Arthropoda; class Insecta; order Diptera; family Culicidae; genus Wyeomyia; species Wyeomyia smithii. Next base: position 228,386,522 of record NC_073696.1, read on the forward strand.
TATCTATAACTATCCCTTAAGATGCCAGAGTTATCATTAAAATTAGAGAAAATTTATTTATTTTACTTCTGGCTCTAACGGGTCCTTTCATTGAACACATTACAAATGTTGTTCATTCGTCTATTAAGTCCTAACGTTAGAAAGAGAAAGTAAACTTCTAATGCGCCTTGGTCCCTTCACATGGGAGTGGCTTATCCTAAAGTCCTAACTAAACAAAACGTTTAAAATACACAATCTACGCGTGAGATCGTTTTCACGTTCCTTATCATAACTCCACTCTAGAGGTCTCGCGCAGATCTAGCATGCTCCTAGTCAGCTCGATCGTGTCTTATGGTCTGTTGCTATGCGATCTTATATTTTCTCTCGCTTCTAAGCGACACTAAATTATCCAATTGTAAAAATATCGCTTACGGAGCGACACATGGTGACAACTTCTTGATACAGCACGAGCCACCACGGCTCTCGTCTGATTGACGGGCGGATGGACGTTAAAACCTATTGAAAATTTTTGGTAGTGAATCTGCATCTATAAAATCCTTTGCTGGGATTGCATTATCATTCTTTCTCCTCGTTCTAGCGAATTGCCAAAATCTTTTTGTTTTCCGCCGCAGATGGCTTTGCATCTTAGTAACGTTCTGTCTATGAAATCTATTCAATCTATCCATTTTACCTTGTTATAAAAACTGATGCCTTGAAGGAAAATATGCTGGTACAAGCAACAACATACTCGATAAAGCACGCACAGAACTGAGAGCGGAGCGTACTTTACGAAACCGAGCCAAAGACGATCATCGATGTTTGATGCTCGTCTTCAGCTCGGCAAACAATGAATGAAGAAAAGCACCATAATCAGGGATGCTCAATTTTAATCTGTAGGTATAATGAATTTAAAACAAATCTTCAGCAGATTTTTATTACTAAAATATTAATTTTTTGAAAAATTTATAGGAATCTGTATGTTTTGGTAAAAATCTGCCATCTAAATACAACAAATTCTCCTTCTGCGCGGTCTTTTTACACGTTTTTTAAACGCCTATTTTGTTTCTCAATATAACACGATTTTTTCCACATGGGACGCATCCCCCGTGCAAAAAAGAACCGGATGTATTGAGATTAGGGTGACAGCGAGTAGGACCATGTTAAATTTATTTTTTTTTAATTTTGTTTATTGGCCCAAAAAATGATTTAGGTGTCCCTCAAAGCGTTCATTATTGTGAATTTTTGACCCTCGAAAATGTACCATGAAATTGGAAAAATCGAGTTTATTTTTTGTTTTATTTTTTGATGCCAAATGACATTGTTGGCCAACCCTATTTGGCCAGCGCGCTGACCTACTAATCTCTCCCAACCCTGCAGGTATGTCAGTGCAATGTCAAGGGCAGATCACGCACGATCACTAGATCATTAGAGAAGAATGAATCAACCGTTGCTGCGCGTTTCTATATACCGAGTGTCAAATTAATTTTCTTATGATCCTACTACTACTACAAATTATTATTATAAATTAAAGTGCTAGGTAATAGTTTCTTGATAATTATTTGTAAACCTATGCTTATTATGTAAACTTAATCTAGATCTTAACAGCTACACTAAATCAGAGGTTCAACCAATTTTATAACCTCTTTCTCCACGTGCTTATTGGTAAGAGAAATCGAAGGAAGTTATATGAAGTTTAAACTAATTTGTGCACCAATCTATTAGGCAAATACCTAAAAGGCGCTAAGACTTCCGCGAGAAGCAAAAGCAGAGTTAACAGTTACAGAACCAGATATAAACGAGATATTAAAAAGGAGACTAAACGTGAGTCACACAATTTTATACATTAATATATATATATATATATATATATATATATATATATATATATATATATATATATATATATATATATATATATATATATATATATATATATATATATATATAGAGGTATTTGCGGAAGCAATTAGACTAGAACACGAGGCAAGCAGAATTCGTAACCCGAGCGCTGATCAACTTGTTGCCATACTTTCGCGGGCGTGCGACGCCACTATGCCTAGGAACCGCCAGCCTAGGCATGGAAGGCCACCAGTCTACTGGTGGACCGACGCGATAGCGGACCTCCGCAGAGCGTGTCTTCAAGCGAGAAGAAGGATTCAACGTGCGCGAACCGACGAAGAAAGGGAAGATCGTCGAGGGGAATTCAGTTCCGCAAGAGCGGCGCTTAAGAGAGCAATAAAAGCTAGTAAACGTGCGTGCTTCGAAAGACTGTGCGCTAGTGCCAACACTAACCCGTGGGGTAACGCCTATAGGATGGTGATGGCCAAGACTAAGGGTGCGATGGCGCCCGCAGAAAAATCACCAGCGATGCTTGAGCGGATCATAGAGGGACTCTTTCCACGCCACGAGCCAAATCCTTGGCCTCCGGCTGGCGAGTCACTTCACCGACGTTCCAGTATCTCAAACTCAGACCAGAGGTGGTCGGCCAACCTGCCGAACACCCAATATATGAGTGACGGCGTTAGCCGTGCCGAGGCAGAGGAGGCGGAAACGGTTACGAATGAGGAACTCATCGCGATCGCCAACTCCCTGAAGGTGAGCAAGGCACCGGGATTGGATGGGATTCCGAATCTGGCTGTGAAGAAGGCCATCAAAGAGGCCCCCAGACTATTTCGGGAAGTCATGCAGAAGTGCCTGGATGACTGTACATTCCCAGACAGATGGAAGCGACAGAAGCTGGTCTTATTGCCGAAGACAGGGAAACCACCTGGTGACCCGTCGGCATACAGACCGATATGTCTGCTCGATACGGCGGGTAAGGTGCTCGAGAAGGTTATTCTCAATAGACTGGTTAGGTACACCGAATGTGCAAACGGTCTGTCGAGTAACCAGTTCGGCTTCCGAAAAGGCAAGTCTACGGTGGATGCTATTCTGTCCGTCACCAAAACAGCAGAGGTAGCACTCCAGCGTAAAAGATGGGGCATTCGCTATTGCGCAATCGTCACGTTGGACGTGAAAAATGCGTTCAATAGTGTTAGCTGGGATTCCATAGCCCACTCGCTTCGGAAACTAGACATTCCGGTGTCTTTGTACAGGATTCTGGAAAATTATTTCCAGAATCGTGTGCTAGTTTACAGCACAGACGAGGGTCAAAAATGTGTCCCAATTACCGCAGGGGTTCCACAAGGTTCCATCCTGGGCCCGGTACTGTGGAATATCATGTACGATGAAGTGCTGAAACTAAAGCTCCCCCAAGGGGTTGTGATCGTTGGATTTGCGGACGACATCACACTTGAGGTCTACGGCGAGTCGATCGAGGAGGTTGAGTTGACGGCTTCGCACTCTATAAGCGTCGTCGAGGACTGGATGCGCTCCAAAAAACTGGAGCTGGCGCATCATAAGACGGAGATTTCAGTTGTCAATAACCGCAAGTCGAAGCAACAGGCGTTGATCAGTGTCGGGAATTGCACCATCGCCTCTAAGCGCTCCCTGAAGCTGCTGGGGGTGATGATCGATGACAAGCTCGCCTTCGGGAGCCATGTCGAATATGCCTGCAAGAAGGCTTCAATGGCTATTGCAGCATTATCTCGCATGATGTCCAATAGCTCAGCAGTGTACGGCAGCAAGCGGAAACTTCTAGCTAGCGTGACTTCGTCCATACTGAGATATGGCGGGCCAGTGTGGTCCAAAGCATTAGGTACTAGTAAACATCGGAGTAAGTTGGAAAGTACCTACAGGCTCATGTGCCTGAGGGTTGCGAGCGCGTATCGAACTGTGTCATACGACGCAATCTGCGTCCTGTCCGGCATGTTGCCTATCAGCATAGCCATTAAGGAGGACGTAGAATGCTTCGATCAACGTGACACAAGGGGCATACGAGGTACCAGAAGATCATTCTCGATGATCAGATGGCAGCAGGAGTGGTCCAATTCCGCGAAGGGTAGATGGACGCATCGACTTATTCCGGATGTATCCGGATGGGTCGGGAGGCGCCATGGAGAAGTGAACTTCCATCTGACACAGATTCTGTCAGGCCATGGTTGCTTTAGGCAGTATCTACACAGATTCGGGCATGCGGGGTCCCCCATGTGTCCCGAGTGCGCGGATGCGGAAGAGACTGCTGAGCATGTCTTCTTCGTGTGCCCTCGTTTTGTGCATGCGCGGAGCGACATGATGGTAGTGAGCGGGCCAGACACCACTCCGGACAACCTAGTTCGGAGGATGTGTAAAGACCCAAACATTTGGAGGGCGGTTTGTACAGCCGCCTCTCAAATAGTTTTAGAATTGCAAAACAGGCGACAGGTTGACCACCGACACGCCAGTGTTAGCTAACGGCCAGTCTCCAGGTTAGTTAGCTAAGTTAGCAAAAAGACCTAAAGAACCAAGAGGGTGCACAGAGCACAAAAGCCGCTCCCCGAAGCAATACCTAGCGGTGGTCCCGGGGAGTATTATGGGCTGGAGACTGAAGGGGTTTTAGTGGGTCCGGTCACTGATTCAAACCAACCCCACACTCCCTGAGGTTGGTCACCTCAGGGGTTTGGATGCAAATTTCCCCTTCACCTGAAACAAAAAAAAAAAAAAAAAAAAAAAATATATATATATATATATATATATATATATATATATATATATATATATATATATATATATATATATATATATATATATATATATATATATATATATATATATATATATATATATATATATATATATATATATATATATATATATATATATAACCTAAAAATTGTTATACCTAGAATTTAAGAGTCTAAACTAGAGCTTAACATCATTTATATTTCTAATTATTAGGAAAATTTAATTCTCCCATTCTAACGGATTACGTGTTTCATTTCCGTACCGGAGAATCATAATTTCGGAAATCCCGGTTGAATTAAATTCAACAGACATAAAAGTGCATAAAACGTCGAGATCTGGTGTTCTTTGTAAAAGCCTTTAACCACTGCATAGTGGTCTAAACTCGAAAAATCGTGATCGTTTTAGATTTGACTGTGAAATATTGATTTTATGTACCCAGTGTCTTCAGCAAGTTTATTCAATATAACAAGGCCTTTCTTTTGGTGTTTTTGGTTTTTTTTTATCAATCCCCCTAGTAGTTAGATATAAAAACTATTTTTTCAAATTTTCAAAATACCAGATTGCTTTCTTCAGCTTCAGCAGATTACTTTTTCTGTGATCGTCGAAACAATTCAAAATGTTCTAAGATTTTGTTCATTCTGCTAAACCTCGCATGTTTGCAGAATATATTAGTTTCATGTTTTTATTTGTTGTAAAGATATTTCTAATTTTTTGCTGAAAATAACCATATTTTGAGTCCATATTTCTCCGAAGGTTGCAGATAGTAGCAAACCAGACTGTATGCATTTTAAATTTTGTCAAAAGAACTGCATTACTCAAAAGAGTTCAACTGTTTCTAGTTGTATCCAACCGAGTACTGAATGGAAGGAAAACACCCCTCAAAATGAGTTTTTTGTCTATAACTTTTTGTGTAATCGTCGAAACTATTCAAGATGTTCTAAGATTTTGTTCATTCTGCTTAACCTCGCGTTTTTGTAGAATATATTGGTTCGATATTTTCATTTCTTGTAAAGATATTTCTAGTTATTTGCTGAAAATAGCCATATTTTGATGTTCACGTGTTTCCCGTATAATTTTGTTCAATGCTTCCTGTACTTCTTCCGAAAGCTGTTCTATCGGAACCCAACATTGGTCAGCAACCTGTGCACCGTGAATTAGTATTTTGTGTACTGACGCAGGTGGCAGGTGGTACCATGGATATAACTCCACTAATTTTCGCGCCGTGTCGATGCAATATCTATCGGATTTTTCTGTGCTCAACTTTCCACCAGAAGCAACGGCTTGAAGGATGGCTCCACAACGCTTCAGTACATTTATATAAAGTCCTGTGTAAAAAATACAGGATTTTAAATGCAAGCAAATAATCTGCAATCTCCGGAGAAATATGGACTCGAAATATAGCTATTTTCAGCAAAAAACTAGAAATATCTTTATAACAAATGAAAATATCAAACCAATATATTCTACAAAAATACGAGGTTTAGCAGAATGAACAAAATCTTAGAACATCTTGAATAGTTTCGACGATTACACAAAAAGTTATAGACAAAAAACTCATTTTGAGGGGTGTTTTCCTTCCATTCAGTACTCGGTTGGATACAACTAGAAACAGTTGAACTCTTATGAGTAATGCAGTTCTTTTGTTAACTTTCAAATGCATACAGTTTAGTTTGCTACTATCTGCAACCTTCGGAGAAATATGGACTCGAAATATGGTTATTTTCAGCAAAAAACTAGAAATATCCTTACAACAAATAAAAACATCAAACCAATATATTCTACAAAAATGCGAGCTTTAGCAGAATAAACAAAATTTTAGAACATTTTCAATTGTTTCAAAGATCACAGAGAAAGTTATGGATGAAAACCGAATTTTGAGGAGTGTTCCTCGTAAAACTATATTTCGTCATATCAGACGTACAGATAGAAGATTACAGTGTTCAGCAATTCTTTTTCTTGTAGATTTTTCTACAACTTTGCTGAAGAAAGCAATCTGGTATTTTGAAAATTTAAAAAACAAAATTTTATATATAACTACTAGGAGGATTGATCAAAAAACCGAAAACGCCAAAAGAAAGGCCTTGTTATATGGAATAAACTTGCTGAAGACTCTGGGTGCATAAAATCAATATTTCACAGTCAAATAAAACGATCACGATTTTTACGAGTTACCACTGTGCACTGTTACCATAAGTTAGATATATTGTCGTATGAGTCTGGTGTTATCTCGGAAACATTTTTTGGCCGAGAATCGACCTCCTGGAACTAAGCCGTTTTCTGGAAAGCCTAGGGCTTAATTTTTCGAACTAAATTCCTATTTTTAACAACGGATTTTACCCGTTAACATTCAAGTTCATTAAGCAGACAATGTGTGCAATAGAGAAAGCGAAAATTAAGCGAACTGGAAATATGATACAGATTTGGAAAAATATACCGCATTGGGACCCGTCCTGTCGGGATGCGGTATATTTTTCCAAATCTGTATCATATACCTAGGGCTTAATTTTTTTTTTTTTTTTTGAGATAGCATCGAATCTTGACGTTTTATGCACTTTTCCCAATTTCACGTAGTTCACTCTCGGTAGATTTTGGAGTGTGAAAAGTAAAAGTGCCTTTCCTACAGTAAAATTGAGCACCCGATGGGGCTCTTAATTTTATTTGTGCCTGTATTCTGATTCTCGTGTCGTAACTCTATGTAAAAAAGTTTGGTAGTCTTTTCGCAATATAGTCGTTGACAACGTATGCCAACAATTTATATATTTTGTTTTGTTTCTGAGATTCCAGCAATTAAAGCTGCTGTTCGTTTAAAACTTAGCTAAGGTTGTTCGTCGGACTGTTTTTTGTTTATTAATTTTGCTCGATATTTCATCTAATGTATCCATATAGTAAGCATGTGGATGCTTCGAAATCATTTTCAAATTATGATTTATATAATACATGAGTACTAAATATATGACTTGATCAGACCAATATAAGACCACCTTGGTTGGTTTACCTTGGTGGATTCAAAAAGTTAGTTAGGAAATATAATTAGTTTTACCTTTGTTGCATTAGGTAAAATTCTTAGTGCTCATTTAACAACCACGACATGCACAATATCGACAAATGGCATTAAAATTAATTCGGTTGTTGTAGAATATATCATGAGGAAAGAATTTATATATGAAACTTGATGTACCAGATTTTGTTCTGACATTAAGAATGGTTCACTAAAAGGGTTGTCCTTTTTTACGTGGAAATGCCCAGCTATACACGGGATGCATCCCCCGTGCAAAAAAAAAAGAATCGAGTGTGCAACAACAGCTTGGCGAATAATAAAATACAACAAAAATGGATAAAAATGATCCCTTGTTTAAAAGTCGTCCACCTGCAGACTCATCATTTGTATAATTCGTGGAACAGATTCCAAATTTCACAGTTGTTAATGTTGATTGAAAATGAAGCAACGAATTCGAATTATATTTTCAAACTTAAGCAGGATCACCCCGATACAGATGAAAAAAGGCATGTGGAAGAACTCGGAAACGAAGCGGGAAACGAAAAAGATATCATTTGCATTATGATTCTCATTATGTCTGCTCAACAGAAATCGAATCCAGTGTGGAAAAATAAACAGCTCAAGAGGTCTCATTATCATGGATAATGTATCATCATCAACCAATGAGTGTTTATCTTTCTTCTCCAAAATATGTATGTTGCAATGTTTGGTGACCAATTTTCTGCGAAGCTGTGAGATCGTTAGTGCTGATAGATTTAATTGATCGTTATCTGAGTTTATTATTATTCCATACTCAAATTTATTCTCACAATTAATTTCCCTTTAGAATTAACGGTAAACGGATCGAAAATATTGTCGACTAGGTGGATAACTTATAATTTGGATACTTCTGTTCTATTCTATATCTTGTTGGCTGTCATATTCACTGTAAACTTTGTTCGTAGTTTGTGTACAATTGCAATTACAAAATATAAATCGTCAGGTAAGCAGGAGGGTTAAACCCAGCCTTTTTTTAATATTCTCACTATTCGTCACAATCTGCATGTCCGATTTCCAACTCTCCCATGACAGTAATGTGTGTTCTTCCTCTGGTAGGTTTTGCCTACTTTCCATCGTTTGTTGTTTGCAACAAATTAACCCATTAATTCGGCTAATGACAGGTGAGTTAAACGACCCAAAATATCATCAGCCCGTCGCTCGTCCCGGGGAACCCGTAAAATCCAATGACCCGCCATTAAGGGGGTCATCATCTTCCGCAGAGCGCCAAGGTAGGAAAAATCAAGCTCAACTACATCACGTAGCGCAGTCAAATAATTGAATAAACGATACCGGTATGGTGGACATAAAACGGAATGAGCCATCTTTGGAGTGCGCCACTTTCCGGCCTCAATTGCTCTCCTGTGCGCCAGCTTCTGGGGTGTGTCGATATTTGACGGCGGAATACCAATCGTGCCAAGTCACTTCCCAGCACCTTCAGGGGAGGAAGAAATTAGAACTGCTGCTGCACGGCGCATAAAAGCCTCCTCTGAAGCAGCCTAGCAACTGGGACGTGCCCCAAAGGTGATTTAATTGGACATTACTCCACCGAGCGAGTGGCCAGCAGCTGGACCTGGACTAGCGTTTGTTTTAGAACTGAACGCGCAGTTCGGCTGGTAATTGGCTCTTCTCCTTTCCCGGAGGAGACATTTTCGAAAGGGGACGGGCATTGAATCGATTTTTTAATGGTATAATTCTCCAAACTTCAATCAATTTGGGGATAATGTGATCCTTATATTTGTTTCCCTTCTGCCGGCTCGATATTCAGCTGGTTCCGGCCGGGGGCCAGTTAGTTGAAAAATCTATCCGGGGTGAAAAAATTGAAAAACATTTTTAATAAAAAGAGATTCGATACTTACTGGCAGTTTGTCCGTATATTTTCGCTTTGCTTGCCTTCCCTCCTGCCAGGCCATGTGCCACCGCTCCTCAGGCCCCGTCGGACCCAATATCGACCGATCTACCCGGTTATTGCTGCAGTGGAACCATCAGCTTGCGGATTATATCCTGCCAACGTGAGCATGTCCCTCTAATGTCCTGCGGGTGGTCTGATGCTAGCGGCCGCCGAGAAGAGGCGAAGCTGCTGACTTTTTGCTCCGCTTGAAACGAACCCATTTCAGTCGGTGTGTCCCTTTCATCCATTTTGCGGTCTCATCTATCGGGGGTATATGTGGAGGCTCGGTAGAAGCACTAGATGTACACATAGTGGGAGCCCCGGTGAAAGAAAATGGAAGAGAGAAAAAGCATAATGCCGCGGTTGGTGGTGAATAGGACGAAAAAAAGCTCACTGCTCCATTGTGCAGTTTATAGAAAGAATAACGTTTTCTTTGCTCAACAGGAGCCCTTTTTAGGATGAAGGGGGGCAGGGGCGTTGATGATGCTGTTAGGGATGCTGCTACTGCTGTTGCCGATGATGATGATGATGGTCATGATGGTGACGATAGTATTGTGGTTGGAATAGTGAGCAAAATTCCTAACGAAATTCTTGAAGCAGATATTGATGGCACGGCTGGGAAAATGCCCGTGATACAGAACGAGTGCGGTTGTTGCATTATCTTCTTTTACAAAGAATTTAATATGGTCGAATCTCTTTTATCTCTGCTGAAAATTGTGCCCGGTTGTCCGGTCGAGAAAAAAACGATACCCAAACTTCTTCTATGAGGCAAAATTTGAGAATTTCGTTCCATTTTTGGTATGCGTATAACTCAGCAAATACATTTCTCTACACATTGGACGAAAATCATTCCGGATATCGTGGTCCACATTGTTCAACGAATCAATTAGAATTTCGAAACATCAAACAACCTAACCGGCCTAAAATCTTATGCCGTCACCAAGAACATCTTGAACCGTGTGCCAGTTATGAAGCAAATGGTTTGCCCTTGCTTCACTACAGTAGGGATGTGGTGCGGTGCCAACGTACGAACGTGTGTCCGGGCCCCGATGTTTTTTCGAAGTGGGATGCGGTTTCACGAGTGGCACCACCTGGAAATAATGTAACCATTATATTAAACACATCGTACGCGGTGCAACATTAAATGAGAAAATCTAGATAATAATCGAACCAATAACCCAACAGTTTTTCGCCAGCGGGACGTGCATGAATGTTGCGGTCGTCTACCTCTTACCCCTCTCGCGGTCTGTCGTCCTGCTGTATTATGTAGGTTTCAGTTCAACAGTCTCAAGGCTTTACTCTTGTTGTAAAAGAAAGATGATACCGAACCCTGCATCCCGTCGCACATACGGCAGTAACAGGAGTGAACCACTTTTGCGTCATCATCGATAAAATAGTCCAACTCTTGTCAGACACGCGGTGACAATGATTCAAGCCCATCCACCTCCCTTAGCCTGGTATCGGCCGCCGGGAACTGCTTTGCGGTGTATGGAAGAATGGCAGACATAAATTCCACCTAAGGCCAAGCATGAACCGAATTGATACCGCCTATGCTACATTTATTATTGGTTTTCCATGTGAAGTAGAGAACATGTTACCGATGGGTTCTAAAATTTTATACTTTTTCTCACGGACTCTGAGCGTAGAAAATACCGTTCAATGTTTTAACTAGTTTTTAATTTTGTGCCTAAATTATTGAACTTTAAACTATGTTAAAATCTCTAATTGTATCGCGATTATTCAACAAATTTAGTAAGACCGGAATACTTCAACTTTTTAGTCATGAAAGTAAATAAACATAGACCTTCTAGCAGCGTCAAAATTAAACATTAACAAATTAAACATGTCGGTATTGGAACGAATCCATCATGATGGTCCATTATATTAAATTAGAATGCTTTAGCAATAATTTTTGAAAAAGATTTTTTTAGACGTTTTCGTTCACACACCATATATTTGACGAGGCACAATCAAAATAAATGTTTCTTAGGCCAGTTAAAACCAATTTAAACTCTGTACTCTGTTACTCTGTAAAATATCATCGACAAATGGCAATCCGCTATAACGAGAATTCAAACAAACTTGTCGAGTTCACTATTGTGACACATAAATGGCACTTTTTAGCACCTCCAAATTATTTCATTGAAGTTGTTTTTATTTATCTGCCACTCGCCCAGACGTTGTTTAAAGTGATAACGTATATTTGAATTTTCACCTGCCTTCTTAGTGACCATCTTTTGACCGCGGACGGTGCAACGATCAGAAACATTTTAATTTTCCATCATTTCCTCGTCTATATCTTTATATTTTATTTATGTTTATACTTATATTGTGACACACCAATGGCACTTTTAGCGCTCAAAAGTATTCAATTGTAGTAGTTATTGTTCTGCCGCTCACTAAAACGTTATATTGTGTAGTGACAGTGATAAAAATATTTTTAAAACAATCTTTTCTCCAAATTTATAAAATTTCATGCAAAACAAGTGCTGGAGGACTAGCGAAACCAAATGAGTTAAAGAGGGGGATGCAAAATATAAATCAGAGCATAGAAATCGTTATAAAAAATTCAAATGCTTAAAACTTAATCCAAATGCTTAGAACTTGGATTTTCCTCATTTTTTTCATCAATTGAATGAATTATGCTTTCACCAAAATGGCGAAAATTTTGATTTGTTATACTTGCTGTACAATTGAAAAATGTAGAGCCCGATTTATTTCAATAATCAACCATAGTTTCTGTCTTGACCTCCTTACGATGCAGGCTATTTCAAAAGAAACCGAGCTCATCACTTATTCTAGACTTCTATTCTAGTTTTCTCTTGAAATTGAACTGAAATTTTAAATTCAAAATAACATCTTTAACGGACAGCATTCAGTTCCACCCACGCTGTTTTACAACTTCGAATAAATTATTTCTTACACTAAAAAAGTGCCATTGATGTTATCACAATAATGAGACCGTGCAAGTCCGTTGATTTTCCAATCACGCGGTATGATTCTCGTTTCGTTCTCGTATTTGAATCATAATTGGTCGACAAAAGCAGGAAACAATATTTGCCCTAGAGCTCAAACAGGTAGAAATTTAAAATTATTACTTTTCAATCGTTTTTATGAATTTTGGTGCCCATAGCCAGCTCGGATGTGCATCAAATGGTCTTTTTTTAACTTAAAGTACCTTTATTTATATTTTTATATGGTTACATATGGTTTACATAATAAATGTTTAGCCTTTTAGGCTCTGTATCTTTGGTTTGAGGTTTTCTGGTTACTTGATTCTATAGATTTATTTATTTACTTATTTAATTATTTGTACAATTACATTCATCTGACAAAGATAAGTCTTAATGAATAATAAAAAAAAAACAGCAAAAACTTCACAATCTTCTACGAGCATCAAGTAGCCGTTGACGGAACGTATTCATTGGTAAGTCGAAGTCAAAAAACTCGAAAACATTATTAAAACGGTGGCAAATAACACGAAGTGGATCATGTCGATTCCGTGGTTCCAGATATAAGAAACTCCTTTGGCGCAGCGGTCTTTCAGGGGTGTATATGTTTAGTTGAGCCAATATAGCTGGACAGTCTATGGAGCCAGTCAGTAGTTTAGCAGCGAACACAGCTTGGGCTATTTGACGGCGAACCTCAAGTGGTTGAATACCAAGAAGACGACAACGGTCGTCGTATGATGGCAGGTTCAGTGGATCTTGCCATGGGAGATAACGAAGAGCATAGCGTACGATTTTTTTTCTGAACCATTTCCATTCTGTAGGACCAGTTTGCGTGATATGGGCTCCAGATTACAGAATTAGACTCGAGAATCGAGGGCACAGTAAAGTGCTTTGAAACATAACGGGTCACGGACTTCATCCACAATCTTGAAAATTTGGCGATAATGTTGTTATAATGGTTCTTGAATGTCAGCTCGCTATCTAAGTACACTCCAAGATCTTTCACGCACTGTACACGGAGAAGATGTTGTGACGATATGGTATAATCGTATTAGATAGGGACACGCTTTCTATTGAATGAAATTATGTTGCATTTTTCAAGACTCAATTTTAAGCAGTTTGTTGCACACCAGTTGACGAACGTATTTCGATGCTCCTGTAGCGCAACACAATCTCGTAGGCTGTGTATAATTTTGAATATTTTTGTATCATCCGCATAAAACAGTCAACATCCGAGTTGTAACAAAATAGAAGCGTCGTTTATAAAGATAGCGAAGAGTAGCGGGCCCTAGTTACTACCTTGAGGAACTCCTGAAACGTTTGAAAAACACCTCGAAACAGCTGAACCTATTTTCACGCATACACTTCGACTAGTCAAGTAAGATTTGAACCAGCGTACGGATTCTGATTGGACACCGAGTCGTTCAAGTTTACTAAGCAGTATCTCGTGGTCTACCCGATCAAACGCTGCTTTCAGATCCAGGTAAACTGCACCGGTTTGTAAGCTAGAATTCTAGCTTTGCAAACGGCGAGAAACAAACTGCATAACATTAGTGGCTACAGATCGTCGAGGGAAAAACCCGCGCTGGTCGGCGTCAATGTAGTGTTTAGAGCTGGCAGACAAGGCGTCATTTATAATAATCTCAAACAACTTTGAGCAAGCACACAGAGATATGATCCCTCGGTAATTGGAAATGTCACGTTTGTTTCCTTTTTTGTAGACGGGAAAAAGATATGAAAATTACCATCGGTCAGGGGGTCAGATTTACATTATTACTTGAACTACTTAACTACGAATAACTAACTTAAAATTAACTTAAAACTTAGGTACCAGCTCACGAATGATCTGATGAGGTGACCTGGCGCAGAACTCTCAGAACCTAGTCAAGGATATTGCTCTCAGTTCCTCCAGCACCTGAAGACCAGCCAGGCGATGGATCTCAGAGTTTCGTGTCCTCGAAGGGGTGTTTAGGATCATACGTAATATTTTATTCTGAATCATCTGAAGTTTAAGGGGGGTTTTAGCGCAGCCCTCCCAGACAGGCAAAGCGTACTCTATGACCGGTGAAATTATTTGCTTGTTGGTGAGGGAAAGAGTGGATTTTCTATTAATGAGAGGATAGAGGGATTTGGTCAGTATGATGTACTTGGTAACAGTTTTCTCTACGTGTGAACGAAATAGAAGTTTTTGGTCTAGGGAGAGACCACGATGGACAACCTCACTCGACCATTCAATGGGAGTGTTATCGAGATGGATTCTCACATTCGCAGGCGGAACAAGTCGAGTTGATTTTGAATGCGGCAATATAATAGCCTGGCATTGATGCAGATCTTCCAGCTGTTGAAATAGTCGGACAGATCATCTAGGCCCTCCTGTAGTCTACGTGTCAAAGCTCTAATCACTCGACCTTTGTAGATAATGGCAGTATCGTCTGCAAACATAGAAAGGATGCCATCACCCGGAAGGGGAGGAGCATCTGAGGTAAATATGTTGAACAGGATGGGACAAAGAAGGCTACCCTGTGGAACCCCAGCATCTACCCTAAACGTATCATAGGGAATGTGATTGGGGAAGACCTGGAATGATCTATCTATTCGACAGATAATTCTTGATGATCTTCACGAGAAAGATCGGGAAGTTGAATCGCTGCAGCTTAAGCACCAGGCCATCATGCCAGACATTATCGAACGCCTTTTCGATGTCCAACAATGCCATAGCAGATGTTTTACTAACGGACTTGTTCCGCCTTAGGATTTGAGTAACTCTAGTAAGTTGGTGAACGGTGGAGTGACCCTGCCTAAATCCGAACTGTTCTGAGAGGAAGATGTTATTCTGGTTAACGAATTCCAGTAAGCGACCAAGAATCAACTTTTCAAACAACTTCGAGATGCACGATAATAGGCTGCTGGAACGATAGTTTTTAGTGTTGATAGGGTTCCTATCAGGTTTGTGGATAAGGATCAATTTAGCTAACTTCCAGCAAGACGGAAAGTAGCTGAGCTCCAGACATTTATTGAAGATCGCTGCCAGATGTTCGAAAAATTCTCGACTCAAGTTTTTCAACTCAAGGTTGAGGACCTCATCGACACCGGCGGCCTTCATATTCTTGGTGCGCTTGATGGCAACTAACACCTCATCAGCAGATGTTTCAGATTCATCGGGAATGACTGAGGGAAGATCGGCGATTCTAGTTATTACTTCCTGGACGGCAAGCTCGTGTGAGCTAACCATGACATGACCCAAATTGTGAGAGTTGACAAAATGCTGATCAAGTGCATTGGCTTTTTCAGATGCTGTTAGAAGGAAATCACCGGGGATTGGTGTTGGGGGTGATAGAGGGGGAATAGGTCTCGGTTTGGTTTTCAAAATTTTGGTAAGTCCCCAGAACGGCTTTCCACGGACTGGGAGGGAGCGAAGATGTTGAGAAAAATGTTTGTTTCTTAGATCCACCAACCGGGCTTTGATGATTTTGTTGAGACGATTGGTTTTGGTCTTCAGGTAAGGCAGACCTGAGCACTGGTACTGGCGTCTTATAGTATTATGGAATTGGATATATCGTTTGGTTGTGCTGTCTAGGTTCAGAGAGCTACTCACCAGACTGGAAGCCGGCAAATGTAGATCCCGGGCCTGGGTTAACGCCTCATCGATGGACTGAAGACACTGGTCGATGTTCTCTGAAGACTCCAGCTGAACGCCGTAGTCAATTGCGTTGTCCACGCATCGCTGGAACCGCGTCCAAAAGACTCGATGGTAGCTACGCCGAGAGACTTGGAATCGATTAGCAGAAGATCCAACTTCGACTACCACTGAGTTCTTGGTGAACAACCGGATCGGTGATGTTGCCCGTATTGAAGATGAACAGGTCGATGGTTGCGTGTACTCCGGATCTGCTCAACCGGGTGGGAGCGGCCGGACCTAGGATGTTGTTGTGGCCTACTTGGTCACCCGCAATGATGAACTGCCCCTGCCTCCGAGTCAGTTGATGATGTCGCTTCTTTGGTTCGTTGCCGACCCGTCCCTT
Source organism: Wyeomyia smithii (assembly GCF_029784165.1). Taxonomy (NCBI): domain Eukaryota; kingdom Metazoa; phylum Arthropoda; class Insecta; order Diptera; family Culicidae; genus Wyeomyia; species Wyeomyia smithii. The sequence goes on from NC_073696.1 coordinate 228,403,001, forward strand.
ACGTTGACTTGCTTGGGACAGTACGCTGCGATGATGGTAATAGGACCGACTTCAGTGGTCACTTCCAATCCCACGGCCTCGATGACCTTGAAGCTGATTAGACTAATAAAGGCTACGGTGGATGGGACGCAGTGCTGTGTGCGGATTTCGGGTGGATTGTTGGGTCCATTCGAATCCCGCAGGGGGCTTTGACAAAGTGATAGACTCTCCTGTCTGCTATTCAATATTGCGCTACAGATTTTCAACAAATCCAGTCAATTCGTTTGCTTTGCTGATGACATGGACACCTGCGACGGTGGCAGAATAGTACACCAGACTAAACCTCGAAGCAGCGAGGATTGGGTTGCAGATAAATACGTCTGAAACAAAGTATATGCTAGCCGGCGGAACCGAAGCCGACCGACATCGTTTAGGCAGTAGCATTACGATCGACGGCGATGAGTTCGAGGTAGTCGACGAGTTTATCTATCTTGGCTCACTGGTAACCGCGGACAATGACACCAGCCGTGAGATCCGGAGGCGTATTATCAGCGGAAGTCGTGCCTACTATGGACTCCACAAGCATTCGCGGTCGAACAGACTAAGCCCCCTTACGAATTGTAACCTGAATGAAAACCACTCATAAGACCGGTTTTTCTCAACGGGCATGAAACGTGGACAATGCTCAAGGAGGACCTGCGAGTGCTCGGAGATTTTGAACGACGGGTACTAAGGACGATCTTTGGCGGCGTGCTTACTTACTTTACTTTTAAGGCGACAGACCGATTATCGATCCAGTGCCGAATCCAGAATACGAATAGAATCTTCCAATCGCCCCTCACACCTATTTCGCGTGCATCCTCGTCGACAGCACACATGCAACGAGGGCGGGGTCTACCCCGAAGTCGACGACCTCTATCGGGATTCCTGCTAAATATAGCCCTCACTTGACGCTCATCCGGCATCCTCGCTACACGCTCAGCCCACTGAAGCCTGCCGTGTTTTATCCGCTTAACTATATCCGCCGATTTGTATGCCTGGTACACTTCATGGTTCATGCGTCTGCGCCAAACACCATTTTCTAGTTTGCCGCCAAGGATTGAACGCAAAATTCTACGCTCAAAAACATCAAGAGCTCGGCGATCAGCCTCTTTCAGCGTCCATGATTCATGGCCGTAGAGAGCCACCGGAAGAATCAGTGTTTTATAGAGTGCAAGTTTAGTACGGATTTGCAGACTGCGAAACTTTAGCTGGTTACGTAATCCGTAGAAGGCCCTGTTTGCGGCTGCTATCCGCCTCTTTATCTCACGGCTAACCTCGTTGTCACATGTCACTAATGTTCCCAGGTAAATAAATTCGTCGACTACTTCAAATGTTTCCCCATCTAGCACCACCGCAGCATCAACCTCCGACGGACTACCACGCACTCTGCTAGCCACCATGTATTTCGTTTTGGCAGAGTTTATGACAAGCCCGAATTTTGCAGCTTCCCTACTGATAGGTCCGAAGGCCTCTTCCACTGCTCTACGATTAATACCAATAATGTCGATATCATCCGCAAAACCTAGAAGCATGTGCGACTTCGTAATGATGGTGTCGCTTCTTTGCACACCAGCTCTCCGTATAGCACCTGCCACTGCGATGTTGAACAATAAGTTCGACAGCCCGTCACCCTGCTTCAAACCATCTAACGTCACGAACGAGTCCGATATCTCACCGGCTATCCTGACGCTTGATGTAGAACCTTCAAGGGTGGCACGTATCAGCCTAATCAGCTTTATTGGGAAGCCATGCTCAATCATAATCTGCCATAACTCATTTCTCTTGACTGAATCGTACGCTGCCCTGAAGTCTATGAACAGATGGTGAGTCTGCAAGTTGTATTCTCGAAATTTATCGAGGATTTGCCGCAAGGTAAACATTTGGTCCGTCGTGGAGCGTCCCCCTCGAAAACCGCATTGGTACTCGCCAACAAAGGTCTCCTGCAACGGCCTCAGTCTGTGGAACAGGATGCGGGAGAGAATTTTGTACTCGGTATTGGGTAGATGAAGAAGTTATGCCCCGATAATCGCTACAGTCCAGTCGATGACCATTTTTGTAGATCGGGCATATGAGATCCTGCAACCAGTCCGAGGGCAATGCTTCATCAGACCACACTCTCAGCATGATCCGATGGATTGCACGATACAGCTGTTTGCTCCTGACTTTGAAGAGTTCGGCGGAAATGCCGTCCTTCCCGGCTGCCTTGCAGTTTCTCAGCTCTTTCACTGCTTCTTCACCTCGTCCATGGATTGTGGATCCACAGCTTGACCATAATTCTCAATAGTCATCCTGCTCCTTTCGACTCAACTGTTTCCCTCACCGTTCAACAGCACACTGAAGTGCTCCTTCCAACGCCTGGCCACCTCTGTTTTATCGGTTATCAGGTTTCCCTCCCTACCGTTGCACATAACAGGAGCTGACACGTTTCGATTCCTGATTCCGTTGACCTTCTTGTAGAAGTTCCTCGCATCGAGCCTGGAGAAGCAACCTTTCGCCTCCGCAAAAAAACGCTCCCAATGCTGTCGTTTCTTCCGGCGATGGAGTCTCTTTTCAGCGGTTCTAGCATCTCGATATCTACCCACACTCTGACACTCTGCTCTACTCCTCCGTCACTCGCTGGCACTCAGCGTCAAACCACTCATTGGACGCAGCTGCCGCAGTTGTACCCAACACTTCTCGCGCTGTAGTGCTGATCGAACTGTGGATGTATCTCCACTGTTCATTCAGGTTCCCTTCAACTCTTTCCTCAATCCGTTCATCAACCTTCTGCGAGTACTCTGCAGCCACTCTTTCAGTTGATAGCCTCTGGATTTTCAACTGCATCCTCCTCGTTGCCTTGGATTTCAACACGTTGGACTCGGATCGCTTGGCACTCATTGTATGTCTTTTCCAGGAGCTCATAGAACTCCTCCTTTTCTTTACCAACTAATTTCAATTTTTGTCATATTGACTTACATTTTAAGTTTAGTAAAGTGGGCAATGTATGTGGTTTTGCGGGAATGCAAAGATGAACGGGAATAGAGGGTGTGACTAGACTTAGAAAAAATTTTCCCTCGTCCAGACGGGACACGAACCCGCAATCTCCGTTGTCCCGTTCGGACGAGGGAAAATTTTTTCTAAGTTTAGTCACACCTTCTATTCCCGTTCATCTTTGCATTCCCGCAAAACTACATACATTGCCCAATTCTCCTCCTTTTCGTCATCGGGTTTCTCGTTGGTCGGTGCGTACACATTTATTAGGCTGTAGTTGAAAAATTTGCCCTTATTTCTCAACACGCATATACGATCACTGATCGGCCTCCATCTAATGACACGCTTCATCTATTTTCCAATTAGCACGAAATCGACTCCTCTTTCTGCTTTCACGCCGCCGCTATAGTAGATGTGGTACTTAAATGAAATGTCCGCAATAGGATCTAGCTGGATAGCTGCAATCTCCACATTTACCTTCCGCAGCTCTCTAACCAGGATACTAGCGCGTGCCGGTTCGAGTAGAGTCCTTACATTCCAAGTACCGAGTTTCCAATAATCGTTGTCCTTTTTCCTTCGCCTAGGTCCATGCCGATTATTCCGTTCCGTATTTATATCTGGATTGTTCGTAGTATTTAATATTCGGTATGCTGTCTTACTAGGGCTGCGATACCTAGTCTCGCGACAGGGCTGCCGTCTTTGATATAGCTGGCGAGGCACCGCGTTACATGATTCAGCCGCCCGCTCCGGATCAGACGCTGTTGTACGCCGCCCCTAACATGGGGAAACAGCCGCGTACGTTTCCCCTTCCCAGTCAGCATACGACCAAAGTTTCACCGGGGGTCGGTTACCCGATCTCCGCTAAGGTTACTCGTATCCCGGTCGGCACCACGTGGAGGTTGAGATAGGAGTTGCTGGACAGAGGTGAATGACCACAATAGGATCTCAAGTGACACGTGTCCAACCATGAACTCGCGCAACTCTACGGCGAACCCAGTATTCAAACGATGGCCAAAGCTGGACGGATACGCTGGACAGGGCACGTTGCAAGAATGCCGGATAACTACCCTGCGAAGATAGTGTTTGCCTCGAATCCGGCAGGAAGAAGTCGACCAGGAGCGCAGCGAGCAAGCTGGGTAGAAGTGGAGCGAGATCGGGCGGAGAGTACACGGTGCCCCGTGTCCCGGGATTTGAGAGCTGCAGCCAATAATCGAGTGAATTTGAGAAACTTTGTCTGTCAGGCTATGTCATGACGGAATGCCAAATAAATAAATAATAATGCAGCAAAGCAAAGACCAAAGTGTTCGTGACGAATAAGACGATTTACTCGAAGTTGTACAAGGAAGAATGTCTCAAGAATCGCGTATTAAAAGCCGATGGAGGTGCCGTGGAGTTTTGTACAGATTTGGCGAGTACAGCCAGAAAGTCATCAAGTGGTACCGCGATAATACCGTAGATTTCATCGATAAAAATATAAATCCACCCAACTGCCCGCAGTTCCGGCCGATCGAGAGATTTTGGACAATAATGAAGCAGAAGCTTAAAGAAAACGACTCGGGTCGCGACTCAGATGACCAAAATGTGGAACAAATATGCCTAGGAAGTTGACTCCGAAGGTATTTAGTGTTTGAAGAATGTGCGAATTTTAATTAGAAACGAAGAGATTATTTGTATTGATATTTTTTATCTAAAGTACAGCGAATTTCCTTTATTCTGATGTATTAACCTCATTTGTTCGTGAATCTGTTACCGAGATGCAGATGATTTTATTATTCCGAATTCTTAGTGGACACTTCTCAGAACAATGTTCATCACGACTCGTTCTCTGCAATAGAAACAAAACAAGCATAATTCCCTGCTCATACAGTCATGGAGAAAATAATAAATACACTTACAGTTTTGGTTAATTTTCCATATTTTGGGCACTGATTTTAGTTGATATATGGTGTTATGTTACATCATTACGATCAGCAGACACTCTCTTTCAGAGAGGAACGGAGAAATAACTGGAATTTTTCTGTGTCGGTGATTCCGAAAAATTTTTGCGTGAGTTAGTGCTTATTAAGGTGGCCAAAAAATAAATACACTATTGAAATATATACACAAAACATTCCAAATAAGCTATATTTATCTACAAATCGTTAGCAAAGTGACCTTTTATGTTACAAAACTCGCTTTCAATATGTTGTGGCTTGTCCTTTGTTTTGTAAAACCATATTTAATCTTCGTGGTATGATTACCACCAGTTTTTCACGAGTAGAAGCTGGGCTAGCATTTCACGCTGCCTGTACGACGCTCCATAAGTCTGTTTCATTCTTTAGATGATGCTTTGCAACCCAGACTTCCACAATTTTCCATAGAATTCCTAAAGGAATTTAAATTAAGAGACTGCGCTGGCCAAACTAATAATTTAATATTTTCGTTTGAAAATCATCTTCGTGTTTTCAATACTGTATGTTTAGGATCGTTTTACTGCCTAAAGATCAAGCAAAGTGGCATATTTTCTTCGGCATACGGAAGCAAAATCGACCACCTAGGTACACAGGAAACTTATCTCTACTTCAAAAGCGACACATTTTGGCAAGAACTGAATTTTCTAAAAAGTTCTTAGACTAGGGGGCAACTCAATGGCACATCGTGTCTTGGTAGGATGAGTCGAAATTCAACCTTTTTGGTCCAAACGGTCAGCAGCTGGTGGGAAGACCGGTAAATATTGCCTTCAATGCACAAATAACCAAGAAAATAGTCAAATTTGGAAGTGACCACAAAATGGTGTGGTGCTGTTTTTTGATGCTGGTGTGGAACCCATTCATTTTATAACATAGACTATGAATACTAATGACTATGTAGATATTTTACGTAGCGTGATGCTTCCGTATGCCAAAGAAAACATGCCTCTCCGTTGGAAGGTAACGATCCTAAACATACAGCATTGAAAACTTGAAGATGGTTTTCAGAGGAAAATATAAAATTGTTGGATTAGCCAGCATAGTCTCCTAACTTTATCCGTATCAAAAACCTATGGAAGATTGTTAAGTTCTACGTTGCAAAGCATCATCTAAAGAATGAAACAGACTTATAGAGCGACGTACAGGCAGCGTGAAATGCTAGCCCAGCTTCTACTCGTGAAAAACTGGTGGTAATCACACCACGAAGATTGAATATGGTTTTACAAAACAAAGTACAAGCCACAAAACATTGAAAGTGAGTTTTGTAACGTAAAAGGTCACTTTACTAACGATATGTAGATGAATAAAGCTTATTTGGAATGTTTTGTATATATATTTCAATAGTGTATTTATTTTTTTCGCCACCTTAAAAAGCACTAACTCACGCAAAAAATTTTCGGAATCACCGACACAGAAAAATTCCAGTTATTTCTCCGTTCCTCTCTGAAAGAGAGTGTCTGCTGATCGTAATGATGTAACATAACATCATATAACAACTAAAATCAGTGCCCAAAATATGGAAAATTAACCAAAACTGTAAGTGTATTTATTATTTTCTCCATGACTGTATTCCACTCCTCTCTTTGATTGAAATTCTTTTCCACTGCCAACAGTTACGAAAAATATTGATCGAGATTATATAGGCATAAACGAAATGAATTTGAACTAGAGATACCCTTTTATATTTTCATGTGGTAATTTAATAATATCGGTGATCTATACGTGAAAAAAAAATAATAATACTGGACTGCTATTATTTTGAACACAACTGTACACAATTGGTTCGACTAACTTCAAAACAAATAAGACATTGATAAAAAAATATCCTTATCGTACACCTTCTTCACTATTCCAGATTGCAGGGAAGCTCTTACTGATTGCATTATTATTATTTCGAGAAAAATACTTAGTTGACATTGTTGCCAGCCTCCCATATTATATGACTGGATTCATGAGATTAACATAAAAAGACGTGAAATTAAGACAAATTTTACAAATATCTCCCGAAATTGGATACGAAAATATATCTTCTTCATAGTTTCACAAAACATCTCCATTTTTACTTTGTCGAAACCCGCAAAGCTCAAGGATGTAAGAGATAAAAGTTGAGTAGCACCATCCTTGTGGCCAAATCGCGAGCTAAATTAAACATCTAACTTGAAGCCCTAACTATACCAAAAAACTTTATAGTGGACCAGGAACCGATTGAATAAGCACTGAGAGCGCTAATATTTTTTTCCTAGCAGGTTTCATTCATTATCCAATATACAGTGAAATTATCGACCGGTCGATACCATCCTACTAAAGCGAGGAAAAAGTGGGTGGGAATTTTAACGTGTAGGTACAAACACCATTGTCGTTTATTTGATGTCATTGAAGATCGAAACGCAAGTCAAAGGTCAATTTAATTAACACAAAATCGTATGTGATAGCACACTTTCAATGGGATGGAAGTTAAATTTTATTTTTAAAACTTTTGCTGTGTTCAATCTTTGTTTAGTTCATGACGCATAGATTAGTTGTACGAGTGAGAAAATTCGAAGAAAAACGAAGGTTAAAAGACGATTTTTCTACGTAGGAATTGCTAATTATGAAATTTTTCCACCGAAAATCGGCTTTCGTTTTGCGCTGCGACGAAGCCCACCAACCCCAGCACCAATGAATGGCGTGTGATCCCTTCAACTTCGATCCAATCCAACGCGGGACGCGCGTTACAGTGCGAGTCTGCTCTGTTTTTACTTCTCTTCCTAGTCAAACTTATCCTGCATGTATGTGTGCGGGACGAAACTTCTTGAGCTTCACCGGGAAGATGATACGGTGATGTTAATCATCATTAGCTCGTGCGTCGGATGTGCTTCTTCTGCCAGAGCTTTCCAGTGATAAATGAGTAAAACGAAAAAGTTTTTTTTTGCCTTTCCCCGGACTCAGCTCTATACCAAGCGTCTGATTTAGAATTTCCTGGTAAGAAATACGGCACCGGAGGCACTGATACAAGGACAGAAACGCATTCTCCTTGTTCGACAGTGGAGAAACTCCCACGAGGCATGATTTTCTGCATATTCATGCGAGAAATTTTCGCAAAGGAGGAAACACTTGAACATGTGTGGTGGAAACAATTTCCGCCACTCTGCTGTCGTTCGCCCACGCCCTCCTCCCTTCGGCACGTTCTCAGTTCCCTTGATAGCAGTACGGTCTGACAGGCACGCTATTCGCACCTTTTTACAACAGAAGCAGTAACAACAATAGCGAATTGTTGCTTGGGAGTTTTAATCGCCTGTGCAAAAGATCGCGACCGAGCGCAATTCTGTGAAGAGGTTCAAGCCGGGTTGTTCACTGTTGGCAAGACACACGTGTGTGTGTGTGTGTGTGTGTGTTTGTGTGTCGCGCGATGACACGATGTCATCAGGTATTGTGATATGATGGATTATTAATTGCGAAGCCTGCCTGCTTGCTTGGCTGCTGTCTACAAGGGTTTCATTCACGGATGTGGGAATTATGGCTGCTTGGAGAATATGGATGAGGACTGCTAACAATAAGGGTCGTGACGGTTGTTTACAGAATGTTTTTCCCTTCTCTACAGCTCTGGATTTTGAATTATGACACGGAAATTATAATGAGCATCGCAGTTGGATGGGACTTGTTGTGAGATTGTAACAATGCTTAGAGCTGTTCCGTTAGGTCGAATATTTCGATAGCAGGCATGCAAGTGTCCTGACAAGATAGCTTGACTGACTGGCTTTTAATAATAATAATGATTATGATAGGGGAAAACAACAAGCATCTGCTTATATTTTATTAAATATATTTTGTTTGGCTCTAATGTTTCCTTGATTTTACCTGAATTCACAGGCTCTGTTGCACGAACAAACCAAACAAAGCGAACCCCGATGCGTAAGCGTATCTACTTCAATTCCGCTGGTGGGTCGTCTCGCGAAATTTTGCTTAGTCCGGCGGTTCGCGTTTCACCGCGCCCCATTGAATGTTATAACTCACTGCAACCGAAGGATTAATATGCATACATTGAGTTTCAATAATCTGCCTATAGTTTTCAATTGCTTTTCCTCGCCAAAGTTTGCCGGTTGACCATAATGGCGTGGTGGCAAACATATTCTAATGAACCGGCGCTGGACCGACGACGACACGGCTGACCGACTGGCTAGCCGGCCCGGTAGCCAAAACGGGCCACCTAACTTTATATCCCAACGGACATCCCAGCACAGCTGTTGAATATTTATATGACGGGAAACTAGTTCCCAAGCGAACGGCGACGGTCACCACTTATGGGCAAACATGTTCCGGGCTCTGTCCTGGACAGTCGTACCGGCCTCGGAACTGAACGTGAATTGTGTAAATGGATTAAAGTCTATCCCGAAGTTTCTGATGCCTGTAGTTTGATAGTTCGTACGTACGTGCACTCTGCAGCCGATAGCCTAGAGTCGAATGTAGTAGGTAGATCCATACGGGTGTTGCGAAAGGCTATTTCCACGAACAAGACGTAGTCTCATGGTCGCTCTTTGAATCGGAGCGGCAAACTGGAATACATACGGTATAAAGTTTCTATTTTCCTACTGCTACCTAATCTAATCCCCATTGCAAATAAATAAGGATAAACAACACAGACCGGATGGTTGGCATTGTGTGTGTGCGTGTAAGAGTTGGTCGGGTGAATGGGTTGGGAACCGGGCGTTGTTGTACGGGTAATTGAATATTGATATATTTTATTGGTTGTGTAAATTTCATACTCCATTGTACTGTTCTATTGTAATAGTGAATACTTTGATCCTGCCTTACTTCAGTGCAATAGTCGTACTCAAAAGGCATGGTTTTAGAGGTTTGGAAAAGAATTCCTTTTTTTTTTGTATAATAACTGGCAGACACTTTGACCACAAAAGACTGAACAAACGCATCGGATCACCTATTCGAAATTCTGGAAATAATTCACACGTTTTCGGCATTATTGGATCAGAAATTTAATGAACCAGACAAATATTACCATCCAGCGGATGGAATCTTGTGCAGCAAAACATGCACCAGGCAAATTATTGTTAATGCGCTGGATGACTTTTTTCAAGCTCTGATTCGCTTGAAGGCAGAATAAAAACGGTGATTTTTAGCGCTTTGAAGAAAAATTTAAGTAATTAAGGTAAACGCTGTTCGAAAGCACAGGACTCGAGAGTAGTTAATACGTTCCCTGTGCAAACGCAATTTTATGTTTGCTTCATCACGGGTGACATAACAACTATTTCCGAGTCATATATTTTTGAAAATCTGGAGCGGTGGCTCGAAGTCGACCATTTGTGGCGTGAACACCGTTTCACCTTAAACATTTATCAATCATTGTGTAATGACAGTCAACAATAGTAACAAAAATAAACTTAAAAACAATAGGCAAATAGGATTTATTTTCTTTTTTAACTAATCAAAACTGCGGTACTGGTGACAACGGCGATTAAAAATATATTTCAAGAAGATAATTATAGACCCAATTATCAGAAACAGCTCCTTTAGAGAACTATGAAACATTTTATTGTTAGGAAAATAAAAAGTAAAACTTTTTAAAACGCGATGTTCATGGCGAACGATTTGAATTATTAAATGTATCAAAAAGATTTGTTTACAATTCCATGTTCTGCGTGTCGCCTCCGTTTAGCAAAACTTGTAATCCCTGTTTAATAAAAAATGACACACAGCTTATCCATATTTAAAGCAAAAGTCCTTTCGCAGGCCACCATAACAATAAGTATGGTTAAGTGTAAGAACTTTAGAGTTCAAGGTTCTAAGGCAAACTCATATAAATTTAACCCTCTAGTGCCCAGTGCCGCCTTTAGACGGTCTTCAGTTGAAACTCTAAAAAGTTTCAATCAATACTTAAATAATGTTTATAAAAATTTATATTGATTTTTTCGAAGTCCGTCTGAAAATTAATTTGGGCACTAGAGGGTTAAATTAGTTCAACCGATAGTAAAAATACAAGAACTTTGCTTAAATTCAGAACTAAACAAATACTCGTTACTCATCTAGAATCTACCAAATCAACGATTAAAAGTAGAACTAAGAGGCCGTTCCTAAACCTCGTGGTCATATTTTGATCCCTTTTTATAACCCCCCTTCCCCCCCGTGGTCTTTCGTGGTCTTTTGGCCTACCCCCCCCCCCCCCCTTCCTTGCGACTTTAACCACGTGGTCTTTTCATTTGTCTAGTGCCAAAAATTCGCTTAAATTTTTTTAATTTTTATTTTTAAACATTCGGTACATTCTATATTTCTAAAATGCAAAAGCTTTTGCTCTTGACTTGGTGGCAACAATAAATTATAAGTCAGAAAAAAAGACCACGTGGTCATTTCGTTAACCCCCCCACCCCCATGCGTGGCCTTTCGTGGTCTTTTGACAAACCCCCCCGTCCCCCTCCTTATGACCACGTGGTTTAGGAACGGTCCCTAAGCATAAAACCTCACTCATCCGCGTACAAACTTGCTGTGGAATTGAATAAATACAAATACACTAGGATAACATCACTTCCCTGTGGTCTCAGGCAGCTGTTATGTTTTAAATTCTCCCTTTAGTAAATGATCGAACTCCGTCTTTTAACCTTCCAGTGCTCAAACACGCTCTTCGGCGGGCTACAGTAATATCGCTATAAATCTTTACCAATTGTTACAAAAATGGTCACAAAAATTTTCAGTGGTTGAGCACCAGAGGAATTTTTTTTTATATTATTTTAAATTCACTAAAGTAAGTTAACTTAATTATATATTCATAAAAAGTTGTTTTCCAAATTTATTTGTAGTTGAGCCAATTTTTATTCTTCTTAATATTGTTTTTATTGAGAAAGAGAGAAAAGCTTGTGAAATTATTACCGTTTAATCTATTTAAATTTGAATAAATTAAACAAAAAGCCTCCATCACATCATCTAAAGCCTAAGTGGGATACTGCCGCCATCAGTCCCATATTCTCCAAGGCAAATCAGTAATTCCTAGTCAAATCGTCCGAGACCATGATAACTCCAGGCATATTTTTTAAAATGGCGTATATATTGTAGTAGGTAAAGTAGGTATTGTGCAGAAAATTTCTAAAATTTTCTCCATGTCTACAGTTGAAATATATTTTTAATCGCCGTTGTCACCAGTACCGCAGTTTTGATGAGTTGAAAACGAAAATAAATCCTATTAGCCTATTTGAGTTGTTTTGAGTTTATTTTTGTTACTACTGTTGACTGTGTGTTGCAGAAGCAAAAAAATGTTGATTTGAAAAAGTGTATTTTTTCGTCAAAAACGACATAAAACCTATGAAAAAGTTGGAAAGAAATTGGAAACATATATAAGGTATGTTTGGCAGAATAATGTATTTCTCAAATATGAAAAATATGTTCAGATTATAGTAGGCCTCTGAAATCACACCCAAAAAAGTTGATTGGTATTTTTCGATTTTCAAACATTTTAAGATTGTGTGTAAGAAACTGTATGTTGTCAATTTTTAAGAAATAGAACCGAAGTGTCTTCAGCAAAATTTTTTTTTTTTTTTTTCTTCACATAACATTTATTTGACACGGCACAAATACAATTTAATGTTTAACGGCGCCAATTATATCTGATGACTTAAAAACTAAAGCAAATTTTTTATCCTCGCTGCCGACTACGAGCTGAAATTAAGTCTAACTTAAAACTAGCATGGGATTTCCAATCAGTGTTTTGTTGTTCAATGGTCGTCTGATAATCGTCGAATGGCATGTATGGATTCGTTCTGCTGAGCCACGATGTCGTGAGTTGGGACAGAGGCTCGTAGTCCTTGGGTCCTGGTTCTATTGTGCGGGGTCTGGTTGCTGGTTTTGTGCTTAAGGTTCAAACGTGTTCTTGTCGTTTTGTTGGGTGTAGACGGAGGGGAACGGGACTAGACTGGGGCGTGGATGGATTTCAGGAAAACGTATATAAGGGACATGTAGGATAGGTCACGGCTCGCCAAGACATCACGAACAGGAACAGCCGGCTGTCTACCCTCGGCCTGCAGGGAAGCTATTAATTTAGACCTGGCGTCACGGTGTACAGGGCATGACCAAACCACATGCTCTATGTCGTGATAACCTTCACCACAGGCACAGATACCACTTTCCCCGAGCCCAACACGACGGAGGAGCGCGTCAAATCTATAGTGATTGGACATAAGCCGGGACATCACGCAAATGAAATCCCGACCTACATCCAACCCCTTGAACCACGGGTTCGTCGATACTTTGGGGATTATGGAATGTAACCACCTTCCCAATTCCCCTCTGGACCAAGCATTTTGCCAACTGATGATCGTATTCTGACGTACAAGTGCGAAAAATTCATTAAAGGCAATTGGTCTTTCATAAATATCACCGTTTGTTGCGCCCACCTTAGCCAAATAGTCCGCTTTCTCATTACCCGGTATCGAGCAGTGAGAAGGGACCCACGCTAAGGTAATCTGAGTAGATTTTTCGGATAAAGCACTCAGATGTTCCCGTATTTTCCCCAGGAAATACGGAGAGTGCTTAACATCTTTCATCGATCGGAGAGCCTCAATGGAACTGAGACTGTCCGTAAAGATGAAATAATGGTCCGTGGGCATTTTTTCGATAATCCCTAGGGTGTACTGAATTGCAGCTAATCGCGACGTAAACAGAAGCAGGATTATCGAGCTTATGGGAGACGGTTAAATTGTTATTGAAGATACCGAAGCCAGTGGACCCATCAAGAAGTGATCCGTCAGTGTAGTACATATTGTCGCAGTTGATGTTTCGATATTTATTGGAAAAAATTTTAGGGATCTGCTGCACGCGTAAATGATCCGGGATTCCACGAGTTTCTCCTATCATGGATGTATCGAAAAACACAGTAGAATCAGAAGTATTTGATAAGTCGACACGATTTGGAATATTCGAAGAAGGGTTAATATTTTGGGACATGTGATTGAAATACAATGTCATAAAACGGGTTTGAGAATTAAGTTCGATTAACCTTTCAAAATTTTCAATCACGGGACGGTTCAAGACCTCACATTTGATTAGAATACGAGAAGACAGGCTCCAGAAGCGGTTTTTCAATGGTAGTACTCCAGCTAAAACCTCCAAACTCATCGTATGGGTCGACTGCATGCAACCTAAGGCGATACGCAAACAACGATATTGTATTCGCTCCAGTTTGATCAAATGTGTGTTTGCTGCGGAGCGGAAGCAGAAACACCCGTATTCAATAACAGACAATATCGTTGTTTGGTAAAGCCTTATAAGGTCTCCTGGATGGGCTCCCCACCATTGTCCGGTTATTGTACGAAGAAAATTCACTCTTTGTTGACATTTTTTCATCAGATACCTCACGTGACAACCCCAGGTGCCTTTAGAGTCGAACCAGACACCAAGATATTTGTGTACCAAAACCTGAGAAATCGTTTTACCCATTAATTGTGTTTGAAGCTGAGCAGGTTCATGCTTCCTAGAAAAAACTACTATCTCAGTCTTCTCCGGAGAGAATTCGATACCTAGCTGTAAAGCCCAAGCAGACAAATTGTCCAAGGTATCTTGCAATGGTCCTTGCAAATCGGCAGCTTTGGCTCCTGTAACAGAGATTACACTGTCGTCTGCAAGTTGTCTTATCGTGCATGAATTTGCCAGACATTCGTCGATGTCATTTACATAAAAGTTGTAAAGAAGGGGGCTTAAACATGAGCCCTGGGGAAGACCCATGTAGCTAATGCGAAAAGTTGCCAAATCGCCATGCGTAAAATGCATGTGCTTTTCGGACAACAAATTGTGCAAAAAATTGTTCAAAATTGGAGAAAATCCTTGTCGGTGAAGTTTACCCGAAAGAATGTCAATAGAAACGGAATCAAAAGCCCCCTTAATGTCCAAGAACGCAGACGCCATTTGTTCTTTACGAGCATACGCCAGCTGAATATCTGTTGAAAGCAACGCAAGACAATCATTCGTCCCTTTGGCACGGCGGAAGCCAAATTGAGTTTCTGATAGTAGACCATTTGATTCGACCCAGTGGTCTAAACGACGGAGTATCATTTTTTCCATCAATTTCCGGATACAGGATAGCATTGCAATCGGCCTATAAGAGTTGTGATTAGAAGCTGGTTTCCCTGGTTTTTGGATGGCGATCACCTTCACTTGCCTCCAATCCTGCGGTACAATGTTTTGCTCCAGGAACTTATTGAACAAGTTCAACAAGCGCCTCTTGGCATTGCCGGGTAGATTCTTCAACAAGTTGAATTTGATTCTATCTAATCCAGGCGCGTTATTGTTACAGGACAGGAGGGCAACTGAAAATTCTGCCATCGTAAAAGGTGATTCTATCGCGTCGTGGCCCGGAGACGCATCGCGAACAATATTTTGCTCAGGAACAGAGTCCGGACATACTTTCCTGGCAAAATCAAATATCCACCTACTTGAAGACTCCTCGCTTTCGTTGACCGTTACGCGATTCCGCATTCTTCGGGCTGTGTTCCAAAGAGTGCTCATCGATGTCTCCCTCGACGTCTCGTTCACGAACCGACGCCAATATCCACGTTTTTTTGCTTAGGCAAGCTTTCAAGCTTGGTATCAAGCTCCGAATACCGTAAATAGTCGCCAGGTATACCTCCCGTCTGGTAGGCCTTAAACGCGTCGGATCTTTGCGTGTAGACATCGGAGCACTCTTGGTCCCACCACGGAGTGGGAGGCCGTTCTTTGATCGTTACGCCGGGATATTTCTTCGTTTGGGCTTGCAACGCGGCGTCGAGAATCAAGCCCGCGAGGAGGTTGTATTCTTCAAGTGGTGGATGATGTTGAATCGACTCGACCGCTTTTGAAATCATTTCCTCGTATAACTTCCAATCGACATTTCGTGTGAGGTCATACGGAATGTCAATTGGTCGCATGCGAGTTGACCCGTTAGTAATTGAAATTAGAATAGGCAGATGGTCGCTACCGTGAGGATCGAGGATTACCTTCCATGTGCAATCCAACCGTAGCGACGTCGAGCATAAGGATAGATCCAAAGCGCTTGGGCGCGCTGGAGGTTTCGGGATACGTGTCATTTCACCGTTGTTCAAAATAGTCATGTCGAAGTCATCGCAAAGGTTATAGATTAAAGAGGAGCGGTTATCATTGTATGGGGAACCCCAAGCCACGCCATGAGAGTTGAAGTCTCCCAAAATCAAACGTGGCGAGGGAAGAAGTTCTATTAAATCAAAGAGCAGCCGTTGCCCAACCTGTGCTCTGGGGGGAATATATATTGAGGCAATACAAAGCTCTTTACCTTGTATTGTCATTTGACATGCGACAACTTCGATGCCTGGAATCGAGGGGAGGTTAATACGATAGAAAAAATAGCACTTTTTAATCCCTAAAAGTACTCCTCCATATGGGGTGTCTCGATCAAGGCGAATAATATTAAAATCATGGAAGTTGAGATCAATATTTGAAGTTAGCCAAGTTTCACAAAGGGAAAATGCATCGCATTTGTTTTTATTTATCAAAACTTTAAACGAATCAATTTTTGGTAAAATACTTCTACAATTCCACTGTAAGACAGAGATAGAATCCTTCATATACGCAGTTGAATTAGGCATCGAAGGATACAATCGCTGCAAGGAGAGGCCATTGGGCAGTCAACTGCTTCAAAAATGATCTAACTGTTGGGAGGAATGCTGTAAGAAAAATTTTAATTGGATCGGGTACATTGAAAGTTTCAAAAATCCAGTCCACAATGTCAGAAAATTTCACTAATCCAGAGTTTGTTTCATCAACTGGGAGTGTAAAAGGAGCAACTGGGGTTTTAGATGTTCCTGGCAGTGCTGGGAACTCCTTCTGGGACTTTAAATTTGCCAGCCCAGGAGGAGTTTGCTTCGGTTTTTCCGCAGCACTGTTTGGTTTGTTTGTAACTATCATTTCACTTTGAGAAATCTTAGGACCTTTTCTGGGAAGTTTAGGAGAGGAAATATTTTTCCTCTTTCTAGACTCCCCAGGATTGGCGTAAGATGCTCCCGCTGGTGAATCCTTAGAATCGGTTTCATCAGAGGACAACAGATCGAAGGGGTTCGAAGTAACGGGAGAAGTGGTAACGGTCTTCTTCAGCATGTCAGCGTAGGAACGCTTTGAACGCTCTTTGAGAGACCGTTTTATTTTATCCCTGCGCTGCATGTACACCGCACATGTCGAGAGCTCATGCAGATTTTCTCCGCAGTGAATACACTTTTCAGCGTTAACACTGCAAGAATCTTCCGCATGAGACTCCCCACACTTGCCACAACGTGCCTTATTGCAGCAGTAGGCGGCTGTATGGCCTAACTGCTTGCAATTCAGGCAGTTCATGACGCGGGGCACGTAGAGCCTCACAGGGAGACGAACCCGGTGGATCGAGACGTGGCTTGGTAGTGCAGACCCGGCGAACGTAACTCGAAACGAGTCTGACGGAGTGTATACTGTTTTGCCACCGATGATCGATGCTGACCGCAATTGCTTGCAGTCGAGCACCTTTACTTCGGGACACGTTTTGTTCTTAAAGCACCCTTTGGCACTTTGCAGTATACACTCGACGGACAGACTCGAATCGGTTATGACACCGTCGATCTCCACGTCTCGTGCGGGTATGTAAACGCGATACTCGCGTGTGAAGAGCTCAGAGCAAGCTATATCGTTGGCCTCTTTCAGGTTACCGACCACGACACGGAGCTTGTTAGGCCGGACCTTGGAAATTTCGGTCACGCCCTTGTACTCCTTCGTCAGGTCTTTAGAAATCTGCAAGAGGTTCAACTTTTTCGATTTCGGTCCTGCCTTTGGCCGAAAATAAACAGTATAGCTGCCCTGGGCTCCGTCTGGGTAAAGCCTGGGGCGAGGGGGGACTGAAGAATGAACAGGGGAGGGGGTAACAGAAGGGTCAGGGTCAGAGGGGTTCGGGGATGGTGGCGCGGGAGGCGAGGGATCTACATCCATCGCGCTAAGTCTAGCGCACTAGCGCTGACAAGAACACGTACCTTTTTATTTCTCCCTTCCAGTAAGGTTGGTTGTCCGATCGTTCGAAGTAGCAGCCGTTACAGCCAGCAGCACCAATACAGCAGCACCAAACAGCCACCAGCAGCGAGCCAGGTGTGAGATCACTCCACACAGCGATACAACTCGCTGACACTGATGGCTTCTTCTTTTTCCTCGTTTGTGTCTCGTCCACTGCTGTAGCACAATCCAGCCAGCAGCCAAATCGGCTTACGCACCAGCTGGCAGTCACGATGCGAAACAGTTGCACAAAGGCACGACCTTGAACCCGGATTTATTTCACTCGACCAGGCAAACAATGCCAACACTTGTTCACACGTCTTTTGTTTTATACTCTATCGGACCGATCACCAAACACGTCCAGTACTGATGCGTGTTCGGCACAGAATGAGCAAAATTTTTTGAAATAAGATTACCTACAACTTTGCTAAAGACTTCACTTTAATTTGACAAGTAATAAAAAAAATTCATCTCATTTTTCAGTTCTCTATACAGTGTCGAATATGCCCTTCAAATTTATACTAAGAGATATTTTTATGTTTACCCCAAAAAGAACGACAAACAAATGGAAAAGTCATATTTTCAGATGAAAAACATTTATTACCTTATGTAGAAATAAGATATATATAATGTCAGTATTGTAAATTATTTCTCTTGAAAAGCTCGAAGAGTCGTTTAAAGACAGTTTAAATGTGGATGAATTTCCACATTGTGGATAAATTTCCACATCAATTAAAAATGTTAGAGCGAAAAATGTGTGTTTAACCTGAGTCGGTTATTTTCAAAGATGGCGAAAAACTTTTTTTAGCAAAGTTGTTTAAAATCAATGGAACAATAACATTGTAGAACTATCCTAGATACTTAATCCTAGATACTTAATTTAATCGAAAATTTGGGTCACCCTAATTATTGATATTTTTTCAATAAGCGCTTGAGCATATTTAACAACCTTGTAGAGGAAAGTTTCACGCTGAAATATTGCTATAGAGCTATAGACCCAAATTTCCCCCTATATTCGGTTTCTGGATCATTGTGCATTTTGCATAAAATAATCAAATCCGCATTTCTTCGTTCAGTCAGTGAACAGCTCCGACATATGGTGACTATAGAAAACAGCTTCATTTGATAAATTTTATTTTCAAAAGTTCATTATTAAACTGAAGGTAATCATCTCTAGTTTTAATAAAAAAAACTTCCGCGAAATAAAGTCTGTGTGCTTTCAAATGCAAAAATTATAAAAATTTTATAATTTTAGTCATGCTATGAGTGTTTGAATTTACCCAAAAAAATAATAATTTTTAAATCAATTAATTTGTTCATCAAAATGAAGCCAATAGTTATTATAGAATTTAACTTACAATTTTTGATATCGTGCATATCATGGCTGTTTAATGAGTACCAACGATTCCAATAAATAAATACAACAAAAATAAAATGTATTCTATTCCTAGAGAGCTAAGAGCTAAATTTCTTAAATCCACCAAGATGAACAATTTAGTCTATCGGACTGATCAAGTCAGAATTATATTCACTCAGTTACGAAAGCAACTATTAATGATGTATTATTTGTCAATTATAAAAAATAATCTTCCCTCAGTTTTTAAATGTAACCATTTGTGGCAAATGATAGAAATCTTTGAATGATAATAAATAAAAAAAAACTAGACATTCCCCGCCTCCTGCCGGAAAACCAAAAACTAACAGCTGAAGTATAAAAGTGTAGTGCTGGTGAAGCCACACCGCAAACACGAATCTAACATTGTATAAGGACCTGCTGTTGAACAAAGCATAATGGTGCAGCTTAAATTCATGAAATCTCATTGCATAATTCAATGACATTTATTTGAAAAACAACACGTAACATTTTATTACCGACATCCGTTGGCAGCGCCACATCGGATGCCCCACGTAAATAACCGTAAAAAATTCACCACGAAAAAGAAATTCGCTGTGTGGTGCTATTCTTTATCCGTTGCGTGCCGAGTCGAACACGAGCATCAATTTACCTTGCCTATCAGCCCCAGGCCTTTGCTGTTCGAAGAAGTCGTATCCGTTCAATTCGATCCATGTCGCCTCGCGCCAGTCGAATCATTTTCAAGAGCCATTTTAGCCGGTCTGTCTTCCGACAACCTTACGACATGCCCAGCCCACAGTATTCCCCAGATTTGCGCCGTTTGTACGATGAGTGGTTCTTCCAGCAGCTGATGCAACTTGTGGTTCATCCGCCTCCGCCATTATCCAGCTTCCATCTACACTTCACCATAAATTGTACGTAGCACCTTCCGTTCGAGAAACCCAAGAGCGCGTTGGTCCTCCACGAGCGCGTTGGTCCAGGTTTCCTGACCGTAGAAGACTACCTGGCGAATTCCTGTTTAAGTACCGCAAGTTTTTTCCAAACTTTACGTTTAGAGGCAGAATAGAAACGAAATTTTTTAGCGATTTGAAGGAAAATTGAAGTAGTTTATTACAACAATAACAACGATAATCACAAAAACAAAGTAAAGCGACAGTGATTGCACTATGAACGAAGGTGACACAGCGAACATTTACGGATTTAATCCCCAAGATCGTGTCCAACGCTTGCGAGGCGAGCCTCAACTAAAAGTATAAGCCGGACACTAAAGCAGCAACTGGAACAAGAGGAAAAACCAAGCCGAAGAAGGAAGCAGCTCTACAGCTACATTCAGGCGAGTGAATCCAACGAACAGAACGATCGGAATAAGCAGAAGCGGTGTAGAGCGTGCGGAGATATATCGCTGTACTTGCGTTTTTGACGAAGAAGCCTTCATCACTTTGATAGAAACCGAGTTTGCTAATCGTTTCTGGTTATATGGAGTGAAAGAAAAGCAAGTTCTCAACTGGAAGGCGAGTCGAGAATAACTCCAGGTGGATGATCCGCTGCTGATGAATAGAGTGAGGAGAAGACTTTATTAACGTTTGCAGTAAAAAATGGACTTATATCGGATGGTGATAAAAAAATAACTAAGCCAGATAATCGAGTTTGATAAATTTCCCGTGGAAGGTAATTAAGTTAGCTTACTTCCAAAAAATTCAACGCCCTTGCTAGCGACCTTCCGGCAGTTAACCGGAACATTCGCCATGGCGGACGAAAACATGCGTGTAGGCATGTTTTTGACTTCTTTCTTCGTTTTACTTATTTATAAATTTCACCTCAGTTTTCGCGACAAAATTTTTGGAATAGATCTTACGCTTCGGGTTTGCCCAGAAAGCCGTGATGGGACGCAACTTAGGAACGTTGAACGGGTTCGCCAACTTGGGTACCACATCAATATTCAGCCGCTCTATCTCCTCCGCCGATAGCTCCGAGTAATGGGCCAGATCCGGCCAAAACACCGCGACTTCGGCCTTATGGTATTCCTTGATGAACAATGCAACTTCCGGCAGACACTTCGTACTATAAATTTCCCCGTTCACGGCTAGCCCGGAGCGAAAGAAAAAAGGCTTTGACATCCTCTTCTTGCTGATTGACAGCCACAGCAGCCCCTTCTTGGGGAACATGGTGTGAGTAATGAAAAAGGGGGAGTAAAATACGGAGTGCCCTGCCAGTCGTTTCCACCCAGGGTAAAGCAGGTATCGTCATCCATCATCACAGCGAAGTAAATATTTGTCGGAATAATCGACTTGACCATCATATTCAGGTGCTGCCACTGCGTCATTTCCTGCAGCTCCGAGACTAGCGGACGGCACTGCCGCTTCCTGACATGTATGTCCATGTTCGCCAGATGCTGTTTCACTGTTTGGCCGGATGCACCGACCTCCTGGCCAAGTGCACGCAGCGATGTAGCCAGTTTTCCCTTGGTCATCCTCTTCAGCATCCTTTGGAGCTTCTTGTCACTCAGGATCGTCGGCCGTCCGGAACCGGGCTTTCCTACAATGCTCTGATTGTTGTCCAATAGTGCCAAGATGTTGAAGATTCGGAACGGGTGTATCCGATGTTCACGAACTGCCGATTTCGTTTTCGACGCGACGAGGTACCGATCCTTGAAGGCGCACACTTCTGAATGAAGTAGCTTCACTGTTTTTGCCATCACGGTTTGAGTACGACTGATAGAGCTGCCAAATATTTTCTGTTGACTCATGGGTTACTCTTATTGATGCTGCATGGGTAGTTTCGTCAGCGCGTGTGAAGGTAAACCCATAAAAAATCGGCTTTTTTGTCCATTTTTACGGTCAGTCACTCAAGACGAACGGACTATTGGCGGAGTATGACAACATGCGGGGATTGTCGATCAGTTCGTATGAAGGTCGAGCAGGAACTCTGATAGGGTCAAGCAACATCTATGCCGCTGCTCCATAGGAGGCGAAGACTGGCATTACGGGGCTAACTCGGCTGGACGGTATACGGACCACCATCTGTAGTACGGGTGCACCACCAATCAGCCTATGACTAAAGGGCTCGGTCGATACTGGAGGAAACCATGAAACACGTAGGGAATCGTTTCGAGACGGGACTCCTCTGGACCAAGAACGACGTAAACTTCCCTAACAGCTACCTAATGGCACTGAAGCGTCCAAGCTATTGGAAAGAAAGCTGGAGAGTTCGCTGCAGCTGTATTAAAACGTTTGAAACCAGATCAAGATTACCGAGCTAAAGGATACGCCCATTAAACAACTGAAGAAGGGCTGTGCACTGCGAACTCAAAGAAGACGTGGTATCTCCTGTTGAATATGGTCCTGAATCCGAAGAAACCGGAAGCAGGAGCGGTCATCATCAAACGGCATAATGTCGATGACCACTTCGACAGTCCGACATGGTTGACGAAGCGGTAGAGTGAGCAGAATAGGCTCGTCTTATTCATAAGCAAGCCGCGTTTGACATTAGAAACTGAGTGTCAAATTCACCAGAAGTCCTGACTGCGTTCGGAGACGCCAACCACTTTTTTTTGTTCACACAACATTTATTTGACACGGCACAATACAAATTAATGTTTTACGGAGCCAATTAAGTCTAATGCCTTATGGTCTAAAATATCTTATGAGCTAAAGGCAATTTTTTTATCCTCGCTGCCGACTACGAGCTGGAACTAAATCTATTACTAAAACTAACATGTTTTTTTTTATCCGAGATTCGTTTTGCTGTTAAATGGGCACCTTTATGCTCTTCAAATATCTGTAAACAAGTAGCATGTATGGCAAGTTTCGCTGAGCGAGGATATCACGAACTGGCACATAGGGCTGTATTCCTCGAGCCCTAAGGGTATCCAAAAGTAGAGATCTGGCGCCGCGGAATTCAGCACACACCCAAACCACGTGTTCAATGTCTTGATACCCCGATCCACAAACGCAATGATTACTGCTCGCCAGCCTAATACGCAGGCGATGTGCATCTAACCCGTAGTGGTTGGACATAATCCGAGACATCATGCGAATGAAATCTCGTCATACATCCATTCCCCGAAACCAAGGTTTGGTGGAAACCTTGGGGATGATGCTGTGTAGCCACCTCCCCCGTTCTCCCTTATCCCACGAGGCCTGCCAGTTGACAAGCGTATTCTGTCGAAAAAATTTTAAAAATTCATTGTAGGCAATTGGTCTGTTGTAAATATCACTGTTTGTTGCGCCCACATTAGCCAAAGAGTTCGCTTTCTCATTGCCCGGAATGGAACAATGAGAAGGGACCCGCACTAAGGTAATCTGAGAAGATTTTTCGGGTAAAGCACTCAAATGTTCCCGTATTTCCCCCAGGAAATACGGAGAGTGCCTTACATCCTTCATCGATCGGAGAGCCTCAATAGAACTGAGACTGTCCGTAAAGATGAAGTAATGGTCCGTGGGCATTGTTTCAATAATCCCTAAGGTACACTGAATTGCAGCCAATTCTGCGACGTAAACAGAAGCAGGATTATCGAGCTTTTAGGAGGCGGTAAAATTATTGTTGAAGATACCAAAGCCAGTGGACCCGTTGAGAAGTGATCCATCAGTATAAAACGCATTGTCGCAGTTGATGTTTTTAAATTTGTTATAAAATATTTTAGGGATCTGCTGCACGCGTAAATGTTCCGGGATTCCACGAGTTTCTTCCATCATGGATGTATCGAAAAACACAGTAGAAACAGAAGCATCTAACAAGTTGACACGATTGGAGGTGTATGAAGAAGGATTTATACTTTGAGACGTGTGATTGAAATACACAGTCATGAAACGGGTTTGAGAATTAAGTTCAACTAGCCTATCGAAATTTTCAATTACCAAGGGGTTCAAAACCTCACATATTATGAGAATACGAGTAGTCAGATCCCAAAAGCGGTCTTTTAATGGGGCAACGCCCGCCAAAATTTCCAAACTCATCGTATGGGTCGAATGCATGCAACCTAAGGCAATACGCAAACAACGATACTGCAATCGTTCCAGCTTGATTAAATGGGTGTTTGCTGCGGAGCGGAAGCAGAAACACCCGTACTCAAGCACCGACAATATCGTTGTTTGGTAAAGCCTTATGAGGCCTCCTGGGTGGGCGCCCCACCATGACCCAGTAATTGTTCGGAGAAAATTAACTCTCTGTTGACATTTTTTCATCAAACACCGAACGTGACATCCCCAGGTGCCTTTCGAATCGAACCAGACACCAAGATATTCAGATACCAAAACCTGAGAAATCGTTTCACCCATTAGCTGTGAGTGGAGCTGAGCAGGCTCGCGCTTCCTAGAAAAAACTACTATCTCAGTCTTCTCTGGAGAGAATTCGATACCTAGCTGTAAAGCCCAAGCAGACAAATTGTCCATAGTATCTTGCAATGGTCCTTGCAAATCGGCAGCTTTGGCTCCTGTCACAGAAACCACGCTGTCGTCTGCAAGTTGTCTTATCGTGCATAAATTTGCCAGACACGCGTCAATGTCATTCACATAAAAATTGTAAAGGAGGGGGCTTAAGCATGAGCCCTGGGGAAGACCCATGTAGCTAATGCGAAAAGTTGCCAAATCACCATGCGTAAAATGCATATGCTTTTCGGACAACAAATTATGCAAAAAGTTGTTTAAAATTGGTGAAAATCCCTGTCGGTGAAGTTTGCCCGAAAGAATGTCAATAGAAACGGACTCAAAAGCCCCCTTAATGTCCAAAAACACAGATGCCATTTGTTCTTTGCCAGCATATGCTAGCTGAATATCTGTAGAAAGCAACGCAAGACAATCATTCGTCTCTTTGGCACGGCAGAAGCCAAATTGAGTATCTGATAGTAGACCATTTGATTCGACCCAATGGTCTAAACGACGGAGTATCATTTTTTCCATCGATTTCCGGATACAGGATAGCATTGCCATCGGCCTATAAGAGTTGTGATCAGAAGCTGGTTTTCCCGGTTTTTGGATGGCGATCACCTTCACTTGCCTCCAATCCTGTGGTACAATATTCTGCTCCAGGAACTTATTGAATAAATTCAATAAGCGCCTCTTGGCATTGCCGGGTAGATTCTTCAACAAGTTGAATCTGATTCTATCTAACCCAGGTGCGTTATTGTTACAGGACAGGAGGAAAACTGAAAATTCTGCCATCGTAAAAGGTGATTCTATCGCGTCGTGGCCCGGAGACGTATCGCGAACAAAGTTTTGCGCAGGCACAGAGTCCGGACATACTTTCCTGGCAAAATCAAATATCCACCGGCTTGAAGACTCCTCGCTTTCGTTGACCGTTATACGATTTCGCATTCTTCGGGCTGTGTTCCAAAGAATGCTAATCGATGTCTCCCTCGACGTTTCGTTAACGAACCGACGCCAATATCCGCGTTTCTTTGCTCGGACCAAGCTTTTAAACCTGGTCTTAAGCTCCAAATACCGCTTAAAGTCGTTGGGTTTACGTTTCACCCGAAAGAAGGCCTTAAACGCGTCGGATTTTTCCGTGTAGAGCACTCTTTGTCCCACCACGGAGTGGGAGGCCGTTCTTTGTTCGTCACGCCGGGATATTTCTTCGTTTGGGCTTGCAACGCGGCGTCGAGAATCAAGCCCGCGAGGAGGTTGTATTCTTCAAGTGGTGGGTGATGTTGAATCGACTCGACAGCTTCTGAAATCATTTCCTCGTATAACTTCCAATCGATATTTCATGTGAGGTCATACGGAATATCAACTGATCGCGTGCGAGTTGAACCATTATCAATTGAAATTTGGATAGGCAAATAATCGCTACCGTGGGGATCAAGGACTACCTCCCATATGCAATCCAACCATAGCGATGTTGAACATAAAGATAAATCTAAAGCGAAGTATTGGAGACGTAGACGTGTACAGGAAGTTGTGAAGGAATCAGAGGGAAGAATTCGTCAAGCGGACGTAAAGATGGCGGACGGCAAAGTTTATCGACGAAATCCAGGATGATAAATCCGGAAGTGCTAGAGACTCTACCGGATGTTACGAGCAGGGTAATTTCCACGTCATTGGGTATCGACTGTAGACAGTGTAACAGTAGAATACCACTTAGAGTGACGGAAGGCTGACACATGTCAAGGAGGGTTGAAAGTGAAAGCGAACTGTCAGGGAGGAGAAGACGAGAAAAAGTGTGCTGAATTCCGCGGCGCCAGATCTCTACTTTTGGATCCCCCCAGGGCCCGAGGAATACAGCCCTATGTGCCAGTTCGTGTTATCCTCGCTCAGCGAAACTTGCCATACATGCTACATGTTTATAGCTATTTGAAGAGCATCAAGGTGCCTATTTAACAGCGAAACGAATCTCTGATAAAAAAAAAAACATGTGAGTTTTAGTATTAGATTTAGTTTCAGCGAGGATTAAAAAAATTGCCTTTAGCTTATAAGATATTTTAGACCATAAGGCATTATATTTAGTTGGCTTCGTAAAACATTAATTTGTATTGTGCTGTGTCAAATAAATGTTGTGTGAACAAAAAAAAGACGAGAAAGACATAAACAAAGTTTTCGCAAGATATTGCAAACGTGGATTTCTTTCGATAACATAATTTCGAGTTTATAAAAAGTGTTAGGAGTCGAGATGGAAAACTTACGCTGGTCGAGATTGAGCTCCGTGCTACACACACAAAAATCAAAGAACTGAATCAAGCCGTAATCGGACGTGGGATATAATTTTCGTTGATTTAGTTTAGGTAAGAAAAAAGGAAAAGAAAGTTTAAGCAGAGATTGAGTGTCAAAAATAACACGAAACCACTTACCTAGATTGAAACACGATAATTTGATTGTGAGTATCTGGAGAGAGGATATAAACATATAAAATTACTTATAAATGCATTAAATGATAAGGAAATTTAGCGGGAAAGGAGTACAGTAGGTAGAGTTTAGGAAGGACAAAACTCGCATGAAAGGAGACGACTATTTTAGTAAGTGATAATAAAGCTGCGTAGCGTAGCCGCATGGTTGCAGAGTCTGCTTTGTCAAGCGGATGGTCGTGGGTTCGAACCTTAGTAGAACCAGGCCATCCGATATCAAAAAGGACTTAAGCATGGGATTATTCTCAAGCTCCCCACCAGTTACCCTTCCTTTACACTGAAATCTACAATACCTTTGCGTGACTTCCTCTTAACAAAAAATTAGTCCCTCTTATCAATAAAACTGGCCAGAAGGACGCACGACGAAACTTCTCCAGGGAATAATAATTGGTGATATTTGGCAAGAGGAACGAGTATCGGTATAGTAGAACAGTAAGCGTGTAAGGAAGAGTATCACATTACACAGAAGCACTGATGAACAATAATAATAAGCATGTCACTTCTCAATAACGGTATTGCTTTTAACAGAAGTGCGGGATACAGCAGACACCTGGGCATATCTCTCAATAGATCTACGATTCTGGTCGCAGTGAGGAAGTCCATACAGGAAAAAAAGTGATAAAAATGTAGCTTGGAGACAGAATGTGAATTAATTAAATACTTAGAGTTTTTGAGACACTCCAAAAGTGCTACTACAGCATAATAAGTTATCCGAACATTACCGTTCGCAAATTTGGTGTCAAGTAAATAAAAATTTGCAGGAAATAGCGTATTTCATGCTAGTTAACCAAGATAACTACTTATTTAATAAACACCAGTATTATAATGATTGATATAAAGTACCAAAAGTTTACCCAACACAAATTCAAAACAGCAAAAATACATAAAACTCATCTTGCTATAAATGTTTAGTTTTTAATATGTGCTTTCAATTGAATTTGCACCTCTAGGCGAGACAATTGACGTAGTGTTCGTTGGAATGAATACATAAATTACCCTATGAGTTTCCCCCTCGTCTGCACCATTCAAACCCCCGTCGTCCCTCGGTACCGTGCATCGATATCATGCTAGCGAGCTGACATAAAAGCAGTAAGATACAGTTTGCATATCCCGTAAATATGTAGTCCGTCGTTTGGAGCTAACCAACCGACTGCTGTCTTCATTTTACATTGCATCTTGAAAAGCGAAGAGCTGCCGCCACCCGAAGTGAGCGAAACATGCTGCATTCAATTTTGTCTTTTGACTGACACATGGAACACCGGTTCCAGTGGGAAGTGGGAAACTTCCGGCTAATGCTATTTATCGCCGCTAGCGTGACTGCATGTTTCAATAAAAGGTAATTCTTTGCCGATTGACAGCTTCGATGGTGTTCCTCTTCACAGTTATACGCTGAGCTTTGCACAAAAAAACTTCAGGAAGTCATTTATATGAGCAACCAACGATGTCAAGCAAGCTCGTTTATGTCAGCGTGGGTAATATTCAATAAGAGCATTGGAAATTTATCACTTTGCCGTACACACTTCCAGTGACCTAGCGGTCTGTATCTCCCTGCTTCGAAATGAGTCCGTCTATACGGTGGCAACATGTGCCGCTTCTGCCAAAAACCCTTCGAACATAAATTCATAATGTCAGTCTTCGGAAGGTATAAATGCAAATTCCGCCCAGGCCATATCTCCCACACGGAGACACACTGGATTAGCGTAAGTCTCCTACTCATCTCCCAGTATAAATTTTCCCCGACCTGGGCCCGGAAAGCTTGGCATACAAGTCGTTCCTTCCTGCATGTTTTGCCAGCCAAAATCGACCGTGGAACATGAAGGTATAACTTTTGAGTAGCTTTTCCTGTTCCTTTTCCAGTCTACCAGGCCATGTTCGATTCTCTCGGTCACTCTCTGTCCCTATCACGCTGTATATGACACGACTAGGGTGAAATGCAGCGTCCATCTCAGCTCTCTTCGGACAACCCTAAACCATATGGGGGGCACATGTGCTGCTTTACGGTCTAGGGGTTTAAGGTGTACATTTAAGAAGTTGGTCCCATTGTTGATAATGCATTCTAAATTTAGCATATCGCCCCATGCAACCGTAGGGGTGCTGCTAATAGGCAACTGATGAATTGTGTGATCGGGTTCTCCAAAATTATTCGCTCCGCAAATAGCATAGCATTTTTAAAAACATTTTATTAATACGTTTAATAATAAGTTGCATATATATTCGAACTCTTCATGATTGTATGAGAAAATTCCATTAGTGGAATGCGTATATTCCCGGTTTCTAATTTTGAACCTAGAGTAAACCAGGTCGCACTTGGACTTCAGATGGCGCTTTTTTCACTTCGTTATTTAAAACAATATTACCCATTTTTATAAATACAATCTAAGCACCCGATCTTACTCTGGGTTCAGTACCTTTGGTTTACCTTCCTGAAAAATTATCCTCATCCAGACCAGACTCGATGCTGCAATCTCAGATGTCTCCGGCTTCGTGTTTCATCCAATTTGACTACTAAGAAGATATTTTTCTCTAAGACCAAAATCGTGTCACTCTCTACTATTGTGTCTCGTTCCTAGCACACTCCGATCAACTGCATTGCTATGTTAGAACTATCCTTTGTCACTGAGAGAGTCTGTCCTCACACGCAGGGAATATTAGCGACGTACCAATAATATATATAAATGATATCCTGATTCTTACACTCTAGAACTAACTATCGAAAATTATTAAGGAAAAAAAGAGAAATAAAGAATACACTCGAGGAGGGTTATTGGCAATAAAAAATCAGTAATGGAAATGTAGCAAATAAAAAAGCAAAGTCTTGGTGCTACATTCCGATTTCGAACTTGACCTTCTGTTTATCTATACACAGACTTCGCAGCCGACTATTTAATGTACAGGACAATTGTGGGGCTACCCGATCAGAAAGAAAAAAACAAAAATGTAACAGAAGCTGTTAGTTTGTTACGGGAAAAACCTTACAGACTGTGTTTTAAATATTATCCCGTTAGGTGTTAAAATAACAGAAATTATACCAGAAATGATTCTACTAGTATCAAACAGGTAACAAAATTTGTTACTAATGTATCAGCTTTCTAATAAAATAAGATAGTATACAGAACAATATAATAACAAACATTGTTAGAAACAACAGGTTTTGATAGAAACGAAAAATTAGTTAGACTTGTTTCAGAACTACTTCATTTCAGGTTTTGTTATTATAACTCATTCAGATTCAATTTTGTTATCAAAATTATACAAATTATACAAATACAAAATTGTAGCTTAATATGTTATTTGTATCTCGCGTTGATAGAATTTTGTAATTTTTTAGTTATGCTCTTGTGATCGGGTAGCGCTACGATCCTACTGACACTAACAGTCTCTCCCGAGACGAGACTCGAACCTACGACAACTGGCTTGTTAGGCCAGCATCGTACCTCGAGACCATCTGGGAGATAAGATGTAGCAAATAAATATTGGAAAAAACGGAACAAAAATAATTTGATGAAAAGTAATATCCGAAATAATCGAAATTTAAAACCTCGCAATATTAATTATGAGATAAAATGTATTATTTGACAAACGAAAACGTATAGAGATAATAAGAGTAAATTGAACAAGAAATCAATACGTCATTAATGGTATATACCTTTGAAAAAATGACCGTTGAAAAAAAAACCGGAATTGAGAAATAAAATAAATAGTAAGATAAATAAAACAAATGAAGTTTGGAAAAAAGAAAAAAGAACATAAGATAGAAACAAACGGAAAGAGAAATGGGTAGAGGAATTGGGAAAAGAAAATTGCAACAAGAAACAGAAGAGTTAAGGAGCGAATAACAATGAAGTAGGCTAAAAACGGTGAAGGGCAAGGAAAATAGGAAGCTTAATATTTTAAAAATTTGAAATGGAAGGTAGTAGAAATTAAAAATTAACTCACAGAAACAAATACTGAAGTCAAATGAGAAAGAGAGTTGACAAAGCAACATAGGAAGAGCAGTAACACGGGAATGTTGTAAAGAAATAATACAAAAAATCGAATTTGTAAAAACGAGAATGGATAAATAAATTTTTGAATAGAAGTAATGAGAAAAAAGTTACCGAAGTAAGTGATAACAAAAAGCTAGAGAGAGAAAAGAGCAATGCAAAGAAAAAGAAAACGAAAACACCAGGAAAAAAACCTCTTATGATAAATATAAATACGGGGGAAATCAAGCAACTATGAGATTAGAATGAGTAAAAATACAGGAAAGCAGAATAATAAAGCAAATCTTCTATCTATTAATATAAATATGGAGTTCCGTCTGTCTGTCTGATCCAAATATAGAGATTGCAAATGACTGAACCGATCGCCGTGAAAATTTGTATGTAGGTTCTTTTGGGACCAGTGAAGATTATTATGATGGTTTGAAAACCCCTTTCTCCTCTGGAAGGGAGGGGTTCTCTCCCATACAAACACAACATAAATATCTGCATTAATTGACATGTGGAAGTTTCTGGAGGAATGTTTCTATGCTGCCCATAATTCAAAAATTGGCTAATATGCCACAGGCACCAAATCGAGAAAAACTTTTTGTCGGTACAACATATTTTGACTGTCCATGACAACTTTTTTATTTAGTATATCACCCTTCATTTATGCTGGAACCTTGCCGTTGAGTTGAAACAGAGAAATCTGCAGGAAAACTTCATCCACCACGTATTTTTAGCTCAGTAGCCGTTTTTTTCAATTATAAACGAAAGGTCAGTCGGCCAACCGGTGTGCAATTTGGCTAATATCCATGTGAATTATATCGTGCTCGTTGGTGATGAAAATGGTTTTAAATTTAGTAGAAAAACACGGAAGCACAAGCGAGGACGGAAAGGACGACGAGACAATTGTTTCGTGCTACATTATAACAATACAACGAAAATATTATTATTCATGATAATCTAACAATCCACTTTGCTATTTTTCCTCATCAAATTCAAAATGAAATCTGAATCTTCTCTTTAATATTACTTCTAATCAAAAAGCTAAATAGTATTTTCAAGAATGTAAAGATTTATGACAGAAGGAAACACTCACGCGTTTTGATCATTGGGTTTCGCAGCACCGCAAATCCATTCTTGTTGCATCAAATATATTGTTCGTAAAAAAGTCCAATTTGATGCAAGGGCCTTACGATCGCTTCCCTGTCGCCAGTAACCGCCAGGTTACAACACACTTTCGAAAGTTTGATGAAACAAAGTACAGTAATAATACACTGGTTCGTGAACATGCCACAGGTTCATATTGGATATTGGATATTAGCCAACTTCTCAATTAATTTGGATATTAGCCAAAATTGTTTCACATTTGCTGCCTTCCCAAATGCATTTTTTGACAATCGGCTTTCGTAGGGACCTTGTTTAGGGTGTTCACCGTCACGAGAAACTGTTTTCTCGATTTTGGTGAAAATGGCATATTAGCCAATTTTTGAATTATGGGCAGTATGGTATATCGACAACCCTCCCTCGGGTCCCCAAACATATAAAACAACAATGTTTTTACGAAACAGCTCAAAATGATCGACATGAAGCACAGATGCCTGAAATCGACCCCGGACACCATTTTAGTTTCTACCGATTTCTGAAAACAGCCGAAAATGGCCGAATTCCACAAGATAAGGGTATATCTGGAACCATAATGATGCCTAGAGACCGAAATTGACTCCATATACCATTTTGAAATCGAGGATAACGACTTCCGATTTCCGGAAAACATGTTTAAACGGCCGAATACCACCCAATATGACGACTTCCGGTGTCTGGAAAACAGTCCAAAATGGCCTAATTCCACCCAATATTGACATAGCGCATAGCTACATGCGACTTTCACCAAGATGACGTAAATCGCATGTTTCTCTCAAACAGCCAGCTCAATGAGCCCCGGAGTAGTTTTTGGCAACCGTCATCTGAATATGGAACATAAAATCGAATGCAACAAGACTAGATGGGTTGCCGATTAAATTTATTAAAATAATTTTGCCACGCGTTATGCACCGAATAAATCTAGGATTTCTCAAAGACATTTGATACCATATTCCTGCAATTTCTGCTCTAAACACAAAACGCAAATCGATTTCGCTAACTTTGACGTTTTCCTGCTAAAATCGTATTTGGAAAAAACGAACACAAACAGTATTTTGCGGAGATCAACAGTCCAAGGGAGACAATACTACTTCCGGGGTTCCTCAAGGCTCTGTTTTTGGACCTCTACTATTCTACTGTCATGAGAATGATTTACCAACTGTCCTAAAGTACTGCTCGATACAACTCTATGCCGACGACTTTCAGCTGTATATCAGCCACTCTGGAATACTCATACAAGTGTTTTCAATGCAGAAGCAGGCTCTTATATAACCCAAAGAGTGTTTTCCCGGTTAACTAGTCATAACATTCAGTCGACCGTGTTGAAAAGAGCAAGCAGTAAGTGACCAATCAAAAGTCGAAATGTAACTATTATTTTCTCCATGCAACATGATTAACCACATCTCTTTTCCGAAGTCATGATAAGAGTGATTTTATTTTTCTGTCTTGACTTAAGCCTAGGCCCTGCTTAAGTCTATAATACAATTCAGGGAGGAGCCTGAACATGCATACATTAAAAGCTAGCATACGCAGCCCGTAAAATTACGCATACCGTAACCAATCAAAACATCGATCAATGCATTGCCCGCAATAGCGTGCTTGCATGATCGAGATAGCTAGCGTCATCGGTGCGACAAGTGCATCCACGATGATTGAAAGAAAGTCATCAAAGCGGACCACGAAAAATGATCGCAATAATAGCTGGAAAATATTGGTGCATAATCGAACGTTGCTGGAACGTCGCGATCGAACGTTGCCTAGTGCGCGCGTCAGCATTAACACGCAGCGCTAGCGGCGTGTGGAATTATAATTTTGTTTGGTGCACAAGGCATGCACTTGATTGCCGAAATGTGAATTGATGAGGATTGCGTCTATGGAAATTGATACTAAGAACAATCGATTTCGATTGTGGGAATCGGTTTGTTGGAATGTTGGCTTGGTATTAAGAAATCTGACTGTGGGAAAGTGTTTACGCAATGAATCTGGATATTTGGATAAAGTGTTTGGGACGATTACACTGGGGTCTTTTTTTACGGGGTTTTTTTCATGCGGTTTTTTTATACGCGACTTTTTTTAAGCGGTTTTTTACAATAACGCGGATTATTTTGACGCGGTTTTTTGAAATAACGCGGATTATTTTTACGCGATTTGGAAGATTATTTTTACGCGGTATTGAATATAAATAAAGTAAAAATCAATAAAGTAAAAATCAATCGTATGGTTCATGACAATAAGATATTCTGTTTTATTAATCTAAATAATGCATTTTTTTCAATATATTTGCTGTTATTATCAAAAAATAAGCAATTTCCGTTGATTCGGGAAGAAGGAACAAAACTACATTAACAATTGTATAGCGATACGAGTCAGGGTCGTTGCGATTAGCTTCCGACAAAGGAACGAAAGCTTAAACATGTGAAAAAATTGTATAAAAAAGTTATTGTCATGTTCTTGAATGAATTTTCATTTTAGAAGCACTATAAACTCAATTTGTGTGTTTCGTTACCATTTTTATATTATTTTTCAAGTTTATATTTACTTACGTGCCATTATTTTTAATCGGATCTTATTATAGAATGGAGTTTTTTTACGCGATTTTTTAAAATAACGTGATTTTTTATACGCGGATTTTTTCAACGCGGTACAACCAACCGCGTAAAAAAAGACCCCAGTGTATAAAGTTTTGAGTTATAGACTCATAAACTTGGGAAATGGAAAATTGTTTATTTTCAGGATTATTTATGGGATCGTAAACTAGGAAAGGAAAGTTAATATAGTTTTTAATTATACCACAGAAATCTGCGTTTTAACAAGGCTTGACAATTTTCAATAGTACGACAGTCCACATAATCAAATTGCAATTTTCTGTGTTTGGGTGGATGCATAGCAAATTTTTAAACCGATTGATGCAAGAACATAGAAATTCCTTTGGAAAATAACCGATTTATAGGCATTTGAAATTGGACGTATTTTCCTCTGTTCCGTTTTTAGATTTTCATTTTCACTCCTGTGTAGCGGAACTTCCTGAGAGACGTTATTCTACGTCAAAATGGATATATTTAATGGGGAGAATCATCAAAATAAAAAACTGAAATATATTATAAGTAAAATTAATATGAATATTAGAATAGAATGGAAACAGAAATATGGAAAAAAAATAACTCAAAACAGGAAAGAAGCATGTGAAGATAAATATAGAAACCGGTCGCAAAAAAGAGATATTCTTTCACTGAAAATATGATATTTAGGAATAATAAAGTATTGAGTTGGACATATAACACTTGTTTAGCGTGTTATTGCCGAAGAGAAACAAAAACTAAAGAAAAGAGCAAAGATTATGAACAAAAATAAATGAATAGAATAGTGAAATTCGAAAGGAAAATGGATAAATTCAAAGAAATAAATGGGCTAGAGAATTGAGCAAACGAAATGTGAAGAAAATAGAGAAAAAGGATGAGAGAGATGGAATACGGAAGTAAACAATGAAAATAAGGAATGAAAAAAAATTAGCGTTAAAACTAAAAAAAACTAGTGACATGTTAAGAAATATAAGTATATTAAATGACAGGAAGTAAAAAAGTTAAAAGAAATGAGAAAAGCATCTGATTAAGTCGAATGAGAAAAGAAAATCTAAGAAGTAACTGAGAAAGAAAAATGACAGGAAGAAACAGAAAAATAAAATGCTAGATAATATAAGAAAATAAAGGCTTAATAAAACGGAAACTTAGTATCGGAAGAATTGATGGGTAGAAAATGGTAATGGGAATTTCTTAAAGAAGAATAGATAATTCATTTTATAAACAAAAATAATAGGGCAGAGAAAAGATAATAAAAGAACAACAAGGTAGAAAGTTGAGCAAAGCAGAAAGATACGGAATTTGAAAATCGACAGAAAATTAGGAGATATAAAAGTTAACATACAATATAAAAAAAATATGGCAAATGAATACATTGAAAAAGGAGAAAAAATCAGGAAAACTATTGAAGACAAACTGAAGAAATTATTTAAAAAGTTAAATTCCCGAATATAGAGAAGCAAGCATAAGCGCAAAACAAGAAATATATAAGTACAGAAAAGGAAGAAAAATTAAATCATTTTTTCCTTATATAATACATAAATAAATAAAATCGAAAAAAATTACTGGAAAACATGAGAGCAAGATATAGCGCGAGACTGAAGTGCAATAGAAAGAGTACAGGAGGAAAACAAATGCAGAGCAATATGCGAAACGGATTGCAAAAAAAAATTAAAATCAGTGAAATAACATGTATTTTATTGCAAAAGTGAAGTATAGTGAAGAAAACCGAAAAATAAGCACGAAACAACGATTCAACAAATATTTTTGGCTATGGAAATATTATATTTAGAATTAATCGAATAATAAAAAGTTATATAAAATGCTAGAAATAATAGCGAAAGAGAAGCAAGAATGAAAGAAAATAGCACAGATTAAGAGAAAAAAGGAAGAATAAAATAGTGAAATGAGTAATGAAAATAAATATAGTAAAAATAATGGGGTAGATGAGAGAACAAGTACAAAGAAAAATGGAATTGAAACAGAGGGGGGGGGTGGAATACGATTGATAAAGGAAATAACATAGGAAATCATACAAAAAAGCAGCGTGGGAACTAAACAATAAGGAGAGACATGTAAAAAGTATGAGTATATCAAATGGAATGAAGTAGAAAAGTTAAGAGAAATAAGAAAAAATCTGTTTAAGTCGAACGAGAAAAAGAAATCTGCGAAAGGAAAATGAAAGGAAGAAATGGAAAAATAGATGATAATGCGAATTTATGTAAAAAGAAATTTATAGAAAGATAATTTATTTTATAATTAGAAATAATTCAGTAGAGATAGAGATAATAAAATTTTATAAGAAATCAAGCGAAGCAAAAAGAAAAGAAAAAAACTCGGAAATCGACAGAAAATCGAAAGAAAAGGTTAACATACAATAAAGTGAAAAATATGACAGATAAATGAAAGAAAAAGAAAAAATGAGAAAAATTATTACAAACAGGATGAAGAAATTATTTAAAAAAATTAAAATTCCAATCACAGAAAACAATAAGCGACAAAACATAAAATATTTAAATACATAAAAAGAAGGAAAAAACGGGAAAAAATATATTAGACATAAAAAATTATAAAAGGAAATTAAGAAAAAGATATTAGTAAAAGATAAAAAATAATGAAAAAGTACATGGGAGGAAGAGATAGCGAGATACTGAAGACGATAGAGAAAATAAAAAAGAAATGGGAACAAAAGGGAAATAAAAAGGCGAATGAATGTAGAAAGTGAAAAGGGTAGAAGTTATGAGAAAAAGAAATGATTGAGTCAAATTAGAATGGGACATCGGAAAAAAAAACCGGCAGATTAAATAAGGAAATGGAAATAGAAAAACTGGTAACGCACATGGAAACAGGAAGAGTGAAAAAAATAATTAGAATTCGTTAAGGAGACACTATGTCCAGAGAAATGAAGAATTGAAAGTTAGAAAAACATAAGAGGGAAATGAACAAAGAGAAAGGAAAAAAAAACCAAAACACAGAGAGAGAGAATTGAAAGAATTCTAAGTTAAAAGAGATAAGCGAAAAAAACATGGAGTAGCAATGAATCAAAACAAAAAGATAATTGCTCGTAGAAATGCGAATAAATAAATAGAAATTTGTAATGAGCAAAGAATGCAGTATTAGCAACAAAACCGACCAAATTAAGGCAATAAAAATGAATCGGAAAAGAAAATATAAAGAGAAAATGAGAAAGTGAGGATTGAATCTCGCCAGAACAAAATGAAACTCAGAAAAAAGTAAATGAGAAAAGAAAAGCAACAGAAGATAACAGACTAAAAATAATCAAAACAAATAGAAAGACAAATGAAAATGTACTCAGGATTGGAATCAAACAGATAAAATGATAGAGTAGAAATAACAGCAGCTACCAGCCATTGAATACAAATATCGAAACATAATTACTGCATCTCTTTAACTTTTGAACACCCCGAGCGACAGTATGCAACATACTGCTTTTACCGTCTGATAGTTTTTCTTCGATATCATCAGTTGCTTCTTCCCCCAAACGGTTCCAAAGGTATTATTCATGAATGCTCTCTTTTGGCTTTACTTTCCAGTAATAAAATTTAGGTTTTTGGTGTTTATACATTATGCAATAAGTTTTATAAATTTGCCTCTATCTTCAGTATTAATATTTATACTGAAGCCAGCACTAACCTGATGTGTAAGGCACACCTGTTGTTGTGTAGTTCAATTGAAGTAGGTACAACAGCACTAGGATGCAACGAAACGAAGACTTTGCGAATATGTGATTATCCGTTTCTCAGTCATAACTTGCGTTTACTGACGGGTTATTACGATAGTAATGAATATTCATCGGCAGCTGGGATAAAACGACTTCTGAAAGTCTCAATTAAAATTCTACTTTGTGTTCCGCTTGCAAAACTAGAAAGAAGTTTCCATTACTTCTGCTATGGTTTTTCTCCACTCGCGACGGTAGGTGATGAAGTTCTACACGCCCTGACTGCGGCATCATCTGTACAGAGCGAGCACCGTACGGGCGGGCGATGCCCCAGAGCTGGGCGCGCAATCAAAAATTAAATTTCATAAATATTCATACCGAACGGCGGAAGGCCTGAGGTGGCAGTCAGTGATGGTAGCAGAATCACACTCCCAGAACTATCGCAGTGGGACTAGTGCTAAACCTGGTGCCGGCCAGAGTGGTTATGATTAGACCGCTGATTGTGTTACATAACTAATTAATTCCTACTGCTAGCTGGGGCAGGGAAATGTGTAGTACTTTAAACATTTTCATAAAATTGAAGCCGTAAGAGCCACGCGGTTTCTTCTCGGTGCGAAAACCTTATACAGCTTTTTTAAGTTACTTTACGGTTGAAATGCTTCTTATCCCTTTTTCATTATTTATCAAAGAGATAGAATAAAGTAAAAATATTTATATAGTTTTCTCTAGTTTTTTTCGGGAAAAAAGGTGAAAACAAACTGATGCTCTGTTTAAATACTCTACAAAGAAAAAATGCTTGAACCGTAAAATGTTTATCAAATAGGATAATATTTAAATCACTGCATTTTTACTTATCTCTTTAGCGAACCTTTCTCGCAATAAGGTTCTGGCAGTCAAACATTTCTACATTACAGGCAAGCGTATGATGAGATCCTGTAATGCGACTAAAGTGTGTGCCATCGGCAGCGCTCTTAACCAGCAAATAGGAAAGTTTTAATTGAAATATTATGTCGGTACAATTTACGCGTAGATCCAGCCTGGTAAAACACCAAAAGAACGAGCTTCCGTTAGCGCTAAGCAGCACGAACAGGGTGTGGTATGAAAAAGTGCATGCACTTGTACTACACGCAGTATTTTTTTTTTTTTTTTCGTTAGTTTGTTAGATTTCCCTATCTCATTTGGAATTTCAAAGCGCCGTCATATTTACTGCGGTTTAGGGGTTACCACTAACGAGCGACTTGGTTCTGACTATGTTATGCGTACGAAAAGAGGAGAAAATTGTACAGCCAACGTTTGAAAGAATTTCAACATAAAAGCAGAAACGGATTTTAATACCGGAACCGAAACAGGGCGTAAAATGATTCAACCCCCTCTGGGTAGAATACTAGCACATAACTCAACTATCACATTTCAATTGCTGCTAATTCATTAATTATCGATAGGTATGCTCATCTATCTCCATTGAGCGCATTTTTGGGTGATTCCGTTCAGCTAGAATTTCCGTTGAATTGCCAAAGGAATGCTGAAATGGATCGGTCATAAATCCACATACCGAACCTCACCGTCGTGTTCTGCTGAGGGCGAGCCCGTTAAAGACCAAATCTCCTCTACCACGGCACCCCCTCCCTCCTCCTCCTTCTCCTTCCCACCAAGGAACCAGCTTTCTAGCAAGCCAGCGGAATGTCGCTACAGCTGTCGAAACGGAAAAGTGCAATTAAAAATGAATCGCAATAAATTATTTGCCGGCGGGAAATTTGCTTTCGCAATCTGCTTCTTGCCGGGATGAATAATAAATTTAATACACGAACTTCACCTTAATTGCAGTGTATGTACAGCGTATTAATTTATGCCCTCTGATCGTGTCAATCAGTTTTACCTGCTTTATTGCATGTAGCGTTGAGATAAACGTAGACAGAAAATGAAACGGTTTAATTTTATTAGCAAAAATACAAACAAGATTTGTATTTAAAAATGTTTTCATGAGCACCATAGACTTGGACTTGGACTTGGACTTGGACTTGGACTTGGACTTGGACTTGGACTTGGACTTGGACTTGGACTTGGACTTGGACTTGGACTTGGACTTGGACTTGGACTTGGACTTGGACTTGGACTTGGACTTGGACTTGGACTTGGACTTGGACTTGGACTTGGACTCGGACTTGGACTTGGACTTGGACTTGGACTTGGACTTGGACTTGGACTTGGACTTGGACTTGGACTTGGACTTGGACTTGGACTTGGACTTGGACTTGGACTTGGACTTGGACTTGGACTTGGACTTGGACTTGGACTTGGACTTGGACTTGGACTTGGACTTGGACTTGGACTTGGACTTGGACTTGGACTTGGACTTGGACTTGGACTTGGACTTGGACTTGGACTTGGACTTGGACTTGGACTTGGACTTGGACTTGGACTTGGACTTGGACTTGGACTTGGACTTGGACTTGGACTTGGACTTGGACTTGGACTTGGACTTGGACTTGGACTTGGACTTGGACTTGGACTTGGACTTGGACTTGGACTTGGACTTGGACTTGGACTTGGACTTGGACTTGGACTTGGACTTGGACTTGGACTTGGACTTGGACTTGGACTTGGACTTGGACTT
Organism: Wyeomyia smithii; assembly: GCF_029784165.1. Lineage (NCBI taxonomy): Eukaryota > Metazoa > Arthropoda > Insecta > Diptera > Culicidae > Wyeomyia > Wyeomyia smithii. The sequence continues at coordinate 228,444,096 of NC_073696.1, forward strand.
GGACTTGGACTTGGACTTGGACTTGGACTTGGACTTGGACTTGGACTTGGACTTGGACTTGGACTTGGACTTGGACTTGGACTTGGACTTGGACTTGGACTTGGACTTGGACTTGGACTTGGACTTGGACTTGGACTTGGACTTGGACTTGGACTTGGACTTGAACTTGGACTTGGACTTGGACTTGGACTTGGACTTGGACTTGGACTTGGACTTGGACTTGGACTTGGACTTGGACTTGGACTTGGACTTGGACTTGGACTTGGACTTGGACTTGGACTTGGACTTGAACTTGGACTTGGACTTGGACTTGGACTTGGACTTGGACTTGGACTTGAACTTGGACCTGGACTTGCGCTTGGACTTTTGGAATCTTTGACTTTGAAAATCTTGAACTATTGGACTGGAATTGGAATTCTGTATCCTTGGAATTTTGGACTCTTAGAATTTTTTAATTTTGGAATTTTAGATTCTGGGACTCTTGGACTTTTGGTCTCATGAACCCTCGAACTTTTGGAATCTTAGAAATCGACGTTTGAAATTTTGGACTCTTGGACTCTTGGACAGTTGAACTCTTGGACACCTGGCATCTTAAACCCTTGTACTCTTAGACTTTTGGACTTTTGGACTCTGTGACTCTTGAACTTTGGACTCTTGGACTCCTGGACTCTTGGACTCTTGGACTCTTGGACTCTTGACTTCTTGAACTCTTGGACTCTTGGACTCTTGGACTCTTACACTCTTGAACTCTTGACACTTGGAATCTTAAACTATAGGACTCTTGGACTCTAGGAATCTCGGACTCTTGGACTTTTGGAATGTTGGACTCTCGGACTCTTGGAATCTTGGACTGTTGGACTCTTGGGCTGTTGGATTCTTGAACTCTTGGACTCTTGAACTCTTGGGCTCTTGGACTCTCGGACTCTTGGACTCTTGGACTCTTGAACTCTTGCACTCTTGGAATCTTGGACTGTTGGACTCTTGGACTCTTGGATTTTTGTATACTTGGACTCTTGAAATCTTAGATTCTCGGACTCTCGGGCTTTTGAACTCTTGGATTCTTGAATTCTTAGACTCTTGGACTCTTGGATTCTTGGACTATTGGAGTCTTGAGCTATTAGACCCTTGAACGCCTAGACTTTTGCATGTATCTTCGACTTTTGGAGGACTCTTGGAAGACTCTTGGACTTTTGAAGGTCTTTTGGACTCTTGAACTCTTGGGCTCTTGAACTTTTGAAAAACTCTAGGAGCTTAGAACTTTCGGACTCTTGGCCTCATAAACCCTTGGACTTTTAGATTACTTTTCTGACTACTTTTGGGCTACTAGGGACTATTTGTTGGCTACTTTTAGATAATTTTTGGACAACTGTTTGGCTATCTTTGGGCTACTTTTGGACTATTTTTGATCTACTTTTGGACTACTTTTGAACTGTTTTTGGACTACTTTTTGACTGCTTCTGGACTTTTTTTGGACTACTTCTGGACTACATCTGGACTATTTTTGGAATAATTTTGGACTATTTCTCCACTACTTCTGGACTATTTTTGGACTACTTTCAGATTCATTTCATCAAAACATCTGAACTATTTTTAAACTATTTTTGGACTACTTTTGGACTACTTCTGAACTATTTTTGGACTAGTTCTGGACTACTTCTTGACTATTTTTGGACAACTTTCGAACTCCATCCGGACTACTTTTGGATTATTTTGGATTACTTTTGGACTACTTTTGTACTACTTCTTGACTATTTTCGGACTTATTCTGGACTACTTCCTGACTATTTTTGGACTACTTTTGGAATATTTTTGGACTACTTTTGGACTATTTCTGTACTATTTTTGGACTACTTTCAGATTCATTTTGGACTGCTTTCGGAAAACATCTGGACTATTTTTAGACTGCTTTTGGACTACTTCTGGACTATTTTTGGACTAGTTCTGGACTACTTCTTGACTATTTTTGGACAACTTTTGAACTACATCCGGACTACTTTTGGATTACTTTCAGACTTCTGGTCTACTTTTAGATTAGTTTAGGACTACTTCTGACTTACCTTCGGATTACTTTTGGGCTACTTCTGGGCTCCTTTAAAGCCACTTTTGTACTACTTTTGGACGACTTTTGTACTATTTTTGTAGTAGTTTTGAATTACTTTTAGACTCCTTTTGGGTTACTTTTGGATGATCTTTGGGTTACTTCAGGACTTTTGGGCTATATTTGGACTTTTTTCAAACTACTATAATGAACATTTCTGGACTACTTTTGGATCACTTTTGAAAAACTACTTGACTACTTTTGGACTAATTTTGAACGGCTTTTAAACTACTTTTGGACAATATTTAAGCTACTTTTGGATTACCATTTGACTACTTGTGGATTACTTTTGGATTAGTTTTGAACTAGTTTAGGACTATTTTTGGGCAACTTTTGAACTACTCTTAGACTTCTACTTGGACTAATATTCGACTGCTTCTGGACTACTCTTAGACTATTTTTTGGGCAACTTTGTGACTTCTTTTGGACTACGTTTGGACTACTTTTGGACTTCTTCTGGATTACTTTTGGACTAATTTTAAGCTACCTTTAGATTACATTTGGACTACTTTTGGTCTAATTTTGGACGACTTTCAAGCTACTTTTGTACAACTTTTGGGCTACTTTTGGATTACTTCGGGACTACTTGTTGATTTCTATTGGATTTTTTGAGCTGCTTTAGGACTATTTTTGGGTTACTTCTGGATTTCTCTTAGACTACTACTCCAAATACCTTTAGTCTACTTTTTGGGCTAGCTTCGGATTACTTTTGGGCCACTTTTGAACTACTATTAGACTACTAGCTTGACTAATTCTGGACAACTTTTGGACTACTTGTGGGCAATTTGTGGATTAGTTTTAGATAACTTTTGGGCTACTTTTAGAGCACTTCTGATCTACTTTTGAACTACTTGTGTTACTTTGGATTACTTTTGGGCTACTTTCGGACTTTTATTAGACTACTACTTTGAATACTTTCGGACTTTTTGGACTACTTTTAGATTAATTTGGGCCACTTTTGAACTACTCTTAGACCACTACTTGGACTAATTTTGGGCCACTTTTGAACTACTCTTAGACCACTACTTGGACTAATTTTGGACCCATTTTGGGCAGGCAACTTTCTGACTTCTTTTGGACTACGTTTGGACTACTCTTGGACCTCTTTTGGATTACTTTTGGATTAATTTTAGGCTACTTTTGAACTACTTTTGGGCTACTTCTGGACTACTTCTAGACTACTTTTTGGTTAGTCTTGAATTTTTCTTGACTAATTTTGGGCCACTTTTGAACTACTATTAGACTACTTATTGATTAGATTACTTTGGACTACTTTTAGACTTCTTTTATACTACCTTTGGACTACTTCTGGACTACCTATGGACTAATTTTGGGCTGCTTCTGGATTACTTCTGGGCTACTTTTGGACTACTTTTAGCATACTTATGGCCTTTTTCAGACTACTCTAGGACTACTTTTGGACTATTATTGGACTACTTTTGGAATACTTTTAGACTATTATTGCGCTGCTTTTGGACTACTTTTCAACTACTTGTGGACTACTTTTGGACTATTTTTGAACTACTTTCGAACTACTGGGGGACTACTTTGGATTACTTTTGGGCTACCTTTGGACTATTTTGGAAAATTTTTGGACTACTTTATGCTACTTTTGGGCTTTTTTTGGACACGGACTACTTTTGACTGCCTTTGGACTTTGGATTTCTAGACTACTACTAGACTTCTTTTGTACTACTTTTAAAGTGTTTTCGGATTACTCATTTACTATTTTTTCAACACTTTCAGATTACGTTTGGATTACTTTTTGGATTAGGATTACCTCTAAATTACTTTAGGACTACTTTTTAATTTACATCCGACCTACTTTTTGACTACTAATGGACTACTTGTAGACAGCTTTTAGACTATTTTCGGATTTCTTTTGGATTACTTCCGAATCATGAAACCTTTCGAACTTGAAGTTTTGAACTTTAACGTTTTAAACCTTTAAACTTCACTCTGAAAAAAATTTGAACTGTTGTATTCTTGATTTTTATACTTTTGAAATTCTGCAATTTCAAAACTTTTGGACTTCTAGATATTGGACTTATTAAATTACATTTTTATTTTATTATATTCAAGTTAAAGCTGGACTTGGCCTTGAGTGATATGTTTATCATTGTCACAAAAATTCGGATACTTACTTTTAATGTTTAAACTTTCTCATCAAAAGTCAGTAATTTGACGTGACTAAGCAAAGTCTTAAATTTTTACGTGCCCACACAAAACAAAATACAAGAACATACGAATTAAATACTTCAACTTAATTTCGAGCGAAAGTCCTAATCAATTTTAGAGTACTCAGGACTTACGACTGCATTAGACAGTCCGAACATTAGAGCCTAACTTCACAGCCCAAGGTCGGCGCACATTTTCTGGCTCCATATCCTCCCTCTCGCTTTGCCATTGGCATGCTCATAAATATCAATTACCAACACTAGAACTTTGAAAATTTAATTTCTCCTTCGAAAAGACAAACGGGGTAAACAAACAAATAAATTGAATTAGAGCAACCAGAAAAGCAGCGCCGCCGCCAGTTTTCACAGCGTACCATCCTAAGCCTTTAAAGAAGAAAGTAACAAACAGTCAGCTAACGACGGTTTTCCTAGCTGGCTTCGTACAGGTGAAAGGCGCCCACAGAAACGGTACGATCCAGGACCAAACTGGTTTAGCGGAAGAAAAAAACAACTGAAATCCTTATTAGCTAGCAGGTGCGGTGAGGAATAGCAAAGCTAGCTTTGCTATCGCTTCTGTGAGACTGAAAAAAGCGGTAGAGTAGCTTGTTTCGCCTTCTCATCGAATCGTGCTTAGCAAATTCCTCCTCTAATTGTTTATTACAGTCGTCTAAAAATTTATTTAATTAGCTATTGTTATTTATGAATTCCGCAACAGTAGAGTGGCACTCTCGGCAGCCTGGAGTTTCTTATTTCATTAGCCTTCCATCGGTCTCTCGTCCGGTTTCTTCCCGGCAGCCATCGACCCGAGGCGGAAGAAATCAACGTGCAACGGATTAAACCGAACTCGTAGGGTTCCGATCGAAAGAGAGAAGAGTACATTAAAAAGTTGCCAAAAAGAAATTTAAAACTTTAGCGGAAATTATTTACGCTGCGTACGGGGAAAAGCAACCAGTTTCACTCGAAATTCCACTGACCCAGGGGGTAACTCAGCCCAGCAGAAAACCCTAACGACAATAATAAGTGAATCGATACGATTTTGTGTTTAACAGAATACGTAAAAAAAACTGTTTCTTCCTGCACATTAGCGAACGGTGAACCAAAGTAAAGCTCTAGAATAAACTCATCGCTAAGGTAAAAGTAAGTAAGCGATGGCCCCTGGTTACTGGAACCCGTGAGGGATCGCCCAACCGACACAAGACGAGCAACGGTCATACATCTGCATCCCGCTTCCTTCCGAGCTCTGGTTTAAACAGCAGCTACACTCTGTTGGAAAAACGACGGCACAAATTAGAAGAGTTGTAAAATTTGTTTGCTTCCAGCCTCGAGCTCCCGTTTGGTTTGGCCGGAGTTGGGAAAGGAAATTAATTGAGCAGGTAATTTCCTTACGTTTTCCTTCTGGCAAGCCCTTTCGGATGCAATGGGGTTGCTTTTTCCTTCGTGAGACGAACGGTGCGGTGCGACGGTGTACTTCTTCTACGACGCGAAATATCAAAGAACAGTTTCATTCGCCTTTGCATTTAAATTATGTCGATATTTTCTATTTGATTGCTATTTTATTCACGTCAGCTTGAAGAGAGAAGCGGAAGAATGAGGACACCTCAAACTTTAGCCTCCGCGTAGAAATGGCAGAGCCGCACGACCGAACGATTGATGGCCGTCATTGGGAGTGTTTAGTGTTTACCAAGTGCCTGTTAAATGAGATGGAAATGAAACGGTAAAGTTCAAACTGTAAGGTTAGGAACAGAATCAGCAAATGAGGAAAAAGTCATTTATTTTATTTCCGGCGAACATTGGAATTTTATGTGTTGGAAACAAAAAACACTATTGCAAAGTAGATTTTTAGTTCGATTTTCGCTGAATAAACTAAGCAAACACAAACATTCTAGGTCTAGTTGTACATAGCTCGATTTAATCCCAATCGGAAACAAATGAAATAATACATATTTGGAGAAACTCAAAGAAACGTACGTCACAGCTCATGACGGTTTGCCCAGTAGACTTATTCAGCAACGAATAGACCTTGCTGTCCGACGCGTATTCGATAATGGTTATCTTGGTAGACTTGCCTTCAAACTTCTTCCTCTTCTGCGGTGAAATTCACACGTATGCACAGCAAACGAAGATCTTCAGGTCGTACATACCTGGAACCAGATCTCCTACGGCGTTGAACCATTCACTGATGAGGGCAATTTTTGCTGGATATACGCCAGGGTGTCAACCAACCTCATCTCGTTCAACGTCCTAATCTTTTCTCAACTACGCCGTTTTGCTGAGGGGCGTACCCATCCTTCTTCTTCTTCTTCTTATCAGTCTTGCCGGCGTTTTCAACTAGGAACGCCCTGCCATTCCGATTACGATGTCCTAGCTAACCGCAATCGTAGCACACAACCCGTCAAAACTGGAACCTTTTCGGAGCTTTTTCGTTTCGACCATCAGTTTCACCTTCACTAGGGCCAAGGTGTGCTCTTACTAGTTCCGCGCTGCCAAAGCCGGCGCTAGCAGATTGGACGACTCCGCAAACCCTCGCAGACTCAGTGTCACTTTCAGGCACTCCTCCATTTTGACTCCGTAATTTTCAAAACGGGCATGCATTTTCTTGATTTCTGTAGGACTCCATGTTGTTACCAACCTTGATATTCTGCGTCGTTATCTGCAGCAGAAGGATCACAAGATGCCTTTCACGTTGCTTTCGCAGTCGTCTCGTCGCGGATCAGTACGTGTTGGATCTCATCCTACATCAATTCGATCGTGACCAACGTTTTCTCGTTGCCCTCTTTCCGTGCGGTCGTTACTGGAGCCGGGGGATTTGCTGGTTCTAGGTACGTCTAGAGCTGCTCCTTCCGTAGCAACACCTTCACGAAGAACGACCATGATTGCTAAATCGAATTGCTTCGCCCACTCCACCTCTTCGATAAACAACAGCAACTCAACGCTATTCCACTATAGCAAATATTTGCTCAAAGCCCTGTTCGCTGGAACGATAGCAAGGCCTCATTACTTATATCTTTGCTATGCTTTAAAACGATGCAAATTATTTCAAGATACAGTTAGGTCAATTTTTACGCAGATTGCTTTATTCCATCACTCAAAAACGGTACAAGATATCAACCTCATTTCAACCACGTTTTCCGCATTAGCCTACGAGTGAGATTTTCGAGTCATTCTATTCTGAAATATAGATAATAAGTGTTTTCTTTCCAGTTTCAATTCAAGTTGGGATTATATTTCGTAGGATACGCGAGTTCTCTAACTTTTCTCTTAACACTACTCATAAGCTTTTGCACAGTGTGTTCTCCGACCATTTTTACCACTTTAAGCCAATCTTTTTTAAATTTTTCAACATTGTCCGCTGGTTTGACATATTTCCTCAGCTTTGCCTTGGTCAAAGCCCAACAAGTTTCAATAGGGCGAATTTCAGGGCAGTTTGAAGGATTCATCTCCTTTGGGACACATGTGACATTATTTGTTTCATACCACCCTAGTGCATCCTTAGAGTAATGGCAGGAAGCAAGATCGGGCCAAAAGATTGGAGGATTGTTATGCTGCTTAACCATGGGTAACAACCTTTTCTGCAAACACTCTTTCACGTAAATTTTACCATTCATTGTGTCATTCGTAATGAATGGACGAGATATTTTCCCACATTCACAAATGGCCTGCCAAACCATTACCTTCTTGCCGAATTTTTCGGTGTAAATGGCTTTCACTGGTCCAGGGACATCCTTTCCCTCCGGTGATGTATAAAATTGTGGTCCTGGCAGAGTCTTATAGTCCAGATTTATGTAGGTTTCGTCATCCATGATAACACACCCCATTTTGTTGGTCAGAAGTTTGTCATAAAGCTTCCGAGCTCTCGGTTTTACAGATTCAGCTTGTTTTGGATTTCGTTTTGGCTGCTTCTGCTTCCGACGGGTGTGCAGACCCATTCTTTCCTAGGCACGCATAACGTTACTCGCCGAGGTTCCAAGCTTTCTCACCACATCTCGTACTGATACTGAAGGATGCCGCTTGTAGTATTCCTTAACCTTTTTGTCCATTGTGGGATCAACAGGCCCGGGTTTTCTACCACGTCTTTGGGCATCAGTAGATGTGCACACTTCACAATACTTCCGCAATGCGGTTTGAACTGCTCCGACACTTAAACCTTCTTCTCTGGCTAATTTTCTTATAGAAAAACCACTCATGGTGCCCCATTTGTGCACAATTCGCTTTCTTTGCTCGAGAGGAAGGCCACGCATTTTCAAAATTTCGCACTAAATGTTAGAAAAAATGACAGCGTCTTTTTCTTTTGGATGCAAACAACAGGACGCAGCCAACGTTTGGTTGAATACTGCACGTTATTTGAAATGACGGTTGATCGTAAGTGTATTTATAATTATCGGAACGGTCTATATTGAAAAAAATCACGATTTTTGGTGTAAATACACAAAATTTAAAATATTACATTTTGGTTTCTAGATTGACCGAGTTTCAAACATATTAGGACTATTTTCTTCGCTATATTCTCAACTCAAAAAAATCTTTTTTTACGCGGGAACATACAAATTTGGAACGCATCCCCTGCGTAAAAAACGACCTCAGTGTAATAAATTTAGAACCAGACAACAAAACAGCAAAAGAGATTAAAAACAGAGACCAGACCAACTCAAAAGAACGACAAAACAAGACAATACAAAGATTGAACAGATACAGGACAAAAACAAGACAAAAGCAAGACAAGACAAGGACAAGACAAAGACAAGACAAAGACAAGACAAAGACAAGACAAAGACAAGACAAAGACAAGACAAAGACAAGACAAAGACAAGACAAAGACAAGACAAAGACAAGACAAAGACAAAAGAAAGACAAGACAAAGACAAGACAAAGACAAGACAAAGACAAGACAAAGACAAGACAAAGACTAGACAATGACAAGACAAAGACAAGACAAAGACAAGACAAAGACAAGACAAAGACAAGACAAAGACAAGACAAAGACAAGACAAAGACAAGACAAAGACAAGACAAAGACAAGACAAAGACAAGACAAAGACAAGACAAAGACAAGACAAAGACAAGACAAAGACAAGACAAAGACGAGACAAAGACAAGACAAAGACAAGACAAAGACAAGACAAAGACAAGACAAAGACAAGACAAAGACAAGACAAAGACAAGACAAAGACAAGACAAAGACAAGAAAAAGACAAGACAAAGACAAGACAAAGACAAGACAAAGACAAAACAAAGACAAGACAAAGACAAGACAATGACAAGACAAAGACAAGACAAAGACAAGACAAAGACCAGATAAAGGCAAGACGAAGTCAAGACAGAGACAAAACAAAGACAAAACAGAGACAAGAAAAGCAAAACAGAGACAAAACAGTGACAAAACCAAAACAAAACAGAGACCAGATAGAGCCACAAGAGAGACAAAACAGGTCACAAAACAGAGACAAATCAGAGACAAAACAAAGACATAACAGAGACAAATTAAAAACAAAACAGAGACGAAACAGAAAAAAGACAAAGACAAAACAAAAATAAGACATAGCCAAAACAAGGACAAGACAAAGACAAAACAAAGATAAGACAGAGTCAAAAGACAGATAAAACAGCAATAAAACAGAAATAAAACAGTGAATAAACATAGTTCGACTAGACACGAAACAGAGAAAAAATAAAGACAGGACACAGACAAAACGATGAAGAAGCAGAGACAAAATATATACAAAACAGAGACAAGACAGAGACAAAACATAGATAAAACAAACGAACAAGAATTTAACAAAACAGACACCAAACAGAGACAAAACACAAACAAGATAGAACCAAAACAAAAACAAGTCTGAGATAAACGATAACAAAACAGAGACAAGACGGAACCAGAACAGGAACAAAACAGAGACAAAACAAGGACAAAACAGAGAAGAAATAAAGACAGGACAAAGACAAAACGATGACTAAGAAGAAACGGAATATAGACAAAACGGATTCAAGACAGAGACAAAACATGGATAAAACAAACACAAAACAAACACAAAAGATATGAAAAAAAAACAAATACAAAACAAAGCCAAGACAGAGACAAAACAAAGACAAGACCATCACTAAACAAACACGGGACGCATACAAAACAAAGACAAAAAAGTAACAAATCAAAAACAGACAGAAACAGAGGATAAACAGAGACAAAACAAAAAACTAATAGACAAAACAGAAACAAGACAGAGACTAAACTTGTCTCACAGACAGGCTTGTAAACGGTCACCATTTTCATTTGATCTCGCTTCCTTATTGTGCGTCACAGTCGGCTTTCGCTCGTAAATGTAAAATAACCAAACCATCGCCGCTCAGCTCATATAAAGAAAACGATAGTCAAACGACACTCGCGTATCAAAGAGATGCACACGGTCAATCGTTTAGCGATGTTATTTCGCCCTATTTCTGTCTACTTCGTTCATTTATGCTGAGAAATATTATTACAAGATCGATGATATAAATAATTTCCAGAATACATGCACTCAACATGCGTAATTCTCATTTCTAGAAAAAATGTCAAAATACGTTTGAGGAAAATAACGTCGTGATGGCGATAGTCATTTGACATGTTTGCTTAAGAATGTATTCAGACAGCGAGCCTTGGTAGCGTCAGAGGAAGCAGAAGACGATTATCGCAGTGAAAAGTGGTTCTACCGTGACCATTTCGAAGCCTGCTCACAGAGATAAAACAGAGCAATATATAGACAAGAAAGCTAAACATTTTTCAAATATGTCAAATAACTTTTTTAAGAAGATAGAAAATAACAACGCAAATATATGCATTTTTGGATGGCTGATAACTTAGTAGAAGATTTAAAAATTCGGGAAAATCTGGAAAAAAAGTAAGTAGAAAATCGAAATTTTGCCTCCTCATACGAAACTTTATGTTGCTCGTGATATGTGAAAGATAGAAACATGATGCCTTCGGCAAAGTTTTTTGTTTCGAAATAATCTAAAATTTTGTCGAAGACAACTCGCGTCTTCCTCAATCTGATTGAAACTTGAATTTTTTATCTCACTTTCTACATTAAGAAATGCATTTTCAAATATTCTAATACTGCTCTGAACATACATTATGGCTATAATCAACATTTGAATGACTATTTTATTGATCACACAAAAACGGCGGAATAAAATACGGTGCAATGAAGATATTGAACTTTAGCAGCATTTTTGTGAAAATACATAGTTTTTCGTCACTATAAAAATGTCAATATCTCAACTTCCCGGTTAGTTATCAAGGAACTTTTTTATGTAAATTATCGTCTTGAATTCCGCATTGTAGAAAAAAATTTAGTTCTTGACCTAAACATTTTTTGTATGTGTTTTGGCGGTTTTATCTAAAAATTATGGAAAAAATCACTTTTTTTTGGATGTTTAATAGGCTCTGTGATTCAAATAATTGAATGCGGTGCTGAACAAAACCATGCAAAATATTTAAAAATAATTTTACAAAAATGAAAAAAATACACGAAAAAATGTGGTAATTGAACAGAATAGCAAAAAGTGCAAAAAACTGTGTTTTTAGCTAGAAAAAGTTATTTTTTCATTCATAACGTTTGGCCAACTTAAAAACAATATTTTTGAAAGTAGAAATGTTCTACAAAAATACTTTAAATAACAATAGCTTTCAATTGAGGGTTGAACACATTGACTTTTTAACAGCCTACTGTAGGGTTTTTTCTCCACCAATATCTGATGTGACTAATTCAATGACTACGCAATGTATACTTTTCAAAGAACCGCGTCTGCCCAAGTGCGTTTGCTAACTCGAGAAAAATCGTGACTGCTAATTGAAAGATTTTCAGACACTCGAATGCTTCTAGAGATGGATGGACTTCGGGCACTCCGCTCACATAGGTTCGCGGTGTCCGACAAGAGAGATACTTATCATTCGTCTTCGTAATGAGTTAACTTCGCGCGCAACGTTATTCGATTTGGTCACTTACCACTGTGACACATACCTTTCCTTTCCGTTGCAGTCGTAGAGATGTAGAGATAAACTCGGTCTCCTTTATAACCGTAAAGACGTGTCCGGCGCCGTCAAAGATCTATGCAAAACGGAAGCTACTGAAACTGAGCTCAAGCTCAAAATGACTGTAGGGCTTTTCCACCGTCCGGTGAATTAAGGTTTTCTATGAAAGGTTAAGCAAATCCGAAAGGAAACGATGAAAAACTAAATAATTGAAGGCAGAAACCCTTCATAATAAATTGTCCGATTTGAGATCTGTTTTTGAAGGATGGTTTTAGAAAATGCTCTTATGTGGACAAACTCTTAGAATATTGATGGCTTTGTAATAAAATGGCGTCGAAAAAACATCGAGAATTTCCGATTTCTCAAAAATCCAAATTGGCGCCATTGTTGCCCCTTAAGGTGAAATGGGCCCCAACTCGGGGAATTTTATTTTTGCATCAAACTACTTAAAAAAATTATATGTATAAGCCAAGGCAGACGAAAAAGTACATTTTTGTTGCACTATATTATATGCAAAATTCATCCTATTAAATTAACAATCATTCAACTGTATAATTGAATTCCGTTCGAAAAAGAAAAATTGAACAAATAGCCTTTCCACAGAAGTTAAACAAAGAATGTATAGCAGTTTGCGTTTTGATACTCTTTGATTATTCATGAAACCTTTACTAAAAATAAGCCACATCAATAACGTTTCCCGTTTTCTGCTATTAAACGGTTTAAATCCGCAAATTTTTACATAGTTCGATAAAAACAAACAGAAGGTTGTATCATACATGTAGAAAATTATTTTGCGCTATCTTGCCGTAGCATTATTTCTTTCATATATATATTTTTTCACCTCCGATGACTCGTAACGAAACTTTTGAGTTTAATGTAAACATATTATCTCCAAAATGTTGAATCTCAGCATTTATGTTGATTTGATCCCTTTTCATAACAACAGTCCTTGAAAATTTCATGAGGATTTTTTATTCATTCAACCCCCTTGGACATAATAATAATAGAATTTTATATTTTCAACAATTATAACTTATTACTTGACATGAAGAACGCTACGAAAAATAATAAATAGAATCAAAGAATGGTTTTCTACTGAAATTGTATTTGAGACCTGTGTCGCTTCTCTACTATACATCGAAGATAATATGATATTCATAGCCATTCGGCTGAACAACGATTCCGCACTACAGAAACAAAAAATACAAAATACCACGCAATCAAAAACCTGCACGGATTAGATATGGCCGAATCGTGTCTCGCGGAAAGTGCTGCATACGTTGCGAGCGATTCGATTCCTTCTTTTTTTTTTGCACCCCTCATCGAGTCAAGTCCCCGGATAATCCCCCACAGACCGCATTATCTGGTGCGATGTGTGAAAAATGCCACGTCTGCCTTAACCCTCTTGGGAAACTATGTTTTCCCCATGCAGTAGACCACCAGCAGTCAATCATATTTTCCGAGACGTTTGCACTATCCTGCAAGGGACGACCGACGGGTTGAGGGACGACTGTATTTCGCCGTTCCAGAGCAGCAGGTTTTTCTTTCGTCCCTTGCCGAACGGGTGTGCACTAATGGAGGCAAAGCAATGCCGAGCGACGGAAAGAACAAAAAGCACAAAAATACTTCTGCACCCCCAGCTGAGCTGGATATGTGCCTAATCCTTTAATGCTGTTCTTAGCCGCAACGCGCGCTGAAAATTCACTTCCCGATTTCGCCGTTATGTTATTTTCTTGTTCCCTTCTGGGTAGAAATATTTCTTCCTATGTTTTTTCAGCAGTCGAGGGAAAAAATTTCAACTAGCTACCTGCCAGCCCACCTTTCGCACACCGGGACCGGTTATAGACGAGTATTATCTGCACGTACTAGCGCTCAGTGCCGTGGTGGTGCACTACTGTCTTCTAGTATGTGCGCTAGACTCCTATAAACAAGCAAACAGGTAAACTCGGGACCAGGTCCTGCGGAGCACGTCGTGAAGTTTCACCAAACTCCTCTCGTGGCATCTAGCATTCTGGCTCAACAGCGCCGATAGACGGCAAAGTGGCGTATTTGAATACCGAGAGATTCGTTTGGGTAGAAAATCCCGCACGATCTTCTGACTTAACGACTTTTTCCCTGCATTAGACGACTTCGTGCATTGGCAGCCGGTAAACAAATGTGAACAGGGATATCTTTGTCGGTTTCCTGTTTGGATTCTCCCCTCTTAGGGTGCGACATTTTGCCGTATGAAGCTTGAAGGAACTGCTCGGCATCTGAGTGTATAGATTTTAGTGGCTGATTATTGCTTCGATAAGTTTTCGGGACAACTTTGTTGGCGATATTTGTAACATTGTAAATATTGTGATAACTGGACTTCCATTTATTAATTTAACGTTCTTTTTGTTCAATAGTCCACGAATTTTGGAACTCTAGACAAAAACTTAAATGTGCATTGGAATAGTAGTTTCTTTAATAGTTAAATACTAGTAGTTTCTTTAATTGTTTAATAATTCTTAACAACACGGAGGTAGGCACCAAGGTTTGCTTTGTTTTGCTTAGACATTACTGATTTGAGATTTTTAGTATTTAACTGCTAGTAAATAAAATGATTGAGGCTTTCAATCAAAATATAATCTAACTCAAAGCAAAGTGTACAAAATGTTAGGATTCGTGAAGAAAAAAATCTAATGACTTAAAATAGTTCATGTGTTTTGTGAATAAGAAAAAGTATCAATACCATCGAAAAATATTTGATCCCAATCATTTTTTTTGGGGACTTCAAGCTCAATTGCAAAGGCGGTTTTGGGATAAAAGAGGTGTTTTTTTGTTTCCATTGGTTTTCGATCGAAGTGTGCTCGACGTTTAATTTTATGGCATTTTACCGACGTCATCATTTCAAGGCATGTTCTACCTATTCAAGCGGTATTCGATATTTAGGCAATTAAAACCGGCAATTCAGGTTAGAAATCCTCTTTATAACTTTTACAAAGAGTTTTTCTGCCAGGTCAGGCTTGAGCTCGAACTTTCGCCCTTAATAGCCTTCTTAACTTAAGCTCAAATGAGAATTCTCTCTCTCTCTCTCGCTTTCTCCCTCTCTCTCTCTGTCTCTCTCTGTCTCTTTCTCTCTCTTTCTCTCTCTCTCTCTGTCTCTTTCTCTCTGTCTTTTACTCTCTCTATCTCTATCTCTCTCTCTCTCTGTCTCTTACTATCTCTATCTCTTTGTCTCTTTCTCTCTCTATCTCTTTGTCTCTTTCTCTCTCTATCTCTCTGTCTCTTTCCCTCTCTAGCTTTTTCTGTCTCTCTCTTTCTCTCTCTAGCCTTTATTATCTCTCTCTTTCCCTCTTTTTCTCTCTCTTTCTCCCTCTTTTTCTCTCTCCGCCTATTTTTCTCTATTTTCCTCTCTTTCTCCCTTTCTTTTTTTCACTGCTTACCTCTCTTTATCTCTTTTTTTTCTCTCTTTATCTTACTTTCTCTTTACACATCTCTCTTTTTTCTAACTCTCTCTCTCTCTCTCTCTCTCTCTTTATCTCTCTCTTCCTCTTTATATCTCTATCTATATCTATTTCCTCTATCTCTTTCTCTCATTTTCTTGTCATCTCTTCATATTTATCTCTCCTTATCTTCTTTTTTCTTTCCCTTTTCTTTGTTTTTCTCTTACTCTATCTCTCTTTCTCTCATACATCATCTCACTTTCTCGCACTCACACTTTTCCTCTCTTGAGCTCTTATACTCTCTTTTCTCTCTCTTTCTTTTAGCCTTAAGAAACATTATGTAGAAATTGCAAAAAATAAGCACGTTTATGTTCTTACTCTATAGTAGTATTGAAGCTTTATTAAAAATCGTAATAAAATCATTGAAACCTTCAGAATTATTTTCAAGCATGTTTTAATAAGGTTTTTATAGCGTATTTTAGTGCTTCTGAAGACTTCATTAGCTATATTAGGGTACCGGGGGTATTTTGGCCCGGTTTAGGAAGTAATTGCACTATTTATTCAAAATGACAAGATCTTTGACATACATTGTTCAACTATGCAATTCATATCATGGTTATTCACTAAAACTCACTCACTCTCTTTAAGAAATTCTAGCAAATTGAACAATTTTTTTAATTAGATAAGTAAACATTGATATAGGGATTTTACCTATATCCCATCACACTTCTAAACTCTGGAAAACAGTCTAACGACTTCAGATGCTCGATCAATCGAAAATGGTGTTCAAATTTATCGATATTGATTTTTGCGGTATGCTACAAAGAGTGGTTTGATTGTGTTGAGGATGACTTCTATAGATCGCATCAAAAAGTATGGGCACACTGAAAAATTTTCAAACGTGGGCGATCTCTGTGCTTAGAATTAGCTGCGTATGTTTGTTTACATTATTTTAGTCATCTCCGTGCGAGCGCAGTGTTTTTTTTTGCCTAGTTTCCAAATGCGAGGACTTTCGCCAAAACGCCGTAAAAAATTCGTGCACAAATGGTCTACTGTGCCAGGACTGTCGCTAAGAAAGTTGGCGAAAGATGAAGGAGTAAATGTCAAAGCCGTTCGTACTGCGATCTTATGCTGAGGAGAACTTATTTCAGGATTTGCTGAAAGGGGTCGAGAACGTGGTCCAGTATGTCCGGAAATTGATAAGAAAATCAAAGAAATGTTTGATCGTAAAAGCTCAGCGTCTGAAAGTGGTGAAAAAGGTGGGAACAGTTCAGGGAGGGAAAAACGAATACTATACTCAAAACAGAGCACACGCACATGCGTCGTTTTCTGATAGCATGTAACTATCTTCTTCCTGTAACGCATGCATGACTCAAACGAAGTTTTTAGTAACATCAGGAATACTGAATGTGCAAATTTTACAGACTATTTTTTCTTTGTTCTTTGTTTTTTTTTTTTTTTTAATTTGCCGTTGTATAAAAGTTTTTTCAGAGTTTTCAGTTCAACCGTGATGAAGTGTGTTCGAAATTGTAACCAAAGACCTAAATCACGAGAAGCGCAAGTTTAATAATCAAAGTACGCTAGCATGATTGTTACTTAAAGCTTATGAAATTTATTATTTTACGTAAAAACAAACCAAAATAATTTGTAAAACGACAATGAACGCAGTAACGTGATACCTTTCAGTTATAACAATACTCATCGCGAAAAAATACGTTTTTTTTTTGGTTCAAATTGACAGTCAATGACAGCTCGTTCTGGTTCATTTTGACACTCACACAGCTTCGTATCCGTTTCTCCCAGGTACATCTGTATCGAACGTTGTACGTTCCAATAAGAGACTTGGTATGAATACAAACAAGGAGCAACGTATGCCGAAAAGAAGTCCATAACAAGCCGCATCGGTCAAATCGAGAGCCAGAAATTTGTACGACGATCAGTCATTTTTTCTAGTAAATAAACGTTGACCGTTCATTGGCAGTATTGTAATTTCTCTTTGTTTGATATTTTGAATGAAGTTTATTGAATATTTTTGAAATTTTGCCCAAATGAGAAGTTGAAGTGCTACCGAATTGTAATATGCACATTTAATTCATCATTAAACAGGAACGAAACAAAGGCTACGGCTATGCAGAACGCGAATGACGGTGCGATGCGATTACAACATTGGCCTCAGGGAAGTGTCGGGTGCCCCTGTCGCTGAGGCTGTTACCATACTGTAACTGATACCCATAGATATTAACTTCTCAAATAAGTGTTTTCTTTGTCCCTGAAAGAACAATTGTTCAATTCAATATCGGATATAATGCAATCGCATCTCTGTAATATTACCGACAGTAATATTGTTCTGAACAAAATGATCCATGACAATGATTTCCCATTAAAGGAAGTGCCGGCTGATGTATTTACTGCTGATACAGCCCGCTACCACACTAGGACAGCATTTTATTAAAGGGAGTGCCGTAGCATCAGCTGACCCTGCTACTATCGATGCTTATATACCCGCTGCAACTGCTACGCTATCCGTAGCCATGCCACAGTTGTAGCCGCTATCCGCTATCGATGGTATCCACTGCACTGCTACTGCTGCTGCTAAGGGAGGACTGTTGTTGTCGCTGTCTAGAACTATTATGAGCGGCTTCGGCTCTTATATAGGCCAAATTACTTATTTTAAATTGCAAGGTATATGATTCTGTCGCCCATGCTTGGGAAGCAATCATATAACGACCAATCAGAGGTCGAAATTTTCGTTTTGACAAGGCTTGACTATTTTTATTTGGTAAGAATCTTGGGAGATTTTCCAATCTATTGCTGCAAGAACGAAGGAAATCCATCGAATACTAACCGATTTATTAGCATTTGAAATTGGACATATATTGCACATTTTTCGGTTTTAGATTTTCATTTCACATCCCTATGTAGCCGAACTTCCTGAGAGAAGTATTCTACTTCAAAATCAACTTGGTTCCCGGATGTTGAAAAAAAATATTGCGCACTACAAAATAAACTTTAAATGTCGTTCAAATGGCTTAATCAACTATGTAGATACTTCAATATGACGTATGGGTCGTACCTCAAATTCCATCATCATTGAAGTTTTGATTTTAAGCTAGAATACTAATTATAAAAATCCCATCTTACCTTCAACTAATTCGATATGGGCGAAATGGTCACCTTCAGATGAAGTCGAAAAAGCACACTTTGTCACATAAACTTACCTGAAATTTATCTCAGTAGACTTGTAAGTTTGCCCTTCCCATAGTCGGTGTTAGTTTACAGTGATGGTGCGAACATAATTAGAAAATCTTTAAGAAAGAATTGGTCAAAAAATCCCTGCAGGCAGAATTGACCACCAAAAGATGCGATGAAACATTCACGAAACAAGTCGCCAAGTACCATGGCATCCCGTGGCAAACGTTGGCCCGTGTGTTGTACTTATACCACAGAACAGACATGCAACTTCGAACAAAACTCTGCTGCAAATCCTAGCCCACGATTTCGCATTTGTTTTTCGCTGTTCTATCCTACATTGATTTTACAGTGTATCGTTGAAACATGCAACAAACATCTATTCTTTATTTGTTTCAATGACCAGACAAAAAGGTTATCTTAAATTTATCAAAATCAAGTTAACACAGTACCGCATTCAAGAGATTTTTAAGCAGAACTGCAGTAACCATTCAAAAAATGGGCAACAATGAAATTCATTAAAATAATATATGTACAAAAAAAACTTGCACGTTTGCGGGTGATACTGTACACACCAAAATCTGTATAGAATTTTCAGCAAAAAAAAAATACTAAAAAATGGCCAACATATTGAAATGTTTCTTCTGCCATCAATTAGTGGATGGGTATGTTGATGGTCTCCGGAGGCATTTAAAAGTTCATACGGATAATTCCGATTTTGATAAAAATAAGGTTCATTACGCATGCGCTCAACGGGGATGCCGGATGAGCTACTGTAGTTTCGCAGGTTTGAAACAACACTTTTTGACGAAGCATCCACTCGGATTACCAAGCTCATGTTCACCTGAGCCGCATATTGAAGAATCAGCAATGCTTGGCCTAGAAAATAATCTTGAGCTGGAAATTGACGATCAGAATGATGCAATTACTAAAGAGTCATTGAAAATATTCGCATCATTAGCTGTGTGCAAGCTGAGAGGTGATGTTTCGTTTACTCAAGCTAAGATTTTACGAGTAATTGATTTTTGCGAAAGCATCGTAGATCAAACAAACAAGTTTGTTTCACGCCAAATTGATATATTCCTGGCGAAGTCAGCGTCACACTTTAGTTCTGAACAAATTATTGCATTTAAAAACGAACTTCATATCGACAAGCTTTTTGTGAACGTTAGCAGTTCCAAACGACAAGACCGTTTTTTGAGAGATTTGTTGGGTTCGATGCCAGAACCAAAAACAGTTACTCTCAGTTCTCAAGAAAAGAACAAATTCGTTAATGCCAATGAAAAAATAGCCGAGGTTAGAATACAATATCTTTATATCATTCAAAGAATCACAAATTTTATTCTTTTCATTGAATGCAGGTGAATATAACATTTCAGTATGTATCCATAATTGAATCATTAAAAATGCTTTTACGTGATAAACAAAATCGACCTGCGTTGTTGGGATCCAGAGCAGTCAATAACCCTATAAAACCAATCGTATATGTATCATATACTGATGAAGAGCATTTTTCGAATAGTTATTATTTCCGCGAAAATCCTGATGCGTTGCGAATTATTCTCTACGAGGACTATGCAGAGCCATGTAATGCTCTTAGTTCTAGAGCTGGGAGCAAAAAAAATGCTGCCATGTATTTTAAGGTTTAAAACCTGCCTAAAGAATTCAACTCTAACAAAAAGGCAGTTTTTCCCTTGCTCTATGCAAAAACAAATGACGTTAAACGATATGGCTTTAGTAAAATATTGGCGCCACTCCTTGACGATTTGAAAAAGTTAGAAAATGGTGTATTGATTTCCTACGGTACTGAAGAATATGTCATTAAAGCAGCGGTAATTGCTTTTGCGGGGGACACTTTAGCTGTACATGACGTGTTTGGAATGCTAGGACCATCTTCAAATTCATTTTGCCGACAATGTACAATAACGCGTAGCCAATTCAAAAATGACCAAACTATAAACTATTTTGCTCCAAAAGATAGAGAGTGGTACCAACAAAACTTTGGAAAATTACAGAGAAAAGAGATTACGTCAGCAGTGTGTGGATTGAAGTCGACTGGATGTTTACTCAATACGTTATCTGCTTTCCACATCACGGAAAATTATGCTTTCGATGTGATGCATGATTTGGCTGAAGGAGTAATACCAGTCACCCTTCAATTAGTTTTGGCAAAATATTACCGAGACAAAAACCTCGGATTCACGATACAATATATCAATCAACGTATAAAGACATTTTGCTTTGGGTATCGGAATCGGAAGAACAAGCCATCGGCAAACATAACCACTCAGATGCTTCTCCAACCAGAAACATACAGATTCAGACAGACCGCCACTCAATACTTACTGTTTCTGAGAGCTTTATCTTTTCTCTTTGGGCATGAAGTACCTCTTGATTGTAATTACATGAATTTGATAAGCACCTTAATCAATATTACCCGCATAGCATTTCCACAAACTATACCGGATTTTCTGTTAGCTGAGCTAGAGATGGATATAAAAATTTTTCATAACTCCTTTTTCAAACTATTCGCACGCCGCCCTAACAAAATACATCACGTGTCACATTATCCCGAGTGCATTAAAAAAATTGGACCACTAGTGCAGTTTGACTGTCGTACTTTCGAAGGAAAAAACAAAAATATAAAGAACCAGATGAACCTGGCATGTAACTACAAAAATGTCTGTTTGAGTTTAGCAAAACGCCAAGTATTTGCACAAGCTGTCGATATAGCAGAAAATCCATTCAAAGATTATATTAAGTATGATTCTGGGCGGATAAGCTTAGTGGATTACCTAAAGTGTAAGGATCATCTCGACCAGCACAATTCGAATCAAGTTTTGACTTACAAAGGGTTTACCTTCAACGGAATACACTTTCGCCGCAAATGTATAGTTTCTATTAAAAATGACAGTTCACCATTTCCAACCTTTGGATTAATTCAAGAAATAGTAATAATTACAAATATCCCAATGCTTTTCCTTCAAATCTTAGAGACAGTGGGATTTGATGATATCAAGTTTTAAAAGAATTTACATTGATAGATTTAGAATCTGTTCACTCTTACACGACTTTTTCTATTTGGAAGAAGTACAACGATAGTAGACTCTACATTTCGAGATCAATTTTCAACACTGATTTTTGATCAACACTAATAACTGTTGTCCATATTCGTTCAGAACGTGAGGGAATATAGGATATTGAGACATTCATGGCACTGGACAATGAAGATTTCTGTCGACTGCAATTGACTACTGGCCAACGTAAAAAAAATACAGAAGTGTCAGAAGGAATTCCTCAAAAAATACAATGTAACTTTTGTGACTCCAAACTCTGATGAACAAGCAGAGCAAGATGATGAGCAAATCGAACCAAGCTTTGCGGAATATGACTGCGTGACATATCCGATATCTTTTAAGAAGGTACCTTATTTGTATTTTTCTATCATCAGCTCGATTTGATATTGTTTTTCTTTGTAGGAATTCGACATTGATTTAATTTTCAAACAGTCTGCAGAGGGATTGCGTATAATAGAGTTACTGAAACAAAATGATGCAATAGACAGCAAGCTCATCAAAGCCATCACAACACTACTAAGTAATTACTTAGTCGAGAAATTCGGATAGTAAGTAAAATTGGACACTTTATTACTCTTAAATTTGATTCGCTTCCTGAAGGTAAAATTAAAAAATATCCATTTATGTAGAAACGCCCTTTTTTTAAAAATAATCAAAGATTCTAATGCAGTAAATCGGTTCAAACATGTACATACACATATGTCTATTTATAAGTCAGTTCACGCTAACCAAATCAAAATGAGTGGCTGTACTCTTAGGCAGAAGGAACTATGCCACTAGCACAAAGTACAGTTAGACCACAGGATTTGGCGCTTCGAAATTTATGATGAGGACACACGATATCAGATGTTGAAGGGCCACATTGAAAGCTTTGAAATTTTGAAAAATGCCTTGATGAATATTTTTCACTCAGTTAAAAAAAAATTAGGTTTAACAACGCGAGAAACAAAGTCCTTGATTATTTCTTCATACGAATAGAACGAGAATCCCTAGTACACCTTTTTTTTTCGAATAAATATAAAATAATACTTACAGTGTTCCAGTTTCAACTATTATATTGTATGCGCTGGTAAAACCTGGAGCAATTCATTTGATAAATAACATGAAGTCCGTTAACTGATTATCCATTATTTCTTGAAATTCTAAAATAGAGCTGAGGAAAGTTAGAAGATCAAAATGTGTTTATAATATTTAATGCTCTTGATACTTTTTGCTGGAATGTTTTTATTAGAAAACTTAATCTTTTCGTCCGCCGAAGAACAGCTCGGTTATGAAATACTTTTTTTGTGTGTTGACAACTTGTATATTCATTAATTGACTATACGACTGCTATGATTGAACAAACTTTTTTCGAAATACAACGGTCTTTTTTCATTCAGTACTTAATAACCAATGTAATCACAAGTGTTGTTGTTGTTCATTGAGTCGAGTTTGTGTAATATCTATCATATATTTTGTGAACTACCTCATATGGAAAATTATTAACATACACTAAAACCTTTTCAGTCATCCCAGCGTGCACTACAAAGATATAACGGCGAGGTCACTGGTCAACAAATATCACGTTCTTAGATCAAGGAGTGCTGCTATACCACAAGCGTTATGGTTCTACCCTCATGGTAGAGGACAAGGAAAACATAGTGGTAAAATTCATTACCATATAGAATACATGGTCAAAAAATATAAACAACAAGTACAGCGTCCAAAAAATTCCGACTGCATGGATGCAACTAACAACGATTCTGCCGACATATCGCGAACCATTGATAACCAAAATATTCCACTAATGGTACTACTTTGATGCTCATTGTATATTTTACATATTCACGCGAACTTTCTATTTCAAGATTGAAAAACTAGAGCACATTACTCCTTCGGCTGCTTCTCTTGAAGTAGTTAAACAAGACAGGGAACAAACATTCGTCGAAAGGAAGAGATTCAGGGATACTTATGATGTTAAAAAGTTTGGTTGATGAGCTACTGGAAACTTTTCCTATTTCAACAAAATATGATGGTTTTCTCGTAAGGCACACTGATTTATTTTTATGTTCATCGAATACTTTAATTTATTACTATAGTTAACGATGGATTTTATTACGATGTATCCGAGAGCTGTTGCTTTCAACGAGACATGGAATGTTCTACAGCGAAAAATATTATTGAGATACTCCAATATGCATTCATATATCAAAGAAGGTATGTCATCTCGAGATAAACGGAAAGTTATTAGAATATGTTTTTGTTAATTACAGATTTTTTTCGAACGCTTGTCATCATTAGAGAAAAAAATCCTTCGCGCGGCGCTAAGCGTGCTGTGCATGGGACAAACGTGATAGATAACCAATTAGAACGTATCATCGAATGGATCAACGTGAGTGTCACCTGCTAAGAAACAATATAGAGGTTTCAAACCTTTTTTGATATTTTTCTAGCCTGAGGACGACATTGACCAATTCGTTGCCAATTATACGAAAACAAATTTACCGATACGTATCATAAAAGCAGCGTCATATGGAGGAGGATCGGCGTGTGTTTGTGTTGAAAAACGTGTGTTCTCAGTAACACCTGATAGTCTGAAAGCGTTCTTTGTACTTATTCACACATATTATTTTTTCAAAATGCGATTTGACCCCTCTCTCACAAATTTTAAACTTTTTCGTTGGGGCAATTTTAGGAGCGGAGAAAGTCAGCACTACAGTTGACAACTTTATTATAAACTTAAAATAAATATTTGCAATGAAACATAAAAAATATGAAAAAAATATTAGTTCTATTAGAATAACGAGAAATTCCCGGATTCTGCTAACTTTTGCTGAGATGCATCAGTAAATTTACGTCATAGGCTCAAATGCTGAACAATCAGCAGTTCTATTACAGCAACTGATTTTTCAGTAAAGAAGTTTCAAAAGTTTGACGTTACGAATTGCTGATCGCTTCCAGCGAGAATGTTTGCTGATTTCATAACTGATTTTTCAGCATGTAAAATTTCAGCAAAGTTTTGCTGATTTCCAGCAATAAAAACTTAGTGTGTACGGTTATCATGAAAAGGCACTTTCGCTATACCAGTACCGGAGAAACAAAGAATTGTCTCGACGAAAGAGCGGCGAGAAGTCGCACTTTTTTTTTTGCTTTTTTGTTTTGTACGAACCGTCGACCGAAATAATGCTTCACCACGAACAGGTATGAATGGTATAAATGTAATAAAATTTTGAGTGTAAAATGCGTTCTGTCCACCGCTTGATGTCGATACTTAAAATAAAGAGATTTTGTCTCGTTTTTGGTTCTTTAGTAGGGTGTCCCAAAAAATCGATGTTGAGAAAGTCAAGGTGCTTAACCCTAAATTGAAAGATAATGTTATTTATAGCATTTTTGTAGAACATTTCGACTTTCTGAAAAATTGTTTTCAGGTTGCCCAAACGTAATTTATGAAAAAATGACTTTTTCAAGCTACAAAACCACTCTTTTGCACTTTTCTCTAATCTGTTCGATTCTTACATTCTTTCATATATTTTGCAGCGTTTAGTTCAGCATCACAATTAATTGTTTGACTCACGGAGACCATTGAACATTTCAAAAAAGTGAATTTTTGTCATAGTTTTTAGATAAAACTCTTCAAAACATATATAAAAAATTTTTTGATCGTGAACTGAAATTTTTACTGCAAAGCGGGATTCGAGACAAAAATTTCCATGAAAAAAGATCCTTGATATCTTATCGGGGTACTGATATATTGGCGTTTTTACATGAGATGGAAAACTATGCATTTTCACAAAATTGCCACTAAAGCTCAATATCTCCATTGCACAGTGTTTTATTTCGCCGTTTATGTGCGATTAATTGAATCGTGATTCAAATGTTGATTATAGCTATAAGGTATATTCTCAGAAGTTTCAGGATATTCAAAAACGCAAAAAATATGAGATAAAAAATTTACTTTCTAATCAGAATAAGATAGACGCAAGGTGTCTTCGACAAAATTTTAGGTAATCTTAAAACAAGAAACTTTATCGAAGACATCATGTTTTTATCTCTTACATATTACGAGCAACATTTAGTTTTCTATTAGAATGCATAAGAAATCACAATTTTTGTTCTTACTTTTTTCGCAGGTTTCTCCGAATTATTAAGCCTTCTACTAATTCTACTATCAGCCATCCAAAATGCATTTGTTTTCTGACCATTGTTATTTTTTGTTTCACAAAAAAACAGTTTTTAACATATTTGTTAAAATGCATAGTTTTCCATCTTATATAAAAACGCCAATATCTCAGCTCCCCGATAAGATATCAAGGGTCTTTTTCTATGTAAATTTTCGTCATAAATCCTGCTTTCCAATGAAAATTTCAGTTCTTGATCAAAAATTTTTTGAAGGGTTTTATTTGAAAATTCATTTTCCTGTGATGTTCAATGGGCTCTAGGAGTCAAATAACTGAATACAATGCTGAACTGAACCATGCAAATTATTCAAAACCCCACAAAAATAAAAAAAATTATATAAAAATTTAGGAATCGAACAGAATTGAAAAAAGTGCAAAAGAGTGGGTTGGTAGCTTAGAAAAGTCATATTTTCTTAAATCACGTTTGGACAACCTGAAAACAATTTTTCAGAAAGTCGAAATGTTCTACAAAAATGCTATAAATAACATTATCTTTCAATTTAGACCTTGACTTTTTCAACATCGATTTTTTTTGGGACACCCTATTCTTTAGTTGAACACATGTGCTTATACACACCATCAAAGTATGTTTTAAAAGAGTGCTCATTATGCCCCAGTGGGGTGCACGTTGGGCCCCACACACCGATTGATTGCTAGATTTTGATGCATGAATCTAATTTGTGTTTTTCATCATTATACGATAACCTTTTCATTTTGTGAGAGTGTACCTTTAATTATGAATAGGTAATTTGAGTTTTGCACTAAAGAAAATTTGAAATTTTTGTCGTTTTCAATTCCTAAATCAGCAATCAAATTGGGGTGCTCATTATGCCCCTTTTCCCCCTATATTAAATGTTTGCATAATAAAAGTTGAAGTCAGAAATCAAAATACCCATTATTAAGTTATTTTTAACTGTGCCCACACTTTCTGGTGCGTCTATATTTATATTTGGTCATTAAAAAGTACCATTGAATGATTTGCAAAAAATAACGAAGCAAAGTTCTGTTCACAACATTTTGCAATCAACGCTAGCTTCACCGAAAACCCTCCATTCCACAAAGCCACAAAAGCGTTGCTGATTTTTTATGGCAGCACTCGTAAAGTGTGAATAATTATTATTTGCCATCCTGTGCACGCGCTTTTTTCTCAAGCGACGAGAGAAATTTCTCGCGCGCTCATAGAATTTCCTTGTGCGTGCGATGAGACTAGACACGTCACATATAATTTGCAGGTTGCTCTTTCACTTCTCTTTCGGTTCGGATTGCGACGCGCTAGGCGATGTCTATCGTCGCTTTACGAAATGAGCGAGACACCCGTGCTGTATATCCTTGATACCAGTGTTGTTAGTCTCACTCATACTGTCGGTGCGTACTTGCTGCTACCTAGGGGAATGCATAAAGAAGAAACCCAAGTAACACACAAAACATGTTAGAAAATAGATTACAACGAAAGTAGTCATATAAGTGTACTACAAGCGCAATTAAAAACTTGTGTTATTATATTGTGTTTGAAGTTGTTTTTCATCAGTAATACAACCGCATTTCGAAAACAAGCTCATTTTTTCTGGTTTTGGAGATGATTTTTAATAACATGAGTTTAAGAATAACAATCACTATCACTTGGTCTTTTCGAAAAGACATTACACCATCTAATAACAACATTACGTACCTGTAAAATGCTTTTCCTTAGTACAACAGTCGTAGCATTCAACACTCAACTTAAAAATACTTGATCAAATTAATATTTAAATTATATGAACGATTTCTATATTTATTCGAAGCGGGTCAAAACGTGCCATCAAAAGATAAACAAAACGCTTGCAGTGTAACCAATATCAATTCAGTTTTTTGTTATTGTTTATCTAACAACGTTTTCTAGTTTTGTTAGATTTTATATCCAGATAACGTTGAAACTATGCGAAAACAATTTTAATATTCAAGCAAAAGAAACAACTCTTTTTGAAAGGTTGACAATTATTTTTTGTCATCAATTTATAATCAATTAAAACTGCCACTGATAAAAGCTACTGTCGATCTAGTTGCACTGCGCCGACACAACACATTTGCGCATGCGCTGGTTAACAGTTGTCATAGCAACAGATTTGCGCATTGCCGTATTGGTACACGAGATGTATTTTGCCACTTAATTCTATCAAGTTGGCTTGCTATGATGCTGTTATCGGTACTTGTTCTATTAGCCTTCATGTTTTGCGCTTTTCTGGTGATAGAGATGGCATGGAGTAGGTAACGTCAACTATTCTATACCAACGTGTGTTACTTGGGAAGAGTATCTCGAAGGCGTCTGTGCAAAAGACTTGAAAGGCGTAGTATATGTCTAGTTCTCAAGTAGAAAGGAAGAGAAAGGTTTTGCTTCGCGCTCGCTTTGCAATGCTGCTTGATACCAGTTGAAACTGTTTAGGTGTAGTAGTTTGTAGCAGCCAAATACATTGAAAAAACGCTAGAGCTTTAATTGCGTTATGCCCAACACGCAATCATTGTACTGGTTCCAAACTACATCAACAATTGCGCTATAAACGCACAATTTTGTACTGGTTTTGCACCATCAAACGTTTGCGTGTATATAGCATATAGAGCAGTCATCGTAAGATAAACTGCAAAAAACATTGGAATGCAGCAAGGGTTCAACCGGATCTCTTTTAAATAAATATGGTACAACTACAGTGAATGACTATCATAGTTTTATACTATAATTACTAATTTTCTACGCTAAACACAGTTTCCTTAAAAAAAAAACCACCAAAACGGCCGAGACGTCAAGTAATTTGACTAGATTATCGTGACCTTATTTTAGAAACAAGAGGGATATCCGAGGTGCAGATGTTGTACAGGAGTGGACCCAAGATGCTACCTTGAGGCACTCCTGCGTCGATGTTGAGTTGCTCTGAGCAGACGGTGGGCCCACCCTTGCGATACCCAAGAGAACACCATTCCCATCGTTGAATGAAAGAAGACAATTATGAATTATTTTCTCAAACAGTTTGGAAATGGCAGAGAGCAAAGGATCTTTCCCAGGAATGAGTACTGAGATGACTTAAGCTAACATCCACATTGAAGAGAAACCAGTATATGTTCTTAGTGGTGCTGTTGATATGGAGGACAGTGTTCATCTGAGTTTACTGTACGGGGACTGCCGTATGACGAGCGACGCCAATCGTACGCTGACGCGTTTCCAACGTTGATGGTTTCATCGACGGTAGTATCACCGTGGATTACTCACCTTCGTCTCAGCGGGGGTACACAAAGTCAGCACCACAGGGATGTCGGACCACTACAATAGCTTCTCAAACAGAACTGTAACAGGAATAAAATTACTGCATACTATAAATGAAAACATTATGATAGTTGCACCGCCCACTGTCGAGAACTGAATACAATGAAGAAAAACAAGAGCTCAATTATACGCATATTGTGTAGTTTTAATTATTATCATCATGGTTTTGGCGAGCGGTAAAAATAACAACTTCTTTAATTATATGATTTGAAGCATTTGGGTGCTTTTGGGTTTCTACAATAGAGAAAAGTTTGCTTGATTTATCGTCATTCAAAATGCTGAAGTAATCAGTTATGCATGGAGAATTAAATTTCTGCATGCTAGACTTTTATACGTGACTACGGAAGATTATATTTCCGGTGGGCGTGTTGTTGTGCACTCGTGCGAGTAAATGTTTTGAGTTAACAAACATAGCAAACAGAATTCTTTTTTTAAAATACTTTCTTCGGACATTTTAGATTTCCGTTCGTTTTTCAAATCGAAATATCTAAAACACAGGCACAAACTAATAAGGAATTGCTGCGTAATTCATCACCTTGAACCTAAAATTGCTAACCTTAATAATAATCAAACGCAACGATAGCATAAATGCTTTCATCAATCTTATATATTTAAATAAACTTAAAAAAAATTGAACAAACATAAAAACTAATTTTTAGGTTACACAAACAATTGCAAGAGAGTCAAAAGTATCAAAATTATATGAACTCGATTCTATTATAATTCTAGTGGTTAGTTAGTCTGTAACAAGTACACATATGATTTAAATATACAATTTTCACTTCCTATATTACGTCTCTTCTTCTATATAAACGTTTATTAATTACTTAGTTTGCTATCGAACATAATTTCCAAAATAAAGTTAGAGTTTAGATTATTATTGATATTTTTTGCAAAAGATCTTTGACTCAAACACCGCGAGCAAGATCACGGTCAAAGTAGTAATTGGCATAAAAACTCAAAGAATGAGATCCCCGGTGCACGAGTTCTCTAATTGCCTTCCTCCACCCATGCCACCGACGCGACGAGATGCTTGACCTAGCCGAAAAAGTCCACTGACCTTTACGTCTGCTGAGAGAGACAATTTTGCGCTCTATCCTTTGGGCTGGGACTGGTTGGCGAGGTGAAGAACGATCGCTGGAAGAGGATCATCTTTCCTAGACAAGACGTTCTTCGTGCTTCTCAGCGCGGTTGGACGATTTTCGCGATACTAATTTCCGGTAACGAAGTTACCGAAAGGCGGTTTGTCTTAGGGACTTCAAAGCTGAGACCGTTCACTTTCGTCTGACTAGTGGTAGAGGTAGGAGTGGTTTTCATAGATCGGTCGTGATAGGAATAAAGTTTGAACAGATAGTCAGGTTGTGCCCGTGTGAAAAGACGTGAACCCCATCGTGCTCAGAAGGTAGAAATTCTCTGTGTTGTTAAAACTCATTAGCTATAATCAGCACGGCGCACTAGTGACACCCAACCACATCGCCAGCAACCGTCAACCCACCGACAGTCGGACAGAGATCCGGCTAGCCAAAAGGCCGGAAGAGGGCCAACGACACCACGTGCCCAGAACAACCACCTATAGGCCGATCAGGGATCAGCAACTGCAGCCAACGATAACCGTGAAGAAATAAAGCAACGAGCAGCAGAAGAAAAGGGATCCGCGTGGACAGATCGGACTAATCGGCGCCAGGAGCCACGAGCAACGGACAGGGCGCAGCGAGCGGCGATGCTGCCCTCAGAAAACATTCTCAAGTAAACCCCGGGTATTGAGCGAGTAGAAAGTTTGCCAACCGCTTACCCCCCTACCCCCAATCGTGGGTGAAATTGAAACTGCACGGGACACATGATAAGAGCTAGCTAGAATGATAAAGAGAAAAGGGAATAGAGAAATTGTTATGTGTTAGAAGACAGGATGGAATAAATGTTAAATCATGGTTTGAAAAACAAATAGAATAAAAGTTATCATTTGGCGCAGTTGAGATGTTTTGATGCGCTTTATCACAGTTCTCTGTTAGGTTTTTCATGCTGTTCGGTTCGTTTACTTTCTTGTTTCTTTCATGAGTTTACTGGAGAGGCTGACTCCAATATCAGCCAAGGCAACTCCCAATTCGCTGATAGGCAGTCGAGTGGGAAGTTGAGGCTTTGCCAGGGATGAGAAAACCCCCTTGTGTAGTATCTGTGAGATCTAAAATCGTGTGTTAGGACGGAACCTTCTCTCAAAGGTCTCAGGTCGGGCAATCGTCAATCGTGGTGGGTGGTCTCTCGCACGAGAGTGGCGCTTAAGCCACCCACTTAGCACCGGGGTGCGGGCAGGCGGACCAGTTACAAGTCTCTAATAACAATGTTGAATTCTAGACATCAGTGAATTCAAGATTCACAGTAATAAAGTTAAAAAATATATTGGTCTATTACACTAAGTTATTCTCAACCACCAACTTAGATTCAATGCTATAAGCCACCAAGTCTCAGACAAGCTAAAAAAACAACGGAATTATGAAAAAATAACTTAACTGGCACAAAAATATGATTAATAGCATCTTTGGTAAATACTTTATGTTTTCGCTCGGTATCAAATTCCATCGAGACAAACTATCAGCAGATCAGCTTATACTGCGTTTATGCCTGCATCGGCTGACTAAAGACTAACTTTCTTAGCCAGATTGGGTGTTTCACAGAACTGGCCGTGTGTCTGTGTGTGCGTATTATTGAAGGTGTTGTGGAAAAGAAGATTATTTTCCACTCTGCGAAAGAATAGTGTGTAATAGCTACAACGCGGAGAAGGCCGCGAAATGCGATACTTTGCAGCCAGCTTGATAAGCCTCGTACTCTTAGCGTTACCATTCCTACCTACCATTGGTGTTGGAATTTATACAGCCGGAAATTTGCTGCTCGCGGAGCTATCAAAAAATGAAAATCTGCAGATGAATTATGAGCTAGAATAAGACGCCACTTTACCGGGTTTCGAAATTACAGCGTACAGCAAAGTTGTACATTTCCTGCTGTGTTTCGATTAATCAACGGAATATCACAATCGCATTAGCGTCAGTCGTAAGCCACTAGCAAAACATGTAGGACAACAGTTAGTTTCATCAACATTTCCGGAATCCTCTTTGCCAGCCGTTTAGCACCGACATAATCCCACATATGGTGCAGGTTGCCGTTGGCTTATTTATACATGGGAATTCTCCACTCACTGTGCTGCTCTCCAGTCTTGACATAATGGAGTGAAAACCTGACTGCTGTTGCTAGATTTGGAATAGGTAAGGACATTTATCTTCTACTGTCAAGTTATGTGCAGCTTTACAGCCACCGCCGTAGTGTTGGTGATAATTATGGTAGTAAAATACTATACTATCCTTGTTTATTTGATGAGCTATGAATACAAGTTACTGCTAAGTTATATGACTTTATATAAACAGCTGTGAAATATTATTCCAGTTGAACTGTAACGATTAATTTTAACACAATAATTATAACCAGAGAGATTGACGGGTGAATGCATTTTGCATCCATCCTCCGGATGGCTGGTGTTGGAAAATTTCAATAACTATTCTATTTAGTAAAATATTTCACCAAATCAAACACATCGAAACTAACGAGCGCTCCCGATTCATCTGTCTCTCGTTTTCCCTTCCCTTTATCTGTCGCCGGACGGACCAGGGAAAGCATTCGATTGCTGCATACGCCTCAATGCTCAAATTTTCAATATCCACACTCAAATGAAAGCAAAAATTTGCATAAATATTCGTTATGTCCCGTTTTGTGCACGGTGCAAAAGAAACAGAGATTCCCCGTCCCCAGTGCGGTTTCCAACCACCTTCACTACCGTTTCTAGGAGAGATTGCGAAACGTCACAGTTTTTCCCGCATAGTTTTTCGAGTGGTAGTTTTCATTTTAGATTCAGCGTGACAAAATGGTAAAAGAATGTGAACGACTGGGGAAGATATGCTGGATTCTACCCCGTATCCTACGTATGCATTGCACATATCCATAATGTGAAGAGTTTCCATCGTGTCCTCCGTAATCTGGATCTGATTGGCATACTTGCAAAGTGGAATATTTCCTGCTGATAGCTAGTCTGTTCGCATTGTGTGAGGAACGTCTGGGGGAACGCTACCTAAATGAAATATTTTGTGACCGAGAAGTAGCAATTTGCCTAATTGATTGGGGGGTACATATGGAGTGCACATTTAGGGACACAGGTGGGGTGGGGCGTATGAATGCGTTTCTGGATCGTATTTATGCATAAGTGTGAATGTGCGATATTGTGCTGATAGTTTTGTATTATTTTGATGTGCGAAATGGTTGACAGTTATTGAAATGGTGGGTAAAATTTCGACGGTGCTCGGAGGCCGGAACAAGAGTTAGAGAGAAGTATTTCGTTTGAAAATATTGGTAAAATTGGATTTCAGATCTGACAAAAAAAATTGTTTTCTTCAAACAAGAAGTAGTGAAATAAATCATCTCAGATTTTATTCCAAGTTAGGATTTTTTTTATAGAAAATTTAGTTACTTAAAACTCCTTTGAACATTTTAAAATGGGTGCTTCTAAGAAAAAAACCGTTTTTCTAACAAAAATGTTTTCATATCAATTAAACATTTTCAACGTGACACGTTGGACACGAAAAAGTTTTTGTTAGTTGTATTGCCCACAACTTCGGGAAATGCAATAGAATTTGAATCTTGTCTGAGAAGGGAAACAGCATATTTTGGCAGCAAATAACGCCGTCCGCTGTGTAAGGCCACAATCTCACAGATCACGCGACTCACAAAACTGTACACACGTGAAGTTTTTAGCTCTCACTAGAAGACAAAACAGGATCCGCACTACACTCTAATGTTCATTTTTCATTTAATCTAAAACAAATTTCTAATAACTCGATCGACCGTCAGAAAATTTCTCAACCCTGTCCGACTTCCCCACCGGACGAAACTAATAATAAACAGGAATTCTCATTGAATTCAGCACTTAAATATTTGCTCCATTGACTGCCAGCCCAGTGCCAGGCGGTTGCTCTCAGTCCGCACGGCACTGGGAACGAAACCGAAAAACTGTCAAAAGTGCCGATGGTTTATGTAAGCGTTCCGTCCAAAGTCCCAAAAGCAATCAAGCCTGTCTCCGGGTTAGTCCTTTTTGCTCCTTGCAGGGGTAGAACTCTCCGTACATTATACAGTGTGTACCGAATGCAGACGCTGGAGAATATTAGTGTATATGTATACACATTCCGAGAGACAAAAAAGCAGAGGATGAGCCCGTGGTGCGTTGCGGACCGAGAGCTTTCATTAACGTTCCGAAACAAAACCGCATAACTTCCAAATTAAAAACTTTGCTGTGTCTTCTAATCACACGGTAAACTTTTACTTGTCCCCGGAGAAACACCTTTTTCGTGCAGTGGCCGATGTTTTGCGAGCATGTAACACCGACACGGACTTTTCAGTGCGGCTTTCACAATGCGACAGGCCCTCGCTTAACGCGCCCACGACGGGGGCAGCTCCGAAAGCTTGTGAAAAATTAATGAATTTCGCCAACTAAGTTGGGCTAATTTTCTTCTCCGAGCGAACGCGGCAGCAACGTTTAAGATTAGCAATTTATACTCCTGAAAGCCGATGAGTTCGACCAGTTGATGGAGTCGACAAAATAATAATGCGAATAGTTGCGTCTGTTATGATTGAAAATTTATCCAAAGTGTTTTATAAACTTAATCATTCGACCAACGGCTAACGGAAAACTAGAAACGGAAACATTTGTGTACCGCCAGTATCGTAACCGAAGCAAGTTTGAACTCCACTTTAAGGATTGCATGTTTGTGGAAAAGTTTTGCTTTTGAAGAACCTTTACCAGTGCCTGTGTGCCTGTGCCAGTGTGCCTTTACCAGTTTTGCACACTGACGAAGAATCATACATCGATCAGTTCTGTTGGTGAAGCTGGGCAAGTTCACCTACTCAACTTATCAGTATAATCCTATCATAATGATTGTTTAAACCCAGAATTTAGTGATTTACCTTTTCAGGTCAAAATCCACTTTAACTCACCCCACAGCCCTCTAATGAACAGCTTGCCGACGCATTCTACTCCCACATCTGCCAATACCGTACATTGCTTCTGGTCAATACGAATTGCTGTTCATTTGTAGAACAGTAATCGAAAAACTTTTCCCGGGTTGGTGCAGTATTTGAGCAAAGTGCGGTAAAGTGGATTCTGTAGAGAAAATCACGATAGAGAAAATGCACCATACGGTAGGAGAAAAAAAAATTTGTCCCACGAGCAGATTTGTATAATCGAGAGTTATAGTGTCGTTATGCTATCGAATTTCCACTGGGCATAGTAGAAATTTCAGCTTGCGTCCATTTTATGTGAAGTGGAGCAGTCGCTTTCGAAACTTTCGTTTAATTTTATTTCGGAAACCGATATTTGTAGACATCGTGACCGAATGTACGTTCGAACAGCTGGCTGCAAATATTTGCCACCAATAAATAGAAGAAACTGGTGAAATACTGTATGCACAAATGGGTGATGTCTTAGTATTTTTTTGGTAAAATGGAAGCATGAACAATATAGTGCAAAACGTTGTACGAACAAAAAAAGACTGCCGATATTCAGCAACTGAGAACGATCGAAATCATTTGAGAGATTAGAGCCAGAGTTGTGCCAAGACTTATCGGTTTTTGCAGTGTTCTGCCTTCTTCAAAGCGCAACAGTTCCGTAGCTTCCTCCTTATATTTTTACCAATAAATGATTTTAAAGATATTTTTGCACGGTTAATATCATTGAATATTCTAGATGCGTAGTCTCGTGGCTTTCGAAAATGTATGTGAGCTGTCAAAAGTCAACTGAATCATACAATTGAGTGCAACAAATGTACAACTGCGTATACCATAAATGACACATGAAATCTTTTACTGGGCACCCGACCACCATGAGATCAATTCTTTTTTTTTTTTTCTCACAAAAATTATAACGTAATGTTAGTATAGTCAGTTTATAATGGATACACGTAGCAGTTATTCTGTGTGTGGACCGTCACAACTCGGATGATGCTGTCTGGACCAGGATGGATGGTGAATATTGTTGTTGCGAAGGATTAGCAGTTGGCCGGTCTGTAGTTGAAAAGGTGGATTGCACCATTTGGTACGTGGCTGCAATGTAAAGAGATACTCCAAGTGCCATCTCTTCCATAAATTTTGGAATCATTACTGGACTAACCATTGGCGGAGTCGGTTTGTTGGAATTTTGGAGAGGTTGGAATCTGGAACACTTTTGAGGCACGATTCCGTCAAATAGTGCCGCGAAGTTAGCGGTTAAAAGTCGGTTGGATTCTCATTCAATGGGACAATCGGTCGGGAATTCAGGCAGGATTCTATTTGGCACAGTAGCGTAGTCATGTCGTCGTTGGCGAGGGTATGCTTTCCGAGGTCAATGACAAAGTGTTTTTAAGCCGATTTGATTGCAGCCTCCCAAACGCCGCCGAAATGAGATGCTCTCATGGGTTGAAGTGCCAGCGAATCCCATATTAGTTGCATTTGGCTGCGATTGCATCGTGATAGTTTTTGCTGCTGACCAGATCTCGTAATTCGTTGATCGCTCCAAAAAAAATTGCGACCGTTGTCACAGTGCAGATGGGAACACAGGCCACGACGAGAGACGAACCGGCGGAATGCTTGTATAAATTTCGGAGCACTGAGATCAGCAACCCTGCAGCAAAAGCAGCAACGTAGACCTTAAGCGAAATGGGTATCCAGTAGTCAACCCCTGTTACAGCGAAGGGTCGACTAGCGTTGGTTCACGAGGAAGACAGTTCAGCCATAAATTGTACCAGCATTCTTGGATGCACTCGAAAGCATATCTGTGGATCAAACGCCTAGCCAAGCTTCTGGCCCCTATGATCCAGTATCGTTGTCGAAGAAGGGTTAGAGGCAGTTGAGGCACTTCGTGAAGGTGAAGTTTATGGTAACTCTGGATTAGGAGCGTCGATAGTCTGTGCGAAGAGGGTAGGAGAATTTGGTGTTTGTTTTCATACGGTTGATTCGAGTTTTCTAGAAAGACAATGTCGTTTTCGTTTTCGCGGTGTAGCTACACTCAAACGACACTTTTGACACCGTAAATGTTTTATTTGACTTTCTGGACTACACTTTTTCTGTCCCGGACTACACCCGAAAAAAGCAGAGTGTACTGTAGGGAGTTACCAAGTGTACTGTAGGGCGATAATGACCAAAACAAAACGAATTGAAAGCTATCCCAATGTTACGCATATCTATGCAACTACACTGAAAATATTTTATTTGAAGCTGCAAAATTTGATTTTTAAGTTAGCAGGGCCACCTTGATTTTTCCTGTAGGGTTGGTTGTTCTTATGGAGTGCAGGCTCCGTAGGCGAATTGCGAAGCATCAGAGTAGATATTTATCTGGATGGTTTCCGGATTTGGCAGTAGGATACAGCGGATGAGGCGAAGTTCGTTGAGTCTCGGTATCTGTGACTTGCAGTTGACCCAGCGGATTTGGTGTTCATTTTTGGCGGAAGCTAAGACGGGTCTTACCAGTCTAAGAAGATCGTAGAAACAAGCGAGA
This sequence comes from Wyeomyia smithii, assembly GCF_029784165.1. Classification (NCBI taxonomy): domain Eukaryota; kingdom Metazoa; phylum Arthropoda; class Insecta; order Diptera; family Culicidae; genus Wyeomyia; species Wyeomyia smithii. The sequence continues at coordinate 228,482,058 of NC_073696.1, forward strand.
AAAGAAAGAGTAATCCGTTTGGTGATAGGCTGGTCTTCTGTGTCTGGTGGAGGATCGGTCTTGTAACGAAGGCAATCTGTAGCTGATTACCAGTGCACCCCAAGCGTTTTGAAGACTCGGTCTCGATCTGGGTTAAAAGAAGTCTGGAGAGCGTGGTTTCCCATCGGAATCCCTTCAAAAGTTACCTCTTCTTTCTTTTTCTTTGAAGCCCATTTGTGAAGCTGGAATTCGTCCTTCGCTAGGAGTGCATCTAGTTGTTTGTTCACTTCTTCTACGGTCTCACTCCCGGAAAAGAGATCGTCGAAATAGACATCCTTGAAATTGATGTCCTTCGTCGTCTGCAAGCTGACCCAGTACCCGAGTGGCAAGAAAGGGAGCACTGGCCGTGCCGTACATCACAGTTCCAAGTTCGTACGTTTTCATCGCATGGCGCGATGACGGTTTCCAGATAATGAGCTGCAATCGTTAGTCACGACGGTCAACAAGAACTTGGCGGTACATCATCTTTGCATCAGCAATTATCATGACTTGATGCACTTGAGATCGCATCGTGTTCAATCGATTGTCCTGCTGCACAGCTGGTCCCACCATTAGGGCGTAGTTGAGCGAAGGTTCGTTGGGTGTTTTATTCAAAGCCTTGAAGACAACCTGTAGTTTAGTGGTATTGGCAGATAATAGTATTGAACTGCTGGATGGTCGTAGTCGTGTATCCGCTCCATATGTCCGAGATCGCGATACTCGTCGACGAAGACCTGTTGGTGAAAATCAGGATTGCGAAGTAAACGATCTTGAACCAGTGAAACTGGCGAATAACTATGCGTTGTTTCTCGATAATCTGATGTAGGACGTCCTTTTTGACTGACAAGCGAACGATGTATCGTCCCGCAGGGTTGCGTGTAACGGTCCGCTGAAAATGCTCCTCACACGCTGCTTTCTCAACGGATTACGCTGACGATGAGCCATCTTTCTCAATTGGCTAGATTTTCCCGAGTCCAGGACTGCGCGAGCGGTGTGTTAGGTCCCGTTGTCGTCGATGAAATTAACTTCGTGGCTGACTTCTGATAATTTCCAGCTGAAGCGCAACTGATCCACTCGATAGCCGTTAACGACCCAGATGTGGTTGGAAGATCGCCAGGAAGACTGGGAGTGAGAGGTTTCGATTACTGAGGGCTCGTAGACTTGAGCTTCGAATAAGAGGAATCTTTCAGAGAGATCAGAGAATGATGACGTCCACGACACTTGCAGCAGTCGCACAATCCTTAGAGAGTTGACCCTTTCGCGACAATTCCGGCACAATTGATGACGGCAGACTTCCTTTTCTTCTACCGAAAGCTACGAAAAACTTTCGCAAACGTATAAAGGATTGGAACAAATGACGCATTGACGGATAATGACTTGACTGGCTCCGTGACTCGAAATGAATCGCTGAGCTGGTTTCTTCGGGATGACTGACGATAGCATTTCGATATGCTCTAATTGGAAGCAGTCATATCATTGAACGTGATCGCTGTCTTGGTCGATGAATATTCTTCCCAATCTCGCCTTGTTGTCGGATCCAGTTGAGTATTTAGCATGACTGTGCTGCTCCGTTGCCGATTCTTCTTTTAACGAAATAGAGCCAGAGAGTGTGTCTACATACGACTGCTGCAGACGATTAAAGAGTGTAAAAGATTTGGTAAATTTCATTCTTCCAACCAATCGCCTTTAAACTTTCAGGCGTTAAAACAAAACATGTTATTTAGTTTTTTTACTGTTCGTTTTATTCAATTTCATCCCCATATCCAAATGCACGATTTTTTTTTTCTTAAAACAGCTCACAAAGTCTCGTACAACGTTTGAACCCTATGTTTTTTTTGTGGAAATCCATTTTCTTTTCATATCCTCCTCCGATTTGACTTTCTTAGGATGTTTAAGAAGTGCCTGCTTCATGATGGCCTAGTACCTCTGAATTGTTCGCAGTTCAGATACGTTGGGGGTTTGAGATGCTTCGGCACGAAATTGACTTTCTTAGTCTCGTACCACTCTAGAACACATTTCGAGACAAAATGACACGAGGCTAAATCCAGCCAGAAAGTTGTAGGACCATTGTGTGACCTCAAAAGTATAAGTAAACGCTTTTGGAGGCATTCCTTCAAGTATTATTTATTTATTTGGCATTCCGTCTGATTTACAAAGTGTCTCCAATTCACTCGGTTATTAGCTGCCGCTCTTCAATCCCTGGGACACCGTGTACTCTCTGCCAGATCTAGCTCCACCTGGTCTAACCATCTTGCCCGCTGCGCACCTGGTCGTCTTCTTCTTACCGGATTCGAGGCAAACACCATCTTCGCAGGGTAGTTGTCCGGCATTCTTGCAACATTCCCTGCCCAGCGTAGCCGTCCAGCTTTAGCCACCGTCTGAATACTGGGTTCACCGTAGATTTGCGCGAGCTCATGGTTCATCCTTCACCTCCATATTCCGTTCTCCAGTACGCCGCCAAAGATCGTCCTTAGTACTCGTCGTTCGAAAACTCCGAGCATTGTCCACGTTCCATGTCCGTAGAGAACAACCGGTCTTATGAGCGTTTTGTACAGGTTACACTTCGTACGGGGGCTCAGTCTGTTCGACCGCAATTGCTTGTAGTAGGCACGACTTCCGGTGATAATACGCCCCTGGATCTCTCGGCTGGTATCATTGTCCTCAGTAACCAGTGAGCCAAGATAGACAAACTCATCGACTACCTCGAACTTATCGCCGTCGATCGTAATGCTACTGTCTAGGCGTTGTCGGTCAGCTTCGGTTCCGCCGGCTAGCATTTACTTCGTTTTAGACGTATTGATCTGCAACCCAATCCTCAGGTGTACTGTTCTACCACCGCCGCTGTTGTTCTGCTGACAATGTCCATATTATCAGCAAAGCAAACGGATTAACTGGATTTGTTGAAAATCGTACCCCGCGTGTTGATGTCCGCTCGATTCATTACACCCTGTAGCGCAATGTTAAATAACAGGCAGGAGAGACCATCACCCTGTCGAAGCCCCCTGCGGGATTCAAATGGACCCGACAATCCACCCGAAATCCGCACACAGCACTGCCTCCCATCCACCGTAGCCTTTATCAGTCAAAGCCGTTTTCGTCCATGACCTTCCATAGCTCTTTTCAGTTGATAGTGTCATACGTGGCTTTAAAGTCGATGAATAGGTTGTGCCTGGGTGTTCTGTATTCACGGCATTTATTGAGGATCTGCCGAATGGTAAAGATTTGGTCCGTCATAGACCGTTCCTCCACGAAGCCGGCCTGACAACTTCCCACAAATCTGTTGGCTAGGGGTGAGAGGCGGCGGAAAATAATTTGGGAAAGCACTATGTAGGCGGCATTCAGGACGGTGATCGCACGATAGTTCCCACAGTCCAATTTGTCGCCTTTTTTATAGATAGGGCAGGTAACCCCATCCTTCCAGTCCTCCGGTAGCTGTTCTGTATCCCAAATTCTTGCAATCAGCCGGTGCAAACAGGTGGCCAGCTTCTCCGGGCCCATCTTAATAAACTCCGCTCCGAGACCATCCTTCCCAGCCGATTTATTGTTGTTCAGCTGCTTGATGGCATTCTTAACTTCGCCTATCGTTGGGGCTGGCACGTCGCACCGGCGGGATCGCTTTCTCCACCGCCATGGTCTCCTGCCTGGGTGCCATTCAGGTGTTCGTCGTAGTGCTGCTTCCACCTTTCGGTCACCTCACGATCGTCCGTCAGAATACTACAACCTTCATCCCGGCATATTTCGGCTCGCGGCATAAAGCCTCTGCGGGATGCGTGAAGTTTCTGGTAGAACTTTTGCGTTTCCTGAGAATGATGCAGCTGTTCCAGCTTTGCAAACTCCTCCTCCTCCAGGCGGCGCATCTTCTCCCGGAAAATTTGGGTTCGCTGCATCTTCTTCTGTCGGTGTCTTTTCACATTCTGACGAGTGGCACTGCGCATCTTATCCGCCCGCGCAGCATTCTCCTCATCCATCACCCTCCTACATCCGTCGTCGAACCACTCCTTCCGTTGGGTTCGTCCCACATGCCCGATGACGTTCTCCGCTACGCTGTTGATGGCTGTTTCAATTGTGTTCCAACAGTCCTCGAGAGAACCTTTCTCCAGCTGGTCCTCTTCCGGCAGCGCAGCTTCGAGCGAATGCGCGTAGTTTTTCGGCAATTTTAGGTTGCTTCAGTCGCGCGCGATCTAACCGGAGCGGACGTCAGTACCGAATGTTGTTAACAACAGAGAGTTTTGGGCGCATCTTAACCATCACCAGGTAGTGGTCCGAGTCGACGTGAGCGCTCCTATAGGATCTGACGTCGATGATGTCTGAAAAACGCCGACAATCAATCAGAACGTGGTCGATTTGTGTTTCTGTCTGATTTGGTGACCTCCTGGTGTACTTGTGTAGGAGGTTGTGCTGGAAGCAAGTACTACGCACGGCCATGTTCTCGGAGGCGGTAAAGTCGATGAGTCTTAGGCCCATTTCGTTGGTCAGCTGGTGCGCTCTAAACCTTCCAATCACCGGTTCGTATTCATCCTCCTGGTCGACTTGAGCGTTGAAATCCCCGATGACGATCTTGATATCATGTTTTGGGCAGCGGTCGTACTCACGCTCCAACTGCGCGTAGAATTCATCCTTGTCGTCTTCGGTACTTCCGAGGTGAGGGCTGTGCACGTTTATGATGCTGATGTTGAAGAAACGGCTTCTCAACGGATTCTCAACCTGCACATTCGAGGGCTGATTGGCCACCACCTAATCATCCGTTTCCGCATCTCGCCCATCACTATAAAAGCTGTCCCCAGCATGCGTGTTGCCGCAGCTCTGGTAGATGACATGACCATCCCGGAACGTACGTACCATTGAGCCCTTCCAGCACACCTCCTGCAGCGCTACGACGTCGAACCTGCGGGATTTCAATACTTCGGAGAGCACTCGAGTGCTCTCTTGGAAATTGAGAGATCGGCAGTTCCACGTCCCAGGTTTCCAATCGTTAGTCCGTTTTCGTCGCAAAAGTCTGTGCTGATTGTTCTAGTCCGAATTTCTTCCCAAGCAACATTTGTAACATCTATTTGAAAACATTACATCGGGAAACTAGAACAAGACAGGCCATTGCTCATTTCTGTGTGCGACTTTTGATTTTTTTTTTGTTCATCTATAATTTATTTGACACGGCACAAATACAATTTAATGTTTAACGGCGCCAATTATATCTGGTAGCTTACTTTCTAAAGTATCTTAATAACTAAAAGCAAATTTTTTATCCTCGCTGCCGACTACGAGCTGAAACTATATGTAACTTAAAGCTATAATATTTTGCATTAAAAGCACTGGTTTACTGTATGATGGTTTTCATTGCCATAGGTAAGCACATGTTCCGCTGCTGCGCCAAGATATTACGGACTGGCATATTGGGTTGTCTCCCTCGGGACCTGAGAGTATCGTGCGGGTCTAGTTGCTGTTTCCGGATCCGGGGTCTTAACGTGTTCTTGTCGTTTGGTTGGATGTAGGCGGAAGGGAATAGGATTAAACTGGGACGTGGATGGATTTCAGGAAAACGTATATAAGGGACATGTAGGATAGGTCACGGCTCGCCAAGACATCACGAACAGGAACAGCCGGCTGCCTACTTTCGGCCTGCAGGGAAGCTATGATTTTGGCCTGGCGTCACGGTGTACAGGGCATGACCAAACAACGTGCTCTATGTCGTGATAACCTTCACCACAGGCACAGATACCACTTTCCCCGAGTCCAACACGACGGAGATGCGCGTCAAATCTATAGTGATTGGACATAAGCCGGGACATCACGCAAATGAAATCCCGACCTACATCCAACCCCTTGAACCACGGGTTCGTCGACACCTTGGGGATTATGGAATGTAACCACCTTCCCAGTTCCCCTCTGGTCCAAGCATTTTGCCAACTGAAGATCGTATTCTGACGTCGAATGAGAAAAATTCATTAAAGGCAATTGGTCTTTCATGAATTCCACCGTTTGTTGCGCCCAACTTAGCCAAAGAGTCCGCTTTCTCATTGCCCGGTATCGAGCAGTGAGAAGGGACCCACGCTAAGGTAATCTGAGTAGATTTTTCGGATAAAGCACTCAGATGTTCCCGAGACCTCCAAACTCATCGTATGGGTCGACTGCATGCAACCCAAGGCGATACGCAAACAACGATATTGTATTCGCTCCAGTTTGATCAAATGTGTGTTTGCTGCGGAGCGGAAGCAGAAACACCCGTACTCAATGACAGACAATATCGTTGTTTGGTAAAGCCTTATAAGGTCTCCTGGGTGGGCTCCCCACCATTGTTCGGTTATTGTACGAAGAAAATTCACTCTTTGTTGACATTTTTTCATCAGATACCTAACGTGACAACCCCAGGTGCCTTTAGAGTCGAACCAGATACCAAGATATTTGTGTACCAAAACCTGAGAAATCGTTTTACCCATTAATTGTGTTTGAAGCTGAGCAGGTTCATGCTTCCTAGAAAAAACTACTATCTCAGTCATCTCCGGAGAGAATTCGATACCTAGCTGTAAAGCCCTAGCAGACAAATTGTCCAAGGTATCTTGCAATGGTCCTTGCAAATCGGCAGCTTTGGCTCCTGTAACAGAGATTACACTGTCGTCTGCAAGTTGTCTTATCGTGCATGAATTTGCCAGACATTCGTCGATGTCATTTACATAAAAGTTGTAAAGAAGGGGGCTCAAACATGAGCCCTGGGGAAGACCCATGTAGCTAATGCGGAAAGTTGCCAAATCGCCGTGCGTAAAATGCATGTGCTTTTCGGACAGCAAATTGTGCAAAAAATTGTTCAAAATTGGAGAAAATCCTTGTCGGTGAAGTTTACCCGAAAGAATGTCAATAGAAACGGAATCAAAAGCCCCCTTAATGTCCAAGAACGCAGACGCCATTTGTTCTTTGCGAGCATACGCCAGCTGAATATCTGTTGAAAGCAACACAAGACAATCATTCGTCCCTTTGGCACGGCGGAAGCCAAATTGAGTATCTGATAGTAGACCATTTGATTCGACCCAATGGTCTAAACGACGGAGTATCATTTTTTCCATCAATTCCCGGATACAGGATAGCATTGCAATCGGCCTATAAGAGTTGTGATCAGAAGCTGGTTTCCCTGGTTTTTGGATGGCGATCACCTTCACTTGCCTCCAATCCTGCGGTACAATGTTTTGCTCCAGGAACTTATTGAACAAGTTCAACAAGCGCCTCTTGGCATTGCCGGGTAGATTCTTCAACAAGTTGAATTTGATTCTATCTAACCCAGGCGCGTTATTGTTTGTTTCATCTGTTGTATTAATTTCGGATTGTGTGATATGAACAGTGAACTACTAACTTCCTTCTGGTACGCCCGTCTGGACAGGACTGACTTTATTTCTATTTTTCCACTCGCGATGACCGGCAGCATAACGCAGGGTCAGCAAAGTGCTCGATCGCATGACGGCAGTACAGTCGCTTTACGCCTACGTCGGCATATCACGCTGAACCATCGCTCGCTCGACCGAACTACACGCCACACACCGCGCAGCTATCCGAGCCATCTACCACACGCCCTATTTATTTTTTATAAAATTTTCCACTATAGTTATAAATTTTATATAATTCCAGATTGAACAATTAATGATATTATATCCGAAAATTCGTTGATCAGAAGCTGGTTTCCCTGGTTTTTGGATGGCGATCACCTTCACTTGCCTCCAATCCTGCGGTACAATGTTTTGCTCCAGGAACTTATTGAACAAGTTCAACAAGCGCCTCTTGGCATTGCCGGGTAGATTCTTCAACAAGTTGAATTTGATTCTATCTAACCCAGGCGCGTTATTGTTACAGGACAGGAGGGCAACTGAAAATTCTGCCATCGTAAAAGGTGATTCTATCGCGTCGTGGCCCGGAGACGCATCGCGAACAATGTTTTGCTCAGAAACAGAGTCCGGACATACTTTCCTGGCAAAATCAAATATCCACCGACTTGAAGACTCCTCGCTTTCGTTGACCGTTACGCGATTCCGCATTCTTCGGGCTGTGTTCCAAAGAGTGCTCATCGATGTCTCCCTCGGCGTCTCGTTCACGAACCGACGCCAATATCCGCGTTTCTTTGCTTTAGCCAGGCTTTTAAGCTTGGTATTAAGCTCCGAATTCCGTATATAGTCGTCGGGTATACCTCCCTTCTGGAAGGCCAAAAACGCGTCGGATCTTTGCGTGTAGACATCGGAGCACTCTTTGTCCCACCACGGAGTTGGAGGCCGCTCTTTGATCGTTACGCCGGGATATTTCTTCGTTTGGGCTTGCAACGCGGCGTCGAGGATTAAGCCCGCGAGGAGGTTGTATTCTTCAAGTGATGGGTGATGTTGAATCGACTCGACCGCTTTTGAAATCATTTCCTCGTATAACTTCCAATCGACATCCCGTGTGAGGTCATACGGAATGTCAATTGGTCGCATGCGAGTTGAACCGTTAGTAATTGAAATAAGAATAGGCAGATAGTCGCTACCGTGAGGATCGAGGATTACCTTCCATGTGCAATCCAACCGTAGCGACGTCGAACATAAGGATGGATCCAAAGCGCTTGGGCGCGCTGGAGGTTTCGGGATACGTGTCATTTCACCGTTGTTCAAAATAGTCATGTCGAAGTCATCGCAAAGGTTATAGATTAAAGAGGGGCGGTTATCATTGTAGGGGGAACCCCAAGCCACACCATGAGAGTTGAAGTCTCCCAAAATCAAACGTGGCGAGGGAAGAAGTTCTATTAAATCAAAAAGCAACCGTTGCCCAACCTGTGCTCTGGGAGGAATATATATTGAGGCAATACAAAGCTCTTTACCTTGTATTGTCATTTGACATGCGACAACTTCGATGCCTGGAATCGAGGGGAGGTTAATACGATAGAAAGAATAGCACTTTTTAATCCCTAAAAGTACTCCTCCATATGGGGTGTCTCGATCAAGGCGAATAATATTAAAATCATGGAAGTTGAGATCAATATTTGAAGTAAGCTAAGTTTCACAAAGGGAAAATGCATCGCATTTGTTTCTATTTATTAAAACTTTAAATAAATCCATTTTTGGTAAAATACTTCTACAATTCCACTGTAAGACAGAGATAGAATCCTTCGTATACGCAGATGAATTAGGCATCGAAGGATACAATCGCTGCAAGTAGGGGCCATTGGGCAGTCAACTGCTTCAAAAATGATCTAACTGTTGGGAGGAATGCTGTAAGAAAAATTTTAATTGGATCGGGTACATTGAAAGTTTCAAAACTCCAGTCCACAATGTCAGAAAATTTCACTAATCCAGAGTTTGTTTCATCTGTTGTATTAATTTCGGATTGTGTGATATGAACAGTGAACTACTAACTTCCTTCTGGTATGCCCGTCTGGACAGGACTGACTTTATTTCTATTTTTCCACTCGCGATGACCGGCAGCATAACGCAGGGTCAGCAAAGTGCTCGATCGCATGACGGCAGTACAGTCGCTTTACGCCTACGTCGGCATATCACGCTGAACCATCGCTCGCTCGACCGAACTACACGCCACACACCGCGCAGCTATCCGAGCCATCTACCACACGCCCTATTTATTTTTTATAAAATTTTCCACTATAGTTATAAATTTTATATAATTTCAGATTGAACAATTAATGATATTATATCCGAAAATTCGTGTCCATCTACCACACGCCTTATTAATTGTATAATCCTTACTCACTATTGGTTATAAAAGGTTTACATCTAGTTTTATGTATTATATCTATTCTGTCTCCTATTCTTATTTCTACATTAGGTCCCTTATCTGCGGTTACTGGATATGGTCCTAAATATATTTTACTCAACTTAGATCCTGTCTCATTTTTTACAAGAATTAGTTGACCTACATTATATCTTATATCTTTTGCATTGACATTATATTTGGTTATTCTTTTCATTTTAGAGTTTATTAATTTGTCTCTTGTCTCTTTTTGTGTTTTTTTGTAATTTATAATTCAGAAGTTTTGCATAGTCCTCTACGTTGTATAAGGTATCTGCCTTGTTGTTTTCGCTCAGATTGGATGGTAATCTACACAATTTACCAAAAACTAATTCAAAAGGCGTCATCTTCGTTTCTAAGTGTGTTGTTGTGTTATATGCGAATTGGTAATACTTTATCCAAGATGCCCAGTTTCCTGGTGTTCCTGATGCGTATATTCTTAGAAATTTGCCTAACGTTTTGTGTGAATTCTCCAAAGCTCCCACTGTCTGATGGTGGTATGCCGTGGAATTCAGTTTTTTAATTTTTAGAAGATTGCAAATTTTTTGAAATAGCTCAGACATGAACTCTGTTCCTCTGTCGGTTGCTATTTCCTCAGGAATCCCATAATTTAAAAGAACATTTTCGACGAAAGCTCTTGCTACAACATTTGTGGATTTATCTTGTATTGGTGTTGCAGTTACGAACTTAGTCAGTTCGCACTGGGTTGTCAGAATGTATTGACATCCCTCGTTGCTTGGTGGCAATGGACCAACTAAATCCAAATATATTTTATTAAATGCACTTGTTGCAGTTGTTGTTTGCATCATGGGTGTCTTGTTCGGTTTTACGTGTTTGTTCTTATGACAAATTTCACATGAACGAACGTAATTCGATATGTCTTTCGACATGGTCTTCCAGTAGTATCTTTTCTGTATATTTTTTAATGTTTTATTTATTCCTGCGTGCCCTGCCGTTGGCAATAAATGAAAATCATTTATTATCAATTCTTGTTCCTTTGGATCTACGATATGCTTTACTTTATTATTTACCAATCTTATTGGTGGCATGCCTTCCATTAAATTATTAGTGTACACTTCATTATAAAATTTTTTCGCGCGTTCATTATTTTTTAATATGAGCTCAATAATTGATTTTTCTTGGCATATCTTTTTCAGCTTCATAACTATCCACCGTAGCTGGATAAGCGTGCTCGCTGGTTTCAAAATTATTTGATTGCTTTTTGAGCAATATTCGGCTTCAGGTGATTGTTGTTTTTCGCAGATTATTATCTCGATGTCTGTTCCGTCTTTAGAATGTTGGCCAGGCATTTCATTGACTTGTTTCAAACTAGACTCTTTATTTTTGTTACTTCTTGTTGTTATAAGAATATCTTTGTTGACTTTGTTATTTATATCTTTCAACTCGGAAGACGAAATACGTGACAACGCGTCCGCTATCACATTCTGACTTCCTTGTATGTAGGTGATATCAAAGTCATACTCTTCAAGCGCCAATCTGAATTTGGCTAGACGGCTTGAAGGATCCTTCATCGAGAAAAGATAAACCAAAGGCCTGTGATCAGTGCGGATCGAAAACCTCTTTCCATATAAATATGGTCTGAAGTGTCTGATCGCCCAGACCACGGCCAAAAGTTCCTTCTCGATTGTCGAATAGTTATATTCTGCACTGTTTAATGCTCTACTGGCGTACGCCACCGGCCTTCCGTTTCCATTTGATAAAACGGCACCTATAGCGCAACCAGAAGCATCAGTGAGCAGTATAAATTTATTTTCTTTGTTGAATTTAGGATAATCCAATACTGGAGGATTGACGAATATATTTTCTAAAAGTTCGAAAGATTCCTGACACTCTTGTGTCCATTCAAACTTCACATTTTTTCTCGTTAGTTTGTTAAGCGGAATGCAAATTTTTGCGAAGTTTTCAATGTGTTTTCTATAATAATTAGCGAAAGCTACAAATCTTTTAACTTCGTCGCATGTAGCTGGTGTTTTCCAGCTTTTGATCACTTCAATCTTCGAGGGATCAGGCTTGATTCCTTCCGAAGAGATATAATGACCTAGGTACACCAACTCCTTTTTGAAGAAATTACACTTTTCTGGGTTCAGTTTCCAATTAACTTTCCTTAAACGTTCGAAAGTGCTAATGAGGTTTCTATTATGTTCCTCAATCGTTTGTCCAAAGATGATCAGATCATCCAGATAGACTAAACATTTCTCCATATTTAGACCTGACATAGCAATTGTCATTAGCCTAGAAAAAGAGGATGGGCTTGTTTTCAAACCCATTGGTAACCTTTTCATTTGGTATTGACCTGTTGGTGTTGTAAAAGCTGTTATAGGTCTGTCTTCGGGTTTAATTTGGCATTGATAATAACCTTGTGATAGATCAAGGTGTGAGAAATATCTTGCGCCCGATAATGAGTTGATAACTTCTTCAATATTTGGTAAGGGAAATTTATCATCTTGAAGCGTTTGGTTAACCTTTCTATAGTCTATGACTAAACGCCATTTTTTTGTATCATTGGCCGATTTTTTCGGTACCAATAATATTGGGCTGTTCCACTCAGATTGTGCACTCTCGATTATATCGTTTTCAAGCATAGTTTTTATTTGTTTGTTTATTTCATCTTTTTGAGAGTGTGGTATTTTGTATGGTTTTGTGTATGAAGATTTAGAACATTCTTTTATGTTTATGGTAGGTTCATAAATTCGAGATGTCGTCAGATGATCATCCTTTAGGCAAAATATATCATTATATTTTTTACAAATATCGGAGATCGTCTTTTTCTCGTCCTTCCCCAAATGATCTAGTTTTAATCAGTTTATCAATCCTGCTCTGTTCATGCTTTAGTGTTGTGATTTCAATGACGTTAGTGGTTTGGTTTCCACTTGCAAATTTGCAACATTCACAGGTTTATTATTTACGTTTAATATTCGTACTGGTAGTTTATTTTCAATTGGAGTAGCTACCGAGTTAGCTACAAAAACGAATGGTGATATTTGCTTGTTTAAAATTACGCATTCACCTTTTATCTTTGTTGGAACGAATGTTAGGATCTCAGTTCTCGCTGGTATTGTTACGCTGGTAGTTACGCAGTGGTAACTAGGATAATTGTTGAAAGGAATCGTAATTTTACACTGTTGGTGAGCTAATTTTAGTTTCATCGTTCGTAAGTCTATGCTAGCTTCATACTTTCTCAAAAAATCTGTACCGAGCAGTGCCGGTACGCTCTGTGGTAAATTTTCCGATACATGCAACGTTACGGGAAAACAATAGTCGCTGAAACAAATTTCAGTGGCTATTGCCCCTAAGGACTGTGATCTTCCGTTTATCCCTGTTATAGTAATAGTATTATGGTAATTGATCTTAACATTTCTGGGTACCAACTGTTTTGATATAAGCGAACAACTGGCTCCGCTATCGATTATGAAATTTACGTCCCTTTGATAAAAATAAAATTTGGCACGTAGCAATCCTTTGTTTGCGTTATTCACGAAAAAGATTCGCCACGTTCACCTCTTCGTTATTTCCATTTTCTTGTTCTGCCATATTTGCGTAACGATTATTTTGTTGTCGTCCGCGGTCATTGTTTCTATTATTTGCGTCATCGTTATTTTCGTTATTATTGTTGTTGTTATTGAAACGTCTATTGTTATTTCCTTGGTTGTAATTACCTCGTTGGTAATTGTTTCTGTTATTTGGATTTCCTTGGTTTTGGTAAATTGTCCTCTACCGCGGTTACCGCCTCTATTCCGGAAACCACGGCCTCGTCCCCGCCAGTTTCCGCGAGGGTTGTTATTATACCTCCGAAACCTGGGTTGAATCCACATTATGGATTCGTCGCTGGTATCATTCACTTCCAGTGCATCGCTAATTGCTTTTGTTAGGGTGCCTGGGTTTCTGGCTTTTAAGAAAAAAGCTGTTTGATGATTTTTTAATCCATTAATAAATGCTTGTACAGCAATGGGCTGTACTATATTAGCTGCGGCTGCTTCCGTTGCGAATGTGTCGTTCGAAACGTGCGCCGATGCTAGTTTTGTGGTTAGCTTTTCTATTTCCGCACCGAACTCGGAAATAGTTTTATTAGTTTGTTTCATTTGGTTTAGTTCATTCTCTACCGCCTTCGGGGTGATTCGGACTGAAAATTTGTCCTTTAATATTTGTTTCGCTTCGTCGATTGACTTGGCTTTCTCGATCACTCCGTGTGATGCCCCAGCCAAACGAGTCCGAAGGAAGGTTAATAGAGCTGTCTCGGGAACATTCTCCGAGTACGCTTTGAGGAGGTCTACGGTTTCTAGGAAATGTCCTAGCTCTGCTCAGTCTCCTGTGAATATGGATACAACCTTCAGGGCTAGCGAAAGGTCGAGTTTTGCTGCCATTTGTATTTCGTCAGAATCGGAATTTTCCGATTCACAAGTCGTCGTGTCTTCTAAATTGCCTTGAAGTATTTCTAGGCACTCCGTTGCCTTTTCTTTTAGGGTTTTATACCGTTTTCTGAACTTTGGATAGTTTTGAGTCCCTTCAGACTCCAGAACTATCCTTCTAATCTTCTCTAGTGTTCTATTAATTAATATTACCTTCTCCCTCTTTGTCGGGGCTGTTAATTTTTTAAACTTTTTCAAATTTACAAGCAACTTATTTAAAGTGTCACCCGCTTCGAAGAATTTTTCCATATGAGAAAATTTGTTCCATATGGCTATTTGATCATTATATAGGTATTATCAAATATTTATTGTATATAGGTAGTAATTTTATTTTGTTATTTTATTATTATTATATATTTTTTTTTGTTTTTTTTTTTACTTACAGTTGCCTACTTTAATAATTTGAGAGGTACTCTGTGGTACTTTAATATTTGGAGAGCTATATTTCTGCCTAAAACAAAATATACTTTAGTGTTTATTTTTTTTTTTTTTTTTTTTTTTTTTTTGAAATACTTAGCTTAGGCGCTGAGCTATTGTCGGTGTTCCAACAAGTAATTAAAGAATGTTTTCCGCCGCTGTTTCCCATCGCTGCTCCGGTTGCCGTGATGACCCTGGTGTACCCATTTGCTCTTCGATATGCGCCAGGACTTTGGTACAGAGTTCTAGCATTCGCACGTTTGAGTCGTGCCGACTTATTTGGCTCATTTCTGTGTTTTTTTTTTTTGTATTTTGTCACTTTCACTTATTGTTTGTATATTCGCGGCTTATTTGAGTCGTGCCGACTTATTTGGCTCATTTGTGTGTGTTTTTTTTTTGTATTTTGTCACTTTCACTTATTGTTTGTATATTCGCGGCTTATTACTTACTGTTCATATTTGCGCGACAGTATTATTTAACCTCACCGCACGGTCAGCTACCCGCTTGGTTTGCTGCCGATGCAACTTGGCTAGCAATTTTACCGCGATATAGCTCACGGCGACGGCTGCTAACACGCAGGCGGCTACAGCGATCGCTGTTTCGTTACGCTCGCTGCTATTAGTGTTGGTTACGGGCGCGATACTTTCATCGGCCGAAAACCAACCCATTTCACCATTTGCGCTTGTATTTGCGCTTGCATTTTTTTTTTTTTTCTTCTCAATTGGTCAGCGTGCGGCTAGACCGAACCAAGCGCCACTCTTTAAGTTTTTACCACTAGCAGATGTTAAAACTGATAATCTTAGTGTATTTTTCTGCCATTTTTCTGCCAACATAACTTCCCAAGAATTCGTTCCTTTTTGCCAAAACGATAGCTTTTCATACCATTAAAATAGATTTTTCTTCATCACGATGAACTTCACTAGCTTCACGGCTCCTGGCAGGATCGCCATGTTGTATTAATTTCGGATTGTGTGATATGAACAGTGAACTACTAACTTCCTTCTGGTATGCCCGTCTGGACAGGACTGACTTTATTTCTATTTTTCCACTCGCGATGACCGGCAGCATAACGCAGGGTCAGCAAAGTGCTCGATCGCATGACGGCAGTACAGTCGCTTTACGCCTACGTCGGCATATCACGCTGAACCATCGCTCGCTCGACCGAACTACACGCCACACACCGCGCAGCTATCCGAGCCATCTACCACACATCAACTGGGAGTGCAAAAGGAACAACTGGGGTTTTAGATGTTCCTGGCAGTGCTGGGAACTCCTTCTGGGACTTTAAATTTGCAAGCCCAGGAGGAGTTTGCTTCGGTTTTTCCGCAGCACTGTTTGGTTTGTTTGTAACTTTCATTTCACTTTGGGAAATCTTAGGACCTTTTCGGGGAAGTTTAGGAGAGGAAATATTTTTCCTCTTTCTAGACGCCCCACGATTGGCATAAGTTGTTCCCGCTGGTGAATCGTCAGAATCGGTTTCATCTGAGGACAACAGATCAAAGGGGTTCGATGTTATGGTAGAAGTGGTCACGGTCTTCTTCAGCATCTCAGCGTAAGATCGCTTTGAACGCTCCTTAAGTGACCGCTTGATTTTATCTCTGCGCTGCATGTACACCGGGCATGTGGAGAGCTCATGCTGATTTTCCCCGCAGTGAATACATTTTTCAGCATTTACACTGCAAGAATCGTCCGCATGAGTTTCTCCACACTTGCTACATCGTGCCTTATTGCAGCAGTAGGCGGCTGTGTGGCCTAGCTGCTTGCAATTGGTGCAATTCATAACAAGGGGTACATACAATCGCACAGGCAGACGAACCCGATCGATCGAGACGTGGCTAGGGAGAGCAGATCCGGCAAACGTAACACGAAACGAAACGAGTCTGACGGAGTGTACACTTTTGTGCCGTTGACAAGAGACACAGACCGCAATTGCTTGCAATCTATGATCTTTACTTTTACGTCGTGACACAAAGCATTTTTGAAGCAGCCAAAACCGCTTGCCAAGATACACTCGACCGACAGACTCGAATCGGTTATGACACCGTCGATCTCCACGTCTCGTGCGGGTATATAAACGCGATATTCGCGTGTGAAAAGCTCGGAGCGAGCAATAGCGTTGGCCTGTTCCAGGTCGCTGACCACGACACGGAGCTTGTTGGGTCTGACCTTGGAGATTTCGGTCACGGCCTTGTACCCCTCCGTCAGGTCTTTCGAAATCTGCAGGATGTTTAACGGTTTCGATTTCGGTCCTGCTTTTGACCGAAAGAAAACAGTAAAGCTGCCCTGAGATCCGTCCGGGTACAGCCTGGGGCGAGGGGGGACTGGAGAATTAACAGAGGAAGGGTTGGCAGGAGGGACAGGGTCGGAGGGGTTCGGGGATGGTGGCACGGGAGGCGAGGGATCTACAACCATCGCGCTAAATCTAGCGCACTAGCGCCGACAGAACACGTACCTCTTTACTTCTCCTTTCAGCAGGGTTGGTTGTCCGAACGGTCGAAGCTGCAGCCGTTACAGCCAGCAGCACCAAAACAGCAGCTCCAAACAGCCACCAGCAGCGAGCCGGATGTGTGATCACTCAGCACAGCGACACAACTCGCTGTCAACTGTTGGATTCTTCTTTTTCCTCCTTTGTGTTGAGATTCTCGTCCACTGCTGTAGCACAAATCACTTAGCAGCCAAATCGGCTTACGCACCAGCAAACAGCCACGATGCGAAACAGTTGCACAAAGGCGGGTGACCTGGAACCTTCACTCGACCAGGCAAACAATGCCAACACTTGCTCGCGCGTCTTTTGTTTTATATTCTATCGGAGCGATCACCAAACACGTCCTATACTGATGCGTGTTCGGCACAGAATGAGCGACTATTGATATTTTAATGCCAGCTATATTATGATAATTTCGAACTTTTACATATTCAAGAAATGATTTGAATCAATGCCCCTCATCAGCGCAGCGTGTCGAATTCAAGCTATTGCGGCTTAGGACTTTCAAAAGTTATAATTTTTGATACTATTAGAATGATTCAATTGGTATTATTTTATGGAAAGTATTAGTACATGTCGAATATTATTAATAAATGGATAAAAAATATGACCGTCTCGTCCGTGGTTTCCCTATGCGAACCGCTTCGTTACATTATAAATAGATTCATGGCCAGAATAAGTTACTTCTTGACAAGATTTGTCAAGCTATTGTTACATGATAATACACTGGCAACATTTGAAATGCCGTTGTTTCAGTGAAACAAATTTGGACGATAAACAAGTGACAAATAAACATGCCGAAGTTTAACAGGAATTACAGCCGATAATTGTGACCGAATTGTGATTTCCGAATACAACGTCAAACTTATTCTACTACCAACTGAAAGTTTTTGTACTTTATCTGTACTATTATGCACTTTATCTCAAAATGCCATGTTTATTTTTTATTTGGGAGACCGTTGCAAATATTTAGTAAAAATTTGATCCTTTTTCAACAAAAATCATAACAGGGAAGATCTAAAAGTAACATTGAAATTTTTTCAAAACAAAAAAATTTCCATACAATGTTTTATAAAATTCCGTAACGATTTACATTGTGACATTGTGCTTAAAAACGAAAATCCGCGTAAAAAAACAAGGTAGTTTAAAAATGCGCGCTGATTCAAAATTCCGCGCAAAAATACACGTCGATCCGAGAATCCACGAAAAAAGCATTAATTCGAAAACCAGCGTGAAAAACCGCACTGATTCGAAAATTCGCGTAGAAATAGTTGAAAATGCGCGAAAGATAAACGTCTGAAAGAACCTGAGTGTTTTCTCTCATTATGCTTGAATTAAACTGACTCGTTTCAACTAACGCTACTCTCAGATCACTTGTTTTTTCTTTAATAAATATGTGTGTTTGGTTCCAACAAAGATAAAGCCACTCTATTGGCCGGGAATGTAAATTCGAGTGAGATGATAGAAATGGAGATTGTTTTGAGTAAATAAACAAATTATTTCTGCTTCATATAAAAATATCCTGCAACAATGTTATCCAACAATAAGAGATAATCTATTAATTTTTGCTGATAATTAAACTACTTTTAGATATATGATTTGTTCCGGCATTGGCAAATATTTTTAATGAGTATCCAGAAAGATGAATAAAAGTAATAAAGTTGTTAAATGCCCCAACATTTTCGGGGCGCGTGCTTTTTATGTGAGCAAAATTGTCAGTTTCATCATGGATTTTAATTTGCATGTCAAATTCATGTATAAGCACAGAAAACCACTCACATTAATATGACATGAACATGCTGGTTATATTTTCAAATATGTCGCTTTTCATTTTAAAGGCATCTGTACTGAGTAAAAGCTAGACAAATTTGTCTGAGAAATTTGTTAAATCGAAACTTAAATTTGACCGAAAAAAGTTTCATGATATGCACAATGTAACATGAAACAAGTTTTTTATCTGTTTCACTGCGATCGATATATTACAAATCATGTTACCTAATGGTCAAACAGAAACATCATTATTAATAACTGGATAGTTGCATATAAACTTCAATTTTGCGCTTTTCAGGTTACATAGTAGTAGTGATGTTTGTTGCAGAGATCGCACATGATTTTGTTAATTTGTCACATACTGCTTACCACATAGGGGGATCTGCTAACAAAATCTGATTCAAAAACTGTCCCCTTTTACAACCTATGAAAGTAGTATAACTAGTATAACGGGGCAGCGATCTGTCAATTTGAATTGTGACAAAAAAACTCACACGCAGCGCTTGTTCCTGTTAGAGCATCTTCAGCGGTCTATTTTTGTAACAACTTTATACTAGATTTAACCAGCGAAACCTAAAAAGAACCAACTAATATAGACCAACTTTGCGTTCTCCGCACTGGTGTTGTATATTTTGTTGTTTTAAACCGCAGACACCCTGTGAATGATTCAATACCCCATGCTATTAGTTTCCCATGAGACTTGTTATAAAAAGCACTCAATATTCAACAAACGGAAATTCGATAATTTTTACATACATTAAGTGATTACTTTGGCAAGCCACTTTATATCCACAAGACTTAATGGATTTGATGGTTTAAGCCAAACGTCAGTGACATTCTTCAGGATGGATTAGTATAATCGAAAAATTTCTGCTGCAAGTAGGGCTTTGAAGGTAAGCGAAAAATATTTGATGGCGTAGATAATCGTCTTCAGTTTTCGTTTCATCAATCTCGTCGAATATTGCAGTTCTTTAAACTTGGGTTCGTTTTTGAGAATATTGTAACAAGCCTGCATTTTAACGTTTTCAGTTCAGTATCTTCGGGGAACACTTTTTTGGCCTCTTGAAACTGAACGTTCTTGGTAGTCCCACTACAATTAAGGCGGTTAACGAAGACTAGATAGCCAACGTATTTGGCTACCTAGTGGCTGATGGCTGCAAACCAAATAGTTGAACCAAGGCGTGAGCTGTTCATCGTCTTCTTAGGAAAAACCAAAAAAATGAATTGTGAATTAATGTGAAAAATCTTTGTTTTGTTTATCCCATTACTCGCAAAACGCTTATATGGAAATAGCTAAAACTGTAATATTCAATTGAAATATGACATTTTACCCACTCGCAATTGATGGTAGTGTGCAAAGGGTTTAAGAAAGATTTATTTCAAATTTTAGATCAAAAAGTGACAAAAATAGATCAAAACGTATACGAAAGTTTTTCAGGAGTGACAGTGTGCAGCTCGATTCGAACGATTTTTTTTATTTTCTAACATAACATAACGCTCATCAGTGATCATTTTTTTTGTACGAGTTACTCGAAATGAGATGCGCAATGTCACCCCAGTTCAGATCTGGTACCTATAAAACAAAATTTGTAATAGCGGTGCTTCAGTGAATTTGAGTTTGTTAAAAAAAAAAATAGAACAAAACATCGATTTTCACCACCGCTGAAGATGCCCTTATACTTGTCTTTTGACGTTGATTGTTCAAGAGAAGTGTTGCTCTCAATATTTCTTTGAAAACTGGAAGAATATTGTTTGGGTTTTACAGTTTTAATTTCAACAAAAAGAAATGTTTCCAAACATAAGTACATCACTATAATGTCGTTTTCTATATTGTGGGTACAACTTTTCCGTACATGCAGTGTTCGCGAACCACTCTAGTAAAGCTGCTGTCAAATTTATCATATGTTCAGTTTTTAACGAAAAATGGAGTTTTTTGAACTGACAGTGAACGGCGGTGGTTGTTACTAACAGTAGGAGATGAGTAATCACCTCTAAAAGCGATGAATCAGCCGAACGAGAATCAAAACGAACTGGCAGTATTGGTGGTTTTCTTCTCTGTGCGGGCTATACTAAAATTCAAACAAACCGGTTCTTCTACAAAATGTGCAATAGTGTGCTACACGCAAAAAAGTAAAACGATATACGATATTTTGATGAATTCATCAAAATAACCCAATAAACCGGTGCACCCGATGCAAAATCTTTGAGAGTTCTTAAGCTAATTTTACAGTAAGTCCACAGTGATGTACTGTTTTTGCCTTTTCATTGAAACTCAAGTAACCATTATCATTAGGCATATGTAACCAATACTGAGGTGCATTATATATGTCTGGTGATCAGGCGGGATAATCTCTGATTTTGCAAGATTTGTTTCGACTTAGACGTTAGTAAGTTATAACTTTACTCCATATTTTTGGACATTTATATACTGCCGGTACCCGGATAACTGTCCCATAATGAAAAACAACATGTTGAGAAAACGGCGATTTAATATTATCTGTGAATTTTCGGATTTCCAGCAATTACATCCAGAACCAATGACCATAACTGTTTCATGACAGCACAAGTTTATCGTTGAGAACAAAAAACCATGAATGGAATTGGTTTTACGTTATATAACTTGAAAAAAAAAAGACAAAATGGGACAAAATATGCGGGTACATTTCAAAAGTACTCGCATATTTTGTCCCATCACATATAAATTCAACCAGCAACCGGCAGTATCATTGGCAACGTAGATTGTACTACAGAAAAACAACATTAGTCTAGTTAATTAAATGACATACATACATATGCCTAAAATAATCCGATATACACTAATCTGGAGCAAAATTATATGTTTGCAGTTGGTACCACTATGTAGTGGGACTGTAATGCGGGTACTTTCAATATGGGACAAAAACAACTTGGTATTTTTTCCATGTTTTTCCATAGAAAAGTATCAATTTAATTTTTTTTCCAGAAAATATGATAGCAATTAAGTCGATTCCTGATGATAACTCAAAAGTGACCAAAATCAGTATGAGACAGTTATGTGGGTACCGGCAGTATAGTAGTTCTATAAGCTATGACGCACCCAATTAGGATACATTAAGTCAAAACGATTACAAGTAGTTTATAATCCTTATATCGTAAACGTCATCTGCTACAAAAGACAGTCATCATTATTGGTTTTGAACTATCGGTTAAGTATGAGTTATTCTGTGAATCTGGCGGCACTGCTTGCAAGTTGAATAATATTTCAGTATTGCTTGAAGGCATCAATCATCTGAGGGGTGCAAACATTGATTTTTTTTCGTCTTTTCAATAAAAGAATTTTGCAAAAAAATATTTCTATAAATTGATTGAATAATCATCAAAATACTGTCGAAAATAGAATACTGATTTTAGATTTTTGTACCGCTTGTGGTATGATGTTGAAATAAAATAAAGGGTTATGTTTTTGGAAACTCTAGTACCATCGAAAACTATATATGTTTGTAAATTGAGATTATATTTGAAAACCAAAATTCTAATTCTCTAATAAATTAATTTTGATAAGTAAATTTAGTGAGCACAAATATTGTTAGGAGATTAAAATCTGTATTTAATGCATGAATATGTTCACGCTTTTGGTGTTGTTTCTGTGGCTGGCGCGTGAAATCATTAAGTTCGAAAAGGTCTACAACCGTGTTATGTGTGAACATTGCTGTATCATTCAAAACCTTTAAAACATACTGAGCTCAAAGTATTCTTTACTTTATTCAGTGTGGTTTACTGTTTTCTACCACATGCTAACCCAAAAATGGGTGTTTCGACAGGTTTTTGTTTCATTTTTCAAAAATCTGCAAATGTTCCTTTTAATTAGTCATGGTTGTCCCGAAAATGCAATTCCAAGTTGCTATAAGTACCTACATACTATCATTTCGTATATAAGTACATACTATACCGCACTCGTAATAAAACTAAAAGATTTTGGTTTATTATCCAACAGAAGCAGTCAGGTAACTGTTCTGTATGAACAGTATGAACAAGTGTATGAACAGTATATACTAGCCTTATCATCAATTGCTCAACTTTGGGTTCTTCCCAAAATTTTCACTAAATGTTGTAAAAACTTAGAAAAATAAAAATGCTATTGCATCGTTGTATAGCCCCTCGGTAATATTAATGCTGGTATAAAAAATTTGACATTTAGATGCCCCACTATACCACAGTGAAAAGTTCAGCTAGACCCAATTTTTTTCAACCAGTCCCCCCTATGTGTGCTTACTGACACTCAGATGTAATAAAAAATGTTGTTTAGAGTCCCACGTTGGCACGAGGACGGTAATCGGCCGCCCCTAACCTGGAGTACAGACGCCGCTTTGAGCCGCTCCTAACATGGAAGACAGACGCTCGGAAACTCAAAAGATCCCTCCTTCCCTGTCAGCATACGACCAGGGTTGGTTACCCGATCTTCCCGTCATCCATAACGAGGCAATGTGGTTTCGTCAACATCTGGGTGAAGAGCTGCCGTGCACGTGTTTTCACCACCCGATTATGCCGTTCATTGCAATTCGGTGCCTTCTGAACTTTGTGCGTCCCGCATAATCGATAACCATAAAACGTACCTTACAACTAGTTCGGGATTTAGTCACGTTTAACCATATGGATTATCATCCGCTTAAGGTCATTGATTATGCGGGGTATGGAATCCTTCACGTTTTCAGTGCAGACTTGCTCGTTTCGCCATTCGCTTACGAGTGCCAACAATGACATCACAGACCTTCCCCAAGAATTGTTGCCAAAAAATGGGGATACGTTCCAAGTTTAAAGGGTACTAATAAAAGTTTTCACTTTGTATCCACATTGATGCGTTGATGAACAGACTTCAATGAAATAATTAGTATTGTTAAGTATATGAAAAAGCGGGTGGACTTCGCTTTTAGTGGTAGACTCCATATTGGATTGAATTTAATATTAAAATCAGTTTTCTTACCTAAAAAATCATTGATATTGTGTCCGCTTATTGATGGTTATGGACCATTAGGAACTTGACGATTATATCCTAGAGAGTGATTTTGTTCGATGATTGATGATGATAAACTGCGTGAATTCCGGGGTTCTTGATACCGGCACGGCAAATTGGGAATCCGTGATCTTAATCCATAACAATAAAGTTATTATAACTTTTCTTCACAACTGCCCTTTCTTGAATACAGAATCGTTGTTATTTTTTTTTTTTTTTTTTTTTGTTTAAATAGTTTATTATAGATATAAGACATGTATAAACAACAGTGACCAAAATATTTGACGTAAAGATTCTCGTTTCAATCCATGTCTCAATTTTTTACCAATAAAATATTGCCTAGTAGAGTAGACTAAATTTAGATCACATTATCTGCGTCACTCTATGACGACGTACTGCATGGTCAACAAACTCCGCGCGGTCACGGTGATTATCATTTATCGGCGTTGAATACGTTTCTTATCACTGTCATAAGCGGTTTCATGCGTTCCTGGTGTTCCGTCTCCCTCGTTTACAACTACATTCTACTAGGCCGAAACCCCCATTCAAATTTCTCGCCACAGCTATTTGCCGGAAATATCCATTAATAACTACACCCGCCATCTTCTCGATAGACTGTAACTCAAATGGACGCCTTCCCTCCTTCCCGGCAGCCTCGGAAAGTCGTAAAGAATAAATATTAACTCGCTTCCGCTTCGGCCATTCGCCGCATATGCGATTGGTGGTCCGGTGGACAGTATTTTCTCCATGAAGTTACATAAGCCAGCGAAGGGTTTCGGAGAAAGTACACTCGTCGTCGCCCCTCGCCAACACAGTCGGGAACTGTCCTGTGGAGTCTAACATCAGCAGCAGAAATAAACTACAGCAGCTCGGCACTTCTTGCATTACAAACCCAAGCAGACGTTCTGTGGCCTGAACTAATGTGGCAGGACAGCAAATTATGTGCAAGCCGTCACACGTCATACATACATTCATCCGGCACAGGACCCTCCGATCCAATGCCCTCGCAAGGCCATCAAGCTGTGTGGGCAGAATTCGTAGAGCCAAGAAGATGATACTCTTTATAGTGGCACTAAATGGCACGAACGATTATGATTACGATAATAATGGCAGCGATATGGTTAGCCAGCGAGAGATGGATGGCAGCCCCTGTTCCCTTTCCCCTTTTCAGCCGTTCTGGCTGTGACGGCACTAGACACTATATAGACTCCGCTGCTGCCGACAGTGACAGAATCCAGTCTACGAGGCGCGAGAGCTGTGTGACGCGATAGCATGTAATTACAATGGCAATCAATTATGGCAGGGCTCGCGGGAAAACGACGTGCAAATTAATTTCGATAATGGTGAATTGCCGTTCGGGGCATAAATTTGGCAAGCAACCATTCATTGCTGAAAGTGACGAATTAATCACGCGCCGCCCGGCAGACAGTTTTGTAGGTCCCTCACTCACGGGTCGGGGGTTGGGCTGTTACGTATTGCTGGATAGCGAACGATATGGTCCGTCGTAGATATTTGCGTAGTTTCGTGCGCTTTGTAAAGTTTTAGAGCGGGTGGCAAGGTTGGAGGAATATTTACTTCATAATATTTCGTAAGCTGACAGCGGCGTGGGCTTATAATGATCGAACAGTTAATCTACTTAGTTTGCAATAAATCAAAACAGGCATAAATTGTAAAGTAACTATAAAAAATTCAGAGACAATCATAGCTCACCTGAGATTCGGAAACTACATCTATTTACTAGTGAATAGAATCCTGCAACCAAGCGACATGGAGATTGGAGTCAAACAAAACACAGACAAATATTGAAAAATAAAACTATTGCTATTCTGTTTCTTCTAAATGAGGAAACTTTAACACAAACTACTCTCTACTGATATAGCAATTATCCTTCAAAGTCAATGCATGCGCAATCGACTCACCACAAACTACTGTACTCAGCGTTCGTGTGAAAGATGTTTTTCATCCGTCAGTGTACTTAAAATGAGTTCACAGTAACACAATTTTACTAGAATGAGGCAGAAATCTTACAATCACGGTATTGTATACAGTTTGAATGTGATGTTCTATTTGACGTATAAGCTTTTCAGGCAACTTGAGAAAATATTCACACAAAAAAAACAATAGGCAGGTCAATAGGCTTCGCTTTATTATTGATGTATCGAACCTGTAACTGCTTGTCTGCTTGAGCTCAACGGTTACCCATCAGAACAGAAATGCCACCGGATATAGAAGGTAAATAAAGCATTCAGTGCATAACCGGTCCAGACACACGAACGAAAAACTATTCACTGTTTGCCGAGCGAGAGAAAGCAAAAAAAGGTTGCCAAGTGGCTAACAAAGGATCTGCCCTAATGGGATTTAAACTTACATTAAATGTATACCATCGGACGCTCCCCGGTAGCGTCCGGGTAAGTAAATAGCTCACATTCCGGAGAAACCGAATCTCATCCCGGCTCCATCATTGCACCTGTAGTGCAGTTTGCCTCCGTAGATAAATTGTATTAAGCACTTCACTCTTCGTTTGTTCTATCGCACACCGGAAAGTTTCGGACTCTAGAATTTCATTTATCATTGAAATGGACAGCGGCCGGCCCTCCCACCGAGCGGAACCCTGCTGCAATGCTTGACAGTAAATGCAATTTACCTTTCACTCGCAATCCCTGCTTGACGTCCCATGGCTAGTTGATGATGCTAAATCAATTCCAGCTGCTCACACAGCACGAAAGCACGAAGCAGGACCCATCTGAGGAGGATAAGAGGAGACACTAATCTACTCTAATTATAATGTCGCTTCGGGCAATCGTTGTTATTTATTTCTTATCAATTTAACCAACTTCACCTCAATCCCCGGAATCGGATCCGCTCTCTAATCAATTCAATAATACCAATCAGAGCGGCATTATCAAATAATCGCTTTAATTTATGGCCACTGATTGATTCGTCCAGAACTTATTAGCGTAAACCGGCTCGCTGTCTCTGTCGCCGAACGGAGGGCACCAGGGACGTCTCCGTTGCGATCTTGCGTTGGCGCTAAGTAGAATAAAAAAAACTTGGACGTATGGTTTATCATAATAAAGTTTATCGTGAAATAGAACAATAACAGTATTATTCAATTCCAGAGCAGAAATATTCTAACTTTCCGATTTTTTCTAGTTTGGTGTATTTATTCTGCTTCTGAGTTAGGGTAGTTGTAAAAATTATTGTTTTTACCAATAGACCTAACTATCAAAAATCATAACTTTTGATCCACTAGGCTGATGATTCACCACTCGAATCACTGTTCCAATTTGAGACTGAGATTTTTCAATTTTTGAGTGTTGATACCCGAATACTTCACCCAATTCAAAACTTTCGAGTGAATTGTGAAGATTCCTATTTAGTGACCTAGTCTACTATAGATTCTTATTTCAGAACTAGACTAGAAGTTGACTAAAAGTAATCCATTACACGGGTCTTGTATATAGTTTTTATATAACGATTGTTTCAGATGACATACATCTCTCATTTTAACATATTTACTCTAAACTCTCAAATAGCACAAGAATTTTTAAAGCAGAATCTTCTGAAAATAAATCAAATATGGTGGCCAAATTCAAAATAGCGACCACTGATTTTGATGCTTGCAAAAACAGATTTTAGCTTTCCACTTTCCATTGATATGTTGGTTCGTGTAATTCCATAAAAATATTCAAGAACAAGTTTTGACGAGAAACAAAGGGTCCATAAGAAAATTAAAATTGACAGTTGAGGGGTTATAAACTAGGGTGTCCCAAAAAAAAATCAATGTTAAAAAAGTCAAGGTGCTCAGCCCTAAATTGGAAAATGATGTTATTTATAGCATTTTTGCAAAACATTTATGAAAAATAGACTTTTTCAAGGTACAAATCTGTTTTTTTACGATTTTTATCAATGGTTTTAAGTTGAAAAATAATAATTTCGATAATTCATAATCATGAATCAAATTCCAACTTATCAGAGTGATGAATCCAATTCAAAGTTTATGAACTTTATCCTAAGTTTAATGAGTTTTTATTGTAGTTTCATGAAATAAATTACTGACTTTATAAACCAAAACACGAATTCAAATATGTCAAATTTCATTCGAGGAACGTCATCACATGAATTATATCTCCAGTTTTGTGATCGATAAATCATGACATTAAGATTTAGTGAAACAAAGCGAAGTTTCATAAATTGAATGTACACCCAGTCCTCACAAATGAGATGTTTAAGAGAAGATTCATATTCGTATTAGGAATATGCTCTGTAAATGGTCAGGAAGCTAAAAGCGTTGAAAAGGCGGGGCTTAGAGCCTTATACAAACTCTTAGAAATTTTCCCAAAGTGGTTTGTTAGAAATTTTCTTTGATCAAACAAAATTTTTAAGTGTGTT
Source organism: Wyeomyia smithii (assembly GCF_029784165.1). Lineage (NCBI taxonomy): Eukaryota > Metazoa > Arthropoda > Insecta > Diptera > Culicidae > Wyeomyia > Wyeomyia smithii. The sequence continues at coordinate 228,510,307 of NC_073696.1, forward strand.
TTGAAGGGTTTATTCAAAAATTTGAGAAAAATTCACATTTTTGTGATGTGAGTCAAATAATTGAATGCGATGCTGAACTAAACCATTCAAAATATTCAAAAACAATCATAACGCGGGATTGTACTGGCAAAAGCTATAACATAGAGATGATGAAAAAATGCTTTTTACAATTAACTAAGACTTAGAAACTAAGGGAATTAGCGTCCGTGTGGCGGCACCTTAAATGTAGAAAATTTCTAACAAACCACTTTGGGAAAATTGCTAAGAGTTTGTATAAGGCTCTAAGCCCCGCCTTTTCAACGCTTTTTTAGCATTCCTGACCATTTACAGAGCATATTCCTAATACGAATATGAATCTTCTCTTAAACATCTCATTTGTGCGTACTGGGTGTACATTTAATTTATGAAACTTCGCTTTGTTTCATTACATCTTAATGTCATGATTTATCGATCACGAAACTGGAGATATAATTCATGTGATCTAGCGTCACGTAATGTGATCAGCGTTACGTAACAAAAAATCCATGGGAAGACTTTCCAAATATGAGCATTTTTATTTGGCAAATTCTTTTACAGTGTTACGTAATTTTTATGGGGGGTAGGTTTTGGCGTTACTTTTTGTTACAAATGGGAGGGTGGGGGTCCAAAAATTGGGTTTTTTTGTGTTACGTAATTTATGGATGTTGCTAAGGCAATCGACGAGACAGTTGCGGTCAGCTGATTTCAGTTTGTTTTCAACTTTTGACAGCCTAAGGTATGTTCGAACGGTCGCAACTTAGATGCAACCACGAAAAACAATCGATCGGTTGCTCCAGTATGGTTAGTGACAATCCTTTACCCAATAATAAAATATCACTTTAGATTTTTTTTCCGGCATCAAAAGATTTCGTGTTTGGTTGTGTTTTGGTTTTGCAACTTGAAAAACAATTATAAACGTACAAGCAGTGAAACGTCACCCGTGGATTGCCTATATTGTTAAAAAATATTTTTAGAGCCAGAACGGTTTGTTTAATCGGTGTGACTTCTTCAGAAAAATTGCAGTTAACAGGTTTATCTTACCGATAAAAGTATACACAAAAAAAAATTTATTATGCAACACAAAACAAGGAAAACAACTTGTTTTAAAGTTTTTTTTCAACTACAAATGGTTTATGGTTGTATGCTCCAGTGTTGCTAAACTCGCTCTTAACAAGTATGCGATACCCCAAGTAGTGTTCTCACCGTAACCGAAATCACACACACAATGGAGTACCTCCACCATTCGAACTGTATCTCGTTCTTTCACACTTCCTTCATTTCACACCACCGAGTGTTAACGCTTGCGAGTTTTCTTCGCTCCCGAAATCATGGACACACACTCCTATTTACGGTCTTATTCGCGTGCACTCCCCTACTCACAATATGTTGAATATCATCGACATCCTGAATAGGGAAACTAATGTTTGACGTGTATGGTTGCTCTAAACACGGCTCCTTCGCATTATTGTGGAAAACATCAACAGGGTCTACTTATAAAAAAGTTGGTCACTCAGTTATTTGTTCCTTGGTGCACATTAAAATTTCGAACTCGTGCTGAGACATGAAGATCATATCGAATTTACAATCGTCTATGTCAAGGCGCACGAACAATTTGAATAAGGTGTAATGTATGAACGAAAAAATTTTAACTCTTCAATTGACTATTTAGTTAAACCTTAAAAGGACAATTAGTTTTTCAATTCAATTTAGGATATGATGCTATGATCTCTGTGCTTTTCCCGACATTAAAAGCTGTTTTCGGACTAAAAATTTGACGGCAGACAGATTTTGATTGCCAACACCCCCGTTTGTGTGTTGCCAAAATACGGCAGTTTTTCACTGGAGAAATTGCCTCTACCGCATAAAAGCAGCTTTTTACTAGAAGAGGTATTACCGTTACACTTACCGCTGACGCTGCTATTACTACCGATACTGGTACCCGCTATCGCTGCTGGCCGCTGCTACATACACTGAATATTCTTTCGTTATTCTCTGCGCGCACATTTCGTAAACATGAAATGCGTAGATTGTACAGCACTTTTGTGGGATGTATATAACATTCGTACTGCAAGTTATCGAATAGAATTGCAACTTTACGCATAATTTGTACAATTCACGAATGTACTTTCATACGAATGTGAATAACAACGAACAAAAAAAAACGGAAGCACGAGTATTTACTTGAACGAAATTTTTGTGTTCTGTGATTTTTGATTTCGTATAATGTATATATTACTGCATGAGGTTACTAATTTTTCGTACGATTTACATTATGCAGCCTCTGTTTGTACGATTGATTGCGTTCATTTCTTGAACCTTTCTTTCTTTTGACATTGAAGTGACAGATCTCGCGGGGGAATTCTAAATGCATTCGAAAATGAAAATTGTTGAATCTCTAGAAACATTTCAAAAGGACTTTTTCATTCCTCTCGATTTTTTTTCGATTTCGTTTACTTGTTGTCTCTTCATTCTAGATGGGAGATTATAGATCTCCACTATTAATCAATAAAGCAAAATCACTATGTTATGTGATTCACTTTCCGTAATTATTATAAGACAACAAGAATATCCCTTGTGCATTGTTTGACTAGCTTTCACTTCTCAGCGAGGCAGTGCATAGTAGATCATAAACGATATTATGTGACCTAGCGTTGAATAGACCATTTTACGAACTGACAGGTGTCACGGATCCTGCTGACATTGATGTTGCTTTTACTTGCGTTATGTCAGGAGTTCCTAGCTCTCTGTCAAAATTTCATTCATGAATTGAGTTCAGAAACGTCTCGTAAAATGGTATATTGTTGTGATGAACTTTATCTTATACTTGGCAGGCCCTGGAGTCAGTCTATCAATACCTATGGGAGAGTGGCCAACAGTATTTCAAGCAGAAATACAGGCAATAATTGAATGCGCTACAATTTGCTTACGACGTAACTATAGACATACAAATATATGCATTTTTTCGGATAGTCAAGCTGCACTAAAAGCACTAAAATCCGTTTCCTGTTCTTCGAAATTAGTATGGTATTGTATTCAATTGCTACAGCAGGTGGCTAGAAATAGTAAAGTAAACTTATTCTGGGTACCTGGGCATTGCGGCATTGAAGGGAATGAAAAAGCTGATCTGTTGGCGAGAAATGGATCAATGCAGTTGTTCTTAGGGCCAGAACCGTTTTGTGGGATCTCAGAATGTGCCCTCAAAATGGAACTTAAGAAGTGGGAACAATCAATGATAGAAAATATTTGGAAAAACAATAATTCAGCTCGACAATCGAAAAAATTTATTGCACCCCAAAAAACAGTAACCCAGCGATTGCTCAGTATCTCAAAAAAAGACCTTTGTACCTACAGTGGCCTTGTAACGGGACACTGCCCAAGTAAATATCACTTTAAACAGATAGGTAAATTGCAAAATGATGCCTGTCGCTTTTGTAACCTAGATAAAGAAACCTCGGAACATTTATTATGTGACTGTGAAGCACTCTCTCAAAAGAGGAAGCAATTCTTTGATAAACACTTAATACAACCATTAGATATCTGGATGACTTCTCCCAATAAGGCAGTGAACTTTATTCGTTCAATAATACCTTATTGGGACGATGCCTATATTCAGCAAGTGGAAACCATTCAACCTAATAGCGGTACGACAACCTGATAAGGCTTACATCAAATAGGGGCCCGCCACAAAAGATCAAATCTCTGGTCGCAGTGGAAAATGTACCCAACAGGAAAAAAAAACTTTATCTTCGCCTTGGTTATGTAAAGTAGTTACTAAAACGCAATAAATTATGATGCGGAAATATGACTATCAAATTGATTAATCGAAGGTTTTCGATTTTAGTTTTCTGCTATTTTTTGCCACTATTCCATTAAAAAAAAATACATTTCGACATCATTGAAAACAAAAATGGTAGTGACGGACCCCCTCTAAATTTTGACATGTGTCAAGTGTTGCAGTTGTCGAATGGCATTCGATAACTGCAATGTAAACATGTTGCAGTTAGCGAACGACGACTGTATTTAATATAGTATTTCTTGTGATAAAATAAATAGTGAAAAGCTGATTTAACACTCAAAACTAGACGGGTCATGTGTTGTCAAAATGAGTCAACTTTTCATTGAATGCATTTACTAGTGTCCGCTATCGCACAGAGACTGCATTTCACTAAAGTGCCTCACTGCATCAGCTGCTATCGATGCTGATACCCGCTGCAACTGCTACGCTATCCGTAGCCATGCCACAGTTGTGGTCGCTATACGCTGCCATCGGTATCCGCTGTCCCTGAATCAGCTGGCCCAGCTGCTATCGATGCTAAGATCCGCTGCAACTAGTGTGCTATCCATTGCTATGCCACAGCTGTGGACAGCGTTGCCACTAAGTTTTGACTAAAATCTGGCAAAACGAAAATAAAAAGTCTGGCAAAAATCTGGCACTCAATTTCGAAGCAAATTCCCGACAAAATTGAAAGTGAAAACCTTTTTTTGCTTACCGGGGGTAGGTAGGTAAAGGCCACCACGGCCCATCTCGCAATGATAACCTTTTTGCGAGACGACGCGGATTAAATCTGGCAAAAATTTGTCTCATTTTCAAATATCTGGCATATTCTGAGGTTTATCTGTTTGTCTGGCGCGCAAACAGAAATCTGACAAAACCAAGTTATCTTCATTTGGTAAGAATCTTAGAAGATTTTCCAATCTATTGCTGCAACAACGAAGGAAATCCATCGAATACTAACCGATTTATTAGCATTTGAAATTGGACATATTTTTCACTTATTTCGGTTTTAGATTTTCATTTCACATCCCTATGTAGCCGAACTTCCTGAGAGAAGTATTCTACTTCAATAGTTCAACTAATCAAATTACAATTGTCTGCATTTGGGCTGATGCGTGGATAATTTTCAATTGATTGCTGCAAAAACGACGAAAATGTGTTGGAAACTAAGCGGCTTATAAGCATTAAAAACACAAATATCGTCCCCTTTTCCGTTTTTATATTTTCATTCTCACCCCAATGTAGCCGATCCTCCTGAGAAATGTAGTTCTACGTAAAAAAACAAGTCTTTATTATGCTCAACTTCGGTGATGTGTCAAGATAGTTTATAGTTCCAAATTTCCGCTAGCGAAATTTGACAGAAAACCTGGTTGGAGAACACACGTTTATTTCACAACATTAATTTCACAACATTGCTTCACAACATTGCTAGCCGATGTGACGAAAGGCATCGCAGAAACCGCGGGGCACTGGTTTCAAATCATTAATAGGGAGATGACACTCGCCGCACAGCTTCTTATCTATCAATTCTAGCAGCAACAACAACAACGAGTTTACATTTCAAGCGAAGAAACTCTAAACTGGGCTTGATGGAAAATACACACTTTACGGCTATTTGTATACGAGCACTACGTCGATAACCAACCATATTATATTATAGATCTGGTATCAGTAGTTGTTTATTTTTTTGTATCCTTTTCGATCTCCAATCCGAATTTTTTTCCGATCTTATGTTCTCTGCCACAGTTGTTTCAACCGCACTTGATAATACTGTGTTGAGTAAATTTATGCAACCGGACACTCGTCAAATGTTTCATCAACACGTTCACTCGCGAAAACCTTGTTTTGCACATGAAATACGCGAGTCCACCTACGGTATTATTCACGGTTTCTAAACTTGCAATCATTAAATATACCGGCGCGCACTTTGACAGATATGTGTTACGTTTATAGCAGTCATGAGTCGTATTTATAAAAACGCTCTGAGTAGCTCACGATATTCAGAGTCCAACTTATGGTATCATGAGTCATAACTCATGATTCTATGAGTCCATGCGACAGCGATGTGTTACGCTTATAATAGCCATGAGTCACATTCTTGAAAACGCTTTTCATAGCTCATGATATTCGGTGTTGACATCATGATATCATGAGTCATAGGTCATGATTCTGTCGGAAAACAACATTCATGATTTCATGACCTAAAAGGTCATAAAAACGGGAAAATATTTTTACCCGTGCAGAAGTATTCTAGCTGGAGGTTGTGCTTACTACGGACTCCACAAGACTTTGAGGTCTGGTAAACTTCGCCCCCGTACTAGGTGCACCATGTACAAGACGCTTGTAAGACCAGTAGTCCTCTACGGGCACGAGACATGGACAATGCTCGAGGAGGACTTGCAAGCACTGGCCTTTTTCGAACGACATGTGCTTAGGACTAGCTTCGGCGGAGTATGTGAGCATGGCGTATGGAGGCGAAGGATGAACCACGAGCGGGTGCAACTCTACGGCAAACCCAGTATCCAGAAAATCGCGAAAGCTGGAAGAGTACAATGGGCGGGACATGTTGTAAGAATGCCGGACAACAATCCCGCAAAAATGGTGTTCGTCTCGAATCCGGCCGATACAAGACGTAGAGGTGCACAACGAGCTGAATGAAATAGTAATGGCTGTTTCCAAAAGCACCGGAGGATAAAAGACGAGTTTGATTATCTTCCTTCGAAACCGCAACACGATGCAACGTGTTTTTTGTTGCGTTGCTGAGATCTGCTTCATATCATCATATCTATACATTCATATCTCATACGAAAAAATTACTTTGCATCTTGCGAAACTAGGAGAATGACGTAACTTGCAAAAAAGGTGGAGCCTCTTCCAACATGAGTCTGAAATAAATATATCCAACAGAAAGCGAGCTTTTGATTGGTTAGCCGCTGCTTTTTCAATGGATTTTAGTTTAACTTTCTAACTGGTTTTGCAATGCTAGTTATTATACTCAAAGTTTGGAGAAAACTTCATCTATCAAATAAGACGTTAGTATTCAAGATCTGTTTAGTGAAAGTAACGATGTATGCATTCAAAACTGCACATGAAAAGTACGATTCTACCAGTGGTGGGCACCGCTAACCGAAATTTTAGCGACGCTAATCGCTAAGTCGCTAACTGGAAAATTTAGCTCGATAATCGCTAAACGCTAAACGCTAAACCCACATTAGCGGAACTCGCTAATCGCTAATCGCTAACTTTTTACTATGTAAATAGTCATATCGCTATATTTATTGCTCGTGTTTTGTAAAATTTGGACCACTTTGATCTGTTTTGGTTAAACAAACGAAAACAATTACTTTTTTAAGCTATTTACAGTAAGAGGTTCACGAAACGGTATTCATATTTGATTTTGTAAAAACAAGAATAACAAAAGTCATTTAGCTTGCATTGAAAATAGATACTCTTAGGAATGTTTTAATGAAAATTCAATTATTATCTGAATCGAAAAAGTAGAACCAAAGTTGTCATAATTTCAAGCGCATTGCAATTTACCAAAGTTCTTGGTGTGCCGAAAATTCAATCTAGACCTTGTGCTTGTTCTTCAAAATGTTCCTGTGGCTTGTACGATAACTGGAACTCCATTCTAGGGTATAAAAACTGACAAAAGTAATTTTCGCAGTAAAGTATGTTCATCTTTCGAAGCAATTTACGTACGCCATCAGCAATTCACAGTTTTTCTAAATATTTCTATTGTCGCTTCTCTACAAAATTTAGCGAATTAGCGATTAGCGTTTCGAAGGCCAAAATTTTAGCGACGCTAACAGTTTCGCTAACCAGCTCAAAAATTAGCGAAATCGCTAACTGAATTTTAGCGTCGCTAATTAGCGAATTAGCGGAATGGTGCCCACCACTGCATTCTACACTGTACCATACTGTTCTCAACTATAGAAGCGAGCTGGTGATTGGTTGAATGCTGCGAAATTAAACCAGAAAAGATTGTTTTTCAACTCAATTTTTCAAAAAAGAAAGAAAAGAAGAAAGAACAAATAGGCGCTACACTTTTCACAGAATGCCGCCCTACTAAAGTAAGGCTCAGACTACAAACATTTCTGTGTTGCAGCTTTTTATGATAACAACAAAGGTTTCTCTACAAAAATTAATTGGTTCAAAACCGTACACCTGCAATTTGAAACACTGAAAACATAAAACACTGAAAATGAGATAAAATTCAAATTATGTAAGGCTGAAATTATAGAACATCAATTACTAAAAGCCCATAGAAATTTTAATTTTGGATTTCAGCAAATGAATTGTTTGCTTGCAAGAGGCCGTTGCTTTCATCAATGGGTCGGTTGAATGACTTTATACAACTTTACGTTACTTACAAATAAATTAGTATGACAGAAGCTATGGAAATGAAATGGTTCTCTGAGAGATGGTATATTCTGGGTATTGGTTTTCTATTACACAATTCTGGCACAAAAATACTTGCGAGCGGTTTTCTGTAAAATGCATCATCAGCCAATCTAAAATGCGTCAGACAGAATTATTTTAACCTGAAAAATTGATTCAAATCTCTATTATTTCATTTTACCATTGTTTCAGTTTTGACAGGTGGTTTAAATTAAAAAATATTTCCCGATTTTTCATGGTTTTAAAACTGTTGATATTTTTTTCCAAGTTCAAGGCCATTTAACCAATAAAAAAATAAAAGGGTAAATCTTGTGAAATTGAATGTATTCATCATAATCTACAAGTTAGTTTTTATAGATTAAACATAAAATTTGATGAAACAGATTCTCACTACGCCACCGAATTCACCGATACCCAGCAGCCGGGAGAAGTTTCAATCATCAGAGTCACTACTTCAGCCTTGTTCGCTTGCTTGCTGGTAACGAAACAATTTACATTCCGCAAAAGTAAAATGTAGCCTGCAACGACGAGGGCGGATTGACAATTTGCTCTTTCTCTCTCGGAATAGGGTGCTCGGGGGTGGAGGGATTGAGCCTTCGCATCTTCGGAATCTCGTTGACATCGTTTGCGCCGTAAATGTCGGTTCAGCAATCCGATCGGAGCGAGTCAAACATCCTGTTACTATTTGCAACTTCAGCCAGACGCTCTTGATGGGCGCGCGCGCCATTGAAAAAGCGTCTCAAGGAGGGCGGCAAAGAAGACGAGCGGCAATCAATAAATTTTCACCATCATCGAATCGCTCCAGGGGGTCACGGTGCACATGAAAACTCCAGTCGCGTACGGCAGTTACACGGCGCGGAGTATAACTCTATAAATAAACGGTTTTACGACTTCCGATGACTTTGCATGATAGTGCCAAACAGACTGGGGTGAACCAGGAAGCGATTTAGCTGCAATGGATCGCAGTTTCAATATGTTAGAAATGACCTTCACTGTAATGAAATAGAAAAATCAGAAAACTTTCTTATTCAACATACTTCATTAGTGTAAGGTTATAGTAAATGTCTAATAATTCCAATAAAAATTCAACCAAAAAAACGCACCACCCCCTAAGTTCAAACAGTCTTCGACAGGATCATCGTTCTACCAGCCGTTCTAGTAGCAGGTATCGTATTTCATGCCGGAGGACCGTTAAATATCGGGTTCGATGTAGTAATTTGATCAAAATCCAAATGTATATTTTTCCCTGGCATGCAATCAGTTTTGCCTCCGTCATCACTTTGCTAGCAGAGCTCTCAAGCTGCTGAAATCTGTGGAAGGGTTTTTTGCCTACTCTATCCACACAATTTGCAACTTTATCGAGAATTATGAGACCACGATCAGCCAGCCCTTCCTGTGCCTACCACGCTGCTGCTATTGACGTGGGCGCGAAGTGAAAAGAGTTTACCCCTTAGTTTTTTTTTTGCTCACCGTCATCCCTTTGCGATCGACTCGGAGCTTTCGAAGACAAAGAAATAAATCTACATAAACATGAGTTATGTCACGTCACCTTCGCCTACGTGAGTTTCCGTGCTGCGTGTCGCGGGGCGAAAAGGTGCTTCGTTAGCTTCACTCGGTACCTACAACAACCTAATAAATTTGTTAGATTATAGCTCTTTCTGGAGTTGCTAATTAATTTAGGCAGCTCACTAATTACTCTCTTGTTGGCCATCGATTCGTTTTTCTCAGTAAAAGTTGAACCGAAGAGCCGTTTGGCAACAGGAACATCGTTGTAACAAAACAGAAACCATTATTTTTCCTCAGCCCACAAGTCCGAATTTTATTTTGCTTTTATAACAATTACCAGCGATTATGAGTCTCTTTCCAATTTTATTTTCTCCTAGTAAGATGTTCACTATTTATTTCACTTTTTGCTTTTTACCTTTAACCTTTTACCTTTTACCTTTTACATTTTACCTTTTACCTTTTCCCTTTACCTTTTACCTTTTACCTTTTACCTTTAACCTTTTACCTTTTACCTTTTACCTTTTACCTTTTACCTTTTACCTTTTACCTTTTACCTTTTACCTTTTACCTTTTACCTTTTACCTTTTACCTTTTACCTTTTACCTTTTACCTTTTACCTTTTACCTTTTACCTTTTACCTTTTACCTTTTACCTTTTACCTTTTACCTTTTACCTTTTACCTTTTACCTTTTACCTTTTACCTTTTACCTTTTACCTTTTACCTTTTACCTTTTACCTTTTACCTTTTACCTTTTACCTTTTACCTTTTACCTTTTACCTTTTACCTTTTACCTTTTACCTTTTACCTTTTACCTTTTACCTTTTACCTTTTACCTTTTACCTTTTACCTTTTACCTTTTACCTTTTACCTTTTACCTTTTACCTTTTACCTTTTACCTTTTACCTTTTACCTTTTACCTTTTACCTTTTACCTTTTACCTTTTACCTTTTACCTTTTACCTTTTACCTTTTACCTTTTACCTTTTACCTTTTACCTTTTACCTTTTACCTTTTACCTTTTACCTTTTACCTTTTACCTTTTACCTTTTACCTTTTACCTTTTACCTTTTACCTTTTACCTTTTACCTTTTACCTTTTACCTTTTACCTTTTACCTTTTACCTTTTACCTTTTACCTTTTACCTTTTACCTTTTACCTTTTACCTTTTACCTTTTACCTTTTACCTTTTACCTTTTACCTTTTACCTTTTACCTTTTACCTTTTACCTTTTACCTTTTACCTTTTACCTTTTACCTTTTACCTTTTACCTTTTACCTTTTACCTTTTACCTTTTACCTTTTACCTTTTACCTTTTACCTTTTACCTTTTACCTTTTACCTTTTACCTTTTACCTTTTACCTTTTACCTTTTACCTTTTACCTTTTACCTTTTACCTTTTACCTTTTACCTTTTACCTTTTACCTTTTACCTTTTACCTTTTACCTTTTACCTTTTACCTTTTACCTTTTACCTTTTACCTTTTACCTTTTACCTTTTACCTTTTACCTTTTACCTTTTACCTTTTACCTTTTACCTTTTACCTTTTACCTTTTACCTTTTACCTTTTACCTTTTACCTTTTACCTTTTACCTTTTACCTTTTACCTTTTACCTTTTACCTTTTACCTTTTACCTTTTACCTTTTACCTTTTACCTTTTACCTTTTACCTTTTACCTTTTACCTTTTACCTTTTACCTTTTACCTTTTACCTTTTACCTTTTACCTTTTACCTTTTACCTTTTACCTTTTACCTTTTACCTTTTACCTTTTACCTTTTACCTTTTACCTTTTACCTTTTACCTTTTACCTTTTACCTTTTACCTTTTACCTTTTACCTTTTACCTTTTACCTTTTACCTTTTACCTTTTACCTTTTACCTTTTACCTTTTACCTTTTACCTTTTACCTTTTACCTTTTACCTTTTACCTTTTACCTTTTACCTTTTACCTTTTACCTTTTACCTTTTACCTTTTACCTTTTACCTTTTACCTTTTACCTTTTACCTTTTACCTTTTACCTTTTACCTTTTACCTTTTACCTTTTACCTTTTACCTTTTACCTTTTACCTTTTACCTTTTACCTTTTACCTTTTACCTTTTACCTTTTACCTTTTACCTTTTACCTTTTACCTTTTACCTTTTACCTTTTACCTTTTACCTTTTACCTTTTACCTTTTACCTTTTACCTTTTACCTTTTACCTTTTACCTTTTACCTTTTACCTTTTACCTTTTACCTTTTACCTTTTACCTTTTACCTTTTACCTTTTACCTTTTACCTTTTACCTTTTACCTTTTACCTTTTACCTTTTACCTTTTACCTTTTACCTTTTACCTTTTACCTTTTACCTTTTACCTTTTACCTTTTACCTTTTACCTTTTACCTTTTACCTTTTACCTTTTACCTTTTACCTTTTACCTTTTACCTTTTACCTTTTACCTTTTACCTTTTACCTTTTACCTTTTACCTTTTACCTTTTACCTTTTACCTTTTACCTTTTACCTTTTACCTTTTACCTTTTACCTTTTACCTTTTACCTTTTACCTTTTACCTTTTACCTTTTACCTTTTACCTTTTACCTTTTACCTTTTACCTTTTACCTTTTACCTTTTACCTTTTACCTATTACCGTTTACCATTTCTTTTTGAGAATTCTCTTCTTCAAATTTCTTAATTTCTATTTATTTTCCTTTTGCTGTTTAATCATACGGTTTCTATTTTTTTTTCTCTTTTAATTTTAACTCTCAATCTTTTTACAGATTTGTAATTTTCTCTATCAGTTTTCAAGCTTGATTTTCAATCCGAAAATTATTAATTAATTGGACTATTGTGTTGATAATACCCTGATTCTGGGCGCAACACACACAGATAAGTCTCTGTCTAACTGGTGCTCTTGTGCAGGGAACCTAATACCTAATTCGTCTGCAATAAATTTGCATCGAAAACAAGTCAAGAGGGTCTCTTAGCGATTACCTACTCTCTTCATTGATTGGCAGCATGGTAACTGAATAATGTTCAATAAAAATAATTAATTCGGCAAGACAAGACTCTGCGCGTCAGGTCTATCGTGCTTATCTATTCTAGGATGTTAGAAAAATGTAACTACGCAATTTAATTAAGTCATTGTTTTTTAAGCAGCATCTGCCGAATGCTCTGGGGAAGGTGATCAGTTAAATATATTACGTCAAGTCCTGTCCAGAATGGCCAATAAACTGCTGGCCATCATTACACCTTCATCAATACAGCGATTACTACCAACAACGGCCCCAAAAATGCTCTGCCTATTCATAAGGTGCAACTGCCGGAAAATGGACTAATCCCAAACCGGGGGCCTGCAAGGTACCAAAACGCTCCTCCGTGCAGCAACCGTGACCCATACGGTAAAGTTTTATACTTTATGAGTCGGATAAAAACGATGACCTGTGACCATGGCTAACCGACCAGCAGCATGAGAAAATAAAGTTGCCGGAAGTTTATTTCGAAAACGTTATAGGCTATTCCCTGCTCCGGAGAGCGCCGGTAACTTTGGCGCAGTAACGTACACCAGCTCCTAAATCTACCCCGGTGGAAACGCTAAAGCATATTCTATGTACAGGCGGGGTGTGAGTGTGTGTGTGTGTGTGTGTACGTAAGTTGGTTCGCCGGTGACGATATGAGCGGTACACGTTATGCGATGAGGTGTGGAAATTATGAAGCCGAAATTGAAAAACACCAGTATTTATGAGGTGGCCCGAAAGCCATACGAAAACACCTCTGACTGGCAGCCACCGTACCGCGCAGAAGGGTAGCCATAAAACGAGTTTCGAATACGGATTTGATTGAAACAAATCGTCGGTTATCCCTGTTTAACCTCGACTTCACGTTTTTTTCCGAAAGAGAAAGGAAAATGACCTTTCCCGGGGCATTGTTGCAAAATAAGAGACCTCAACATCGACTCACAATGTACACATCTTGTTGACTGAGCACTGCTGCAATATGCTGTTCACTATAACATACTCATTTATTGCTCCATTCATGGGTACAAAATTTAATACATATACATCATAAAATCACTGCTTTATGATATTTATATTCGAGCTTGTCGGACTTCAAGAAGCGCTTGCAAACGAGTTTCCTCAGGAGGCGGTAGTACAGAGAAAAAAAAGACGCATGCTTTCAGTGCGCTGGCAAGTGAGATTTACGCTTACGCCTGGCCACTAAATGTGTCAAGGCTGCAGCAAAGTTTCACGTTGTCGGGATGAATTTTTAGATACCTTTTTTCCCCCTGATAGGATTAACGCCAGCTCTCATGCAAACTGCAGTTCAGCAATTTGAAAACGAGAAAACAAAGTTTGATGGTTTATGAGAAACTCCACCGTTTGTAGTTTCACAGCGACCGCGCCTGTGAAAGCTTCTGACAATATGGATTTTACATCATTATGACGAGATTTTTTGCATTATACATCAAACTTTTTTTTTAAACTCTACAAAGTTCTGACTGTAATAAAAAGTTCTGACTGTTCCGACTGTTGATCTTTTCAAGGATGCAGCCTTAAGTCACTTTGACATTCTTCTTCAATTTTCGTTTGATAATTGCGAAACATCTTTCGATTTTGGGTGGAAATTGGATCTCCTAGGAGAATTGAGGCTTTTTACGATAATCTTTCTCATTGTAGTGGCAGTTTGCTAAATCTGAACACAACATCATTGGACCTTCGTGAGCCGTAATGAACCGAGGAAGACGTTTATGCAGGCACTCTTTCCTATACGTTTCCTATCCACAACTGCAAATCCTCTACGGTATAAAAAACTACTTGGCAATTCTATCATTCAAAACAAACCTAAATTTGCTGAGGACATCTCCTCCGAAGTGACATCCTTCATACTTCATCAAAACCTTGTTGTGCATCGTTTAAGATCGTCTTTCAGCCACCAGGTTTTGCTTCAGCCTCCTGTTTAGCAACTTGCAGCTCCAAAAATTACCTATCCCGGATAAGACTTTGATTAGAGTTGTGTTTTTTAGCGAAGTCGTAGTCCTAGAGCCCTGGATTTGTCAGTATTGTTCATAATATCTTCTACCTCAGCTTCCGTTGCACTACGACCTCTCTGACCCAGCCGAACAACAGTTGTACGTTGACGAAAGTGTTTCAGCACATCACACACGGTTGACTAAGTTACTGTAAAGGGAACCGTAAGATTACAATCTTAGTAGAATCAGGTTATTCTAGTTGCCAATGGACTTTACATGGGTTAACTCTCAGGCTCTCCACCGCATACCCTTCCTTGAAGCCGAATTTCATGTTGACTTCCTTCTTACCACAAATAAGCCCCTCCTAAAATAAAACTTGTCTGAGTAACGTATAACATAGATTCTCTTTAGGAAATTGTAATTATGGCGCGATATTGGCTAAAGGAACAAGGGTCCGATACAAAATAAGTTCTTCTTTTATTAAAACTGACCAAAAGGTTTGCATTAGAAGCCTCTTGAGGGGGGTGTGATTGTGATGCGGTATTGGCAGGAAGAACGAGGTTTCAATAAGACTCCTTTCTCTTAACAAAATAAGTTCTTCTCTTAATAAAACTGACCAGAGGAATATTGATCCTCTTCAGGGAGTTGTATTTTGCGACATTGGCAGAGTACCGAATAGTATCACCTGGAGAATCAGTGACTCAAATAATGTCACCATGGCATTGCCGCTATAGCTATTAAGGCTTTCCTTAGCCCATAGTTTACGTAGCTCCGTGAGCTTGTCATCGACCATCATCTACATGAGCATCCAGGATCGTTGTGAAGCAATAGTACATCCGTCAGTACTAATCAAAGCCTTCTTCACGATTTGTTCACTACGATGACCTCTGTATTATGGTGCACTAACTCCAGTTTCCTGGAGAGCAACCAATCCTCAACCTCGTCGATTTACTCGCCACAGACCTCTAGAGTTTTGTCATTTGTAAAGCCCACAATCAACACACCGTCATACATGACATTCCACAATACCACACCCAGGATGGAACCTTGCGGTACACCTGCGGTGAAGCACTTCTAGCCATTTTTTTAAACCAGCATTTAGTTCTGAAAGTAATTTTCTAGAATCTTGTAAAAAGGCACCGGCTTTCTAAATCTCCGGAGCGCACAAGCTATAGAATTCCAGCTTGTGCTATTGGACGCGTTTCTGACGATTGTGTGGTAGAGTATGTCCCTTCTTTTACACTGCAGTTCTATCTCCGCCATCTTGGTGACAGAAAGAATAGCATCCGACGTAAACCTACCTCTACGGAAGCCAAACTGGTTACTTGTCAGACCGATTTCACTCTCAGTGAATCAAATAGGTCTGTAGAGGATAACCATCTCAAGCACCTCGCTTGCTGAGTCTAGTGGACAGATTGGTCTAGTAGTCTCCCGGGTTTCGGCAGTGTACAGGCTATGTCAGGCTTGGAGCTGCGTATGTGTGTCGTCAAATGATACACGAAAGTTAATAAGGTAAGTTCCTTAAATAGGACTGCCCTAAGATCAGGACAGTCGACTCCTCGCAAAAGCTACAAGTACCCGGAAGCACCTCTGAATTGGATTTCGTAATGGTACCACGTCCTCGGGCTGGCATCTGCATCGAGCTCCCTTAGTAATGTCGTGTGAGAACGGCTTGAAATGACGAGGAGGTACCCGGTGCAGGGGTCTCCGTCCCATAAAACTTGACAGGCCTTTCAGTACGTTCCGAGTCTATTGCCTGGTGGGAATCAGACAGGAGTAGGTCGAGATGGTTGTTCCTGACTTGCGCCGGTCGGTGGAGTCATAGTTGTTTATAACTATGGCTCCTATGACTGCTTACCCTAGCCATGACCTCACTGCTTCGACATAGTCCACCATGGGACCACATAGGAGACTACTCCACCATGGACAAGAATAGCGGCTGGAAGGGGGGGGACCCATTTAACTTCAAGATGAACTCAATTAAAACAAAAGAGACGGGTGCGGAGGTATTACCAAATCCCTTCACACGAGGTGGCATCCAGGGGTCTCCGCAGAAGAAGGCGGGGACGGATGCAGCGAAGCCTGGAGGTGAAAAAACGGCGAATGCGTCCGTGTCCACACCAGACATTTCGGTAGACGGTCCCTTGCTAGTCATGGCCGTCGAAAGGTGTATGGACACGGGGCCGAGAGTGGCGGCGCTGTCCGAGCAATTCGGCGCCATAATCGCGTTCTCGGCGAACAGGCGAATATCGCTGGTTACCTGAAGCAGAGCCTCCTCCTGCTTCGGAGCACCATTGACGAAGCCAGGAAAGAGTACGAAGAACTCGCAGCTCGAGTGAAGGTGGCCGAGAAAGCGGCCAGGATCAGAAGGGCAACTGCATCCAAAGTTGTGCGGACAAACGCCCCCTCGTTCGCGGCGGTTTGCTCTACGGGGCAAACGTCGCTAAGCGAACGAGGCAGTCCCTGGGGGAAGCGGCCCCAAAGACACCAAGAAACGGTTGGTCGTGCTACTCCCGCGGGAAAGCACACCAACCGGTTCAAACCGGCCGAGGCTACTACGAGCAACCCTTGGACTACCATAGAGGGTAGACAGCGTCGGGAAGGTGCAACGCGCCAAGATGGCGGAGCGGCCAGAGGACCAAAAACCTAAATTAATCCACCTAGCGGTGAGACCCAGCCTTTCTCCTTCGAACTTATAATTTGTTAAAATAGATTTACTCCAACACTTAAAAAATACACCTTGATTATTTCTGCTGGTTTTGTTACTAATTCGAAACAACAAATTTTTGGTAGCCAACAGCACAACTATACCGAACATTTATAATTTAACATATTATCGGCTTCGTGCAACACTGGCACAACTCAGAATTTTGCATTTTTAAGTTTTTGATAGCAAACGATGCCAAATACTGTTAAGTTTCATCACACGAAATCCCATTTCGAAAATCACAAAAACTCCAGAGTTATGAGTAGAAGTGCCTTTGCTGCACAAATCGAAATTTCTCCATAAAGTTAGTAAAAATAAGGTTTTAACTTGGACAACGTGAGCACGTAATATGTGCATAATAGACCCAAAGGTGTTCATAAGGATTGGTAATCTCAAACTTCAAAGTTTTCTTGAAAATCGAAAAATAAATTTTTGACGCAAATTTTCAAACGCGCTTTTCTCGAAACTATGTTTTTTGAGTTGTGCCAGTGTTGCACGAAACCGACGATATGAATTTAAATTAACACATATACATGAAAATAACATTCTTTCAACTATATGATGCGATTTTGTTTTTGATTGTGGTATAATCGATCTGTACTCATATACTGCCTATAAATATTCAGATTCTTTAAGTCGACGTGAGGCATCTAATGGATTTCAAATAATGTATAATTAAATGTTGTTCCTTATACATTAATTTGAATGATCTTATCAGTGAAATTGAAATTCTTTAACGCAGTTGATATTACTGAACGTTTCTGAGAGGCATCTAATGAATGGCCAAAGACCAATCAATATGGGTTCTTGAAACCTGGATTATACCCAGTGGCCAGAGTCCAACCTAAAACCCAATTTTCAATCCAGGTGACCACTTCTGGTTGCCTGATAATCATAAAATCATAAAATCCATCATAAAATTGCCGAACTTCATAATCTGGGTATTTCAATGGTGAAGATGGCGACAGTTTCCGTTCAACAGCCTAAAGTGACAAATATCATCCAATGCGATTTGGGGAAGCGGTATGATACCCTGAGGCCAGAAATCATCTTCAGACGCCATTTTAAATTTCTAGACAGTAGCTTCCGGTTTCTACCAGTCTAAAAGGGACAAACATTACCCAATGTGAGTTTTTCAGTACCCGGGATGATGCTCAGAGACCAGGAATCAACTTCATACTTCATTTTGAAATCCGAATTTGCGACACCTGTTTTCTTTAAATAAGTCGTGTAATCGTTGAAAGAAGAGATTTTCAATATTTTTACAATTTAACACATAATGGATTAAATAAAAGTCCGATTATACTGGTCAACACAAGTGTTGCCCCGAAGGTCAAACTAAGAAAAAATGAAAAACTATAGCTTTTCCTGTGAATATTTTTCTTCCTAGGGCAACTATTATGAGCTTTAGAGCAGCATTTTTTCGATTTTGTCAACTTGCCATAAAGCAACTAAACATTTAATTTAAAACTGAGATTCTTGAAATCAGTAATGCCATCTTTGGCAAAACGAGTGAATTTGATAAAGTTTTCTGAACACGTTTCTTTTCATAACCTTCAAACTACATGTTCAATCATCATGAAATTCGTTATTTAGGGGCTTTAAAGACAGCCCGTTCATTCGATACCTATTTTGTTCAAATCGGTTGTGTAGTTTCTGAGATAATGGAGTTTCATAACTTTTACATTTTGATACATAACATACAAAGTTACAGTCCGATTATAATAAAATTCAATAGGGTTCTATCAGCCAACTAGACTTTTCTATTGCAACATATTTTGTAGAAATCGGTCCATCTATCTCTGAGAAAAGTGGGTGAGTTCAAACAGTCTTAGAAACATGTTTCTTGTTATAGCCTGATTTCATATTATTATACATAACGGACAAAGTTAAAGTCCAATAACAATAAAATTCAATAGGGTCTCATGGGGCAACAAGACCTTCCATATGACACTAATTTTGTGCAAATCGGTCCAGCCATCTCTGAGAAAAGTGAGTGAGTTTAAACAGTGTTTGAAACACGTTTCTTTGCATAACTTTTGAACTACATGTCCAATCATTATAAAATTGTTTCACAAATGGTTCAAAAAACACGCCCGTTCTTTTGATACCAACTTTGTTCAAATCGGTTTTGTAGTTTCTGAGATAATGAAGTTTTGTGATTTTCACATTTTGATACATAACCTCGAAACTAAAAATCTGATTACAATAAAATTCAATAGGGTCTTATGGGGCAACTAGACCTTTCATTTGCAATTAGTTTCATGAAAATCGGTCCAGCCATCTCTGAGAAAATCGAGTGAGATTGGGAGACCGTTACATACATACACACACACACACACACACACACACACACACACACACACACACACACACACACATACACACACACACACACACACACACACACACACACACAAACAGAAAATGCTCAGCTCGTCGAACTAAGTCGATTGATATACGAGATTCGACCCTTTGGAGCACTTTTATACCTTTGGTTTTTTCAGTGATTGCTATACCTTTCTAGGAGGGAGGCAAAAAGGTCAAGAAGGCGAGGAGTAGGGGGGATGCTCTCATACTCAAGACAGATGGGTCCAAGTACTCAAAAGTCTTGAAGAAGATGAGGGGTGAAACCCAGGTCAACGATTTGAGGGCGGATGTGCGGAGTATCCGTCGATCTCGCACTGGTGAGATGATACTTGAGCTCCGAAAGGACGCCAAGAGCAAGGGGGCTACCTATAAAACGGTAGCCGAGAAGGTCCTAGGGCAGGAGGTGCAAGTGCGGGCACTCACCTCGGAGGTGACTCTGCAGCTCAAAAACCTGGACGAAATCACCGAGGAGTGCGACATTGTACAAGCCCTCAAAGTGAAGTGAGGGGTAGAGGTGGCTAAGGAATGGATCCGCCTCTGCAAAGGTCCGGCGGGGACTCAGGTCACCTTCCGACTAGCATCGGCGGACGCTAACCTGCTGGTCTGTATGCCCTCTGAGCATACTACAGCAACCGGACCAGCAAGGGGCCCGACAGAAGCCAGTTGTGCAGGCGATATAGATGTGCATGCTATAAAGCAAAGGACTGTGAGGAGTCTCCCAAGTGTATGGTAAGTTCCGGAAAACGGGACGCCAAACACTTTATGGGAGGCCCCAGGTGCCCAGCTAGTAAGCCGGTTGCGAAACCACCGGCGTAAGGGTGACGCAACTGAACCTGAACCATTGCTTCGCGGCCCAGCAGCTGCTACACCTAGCAGCCACTGGGTCGTCGGACATCGCCATTATATCGGATCCCTACCGAATCCCTCCCGGAAACGGTAACTGGGTTGTGGATAGAAGATGAGAAGGGAGCGCGATGGATGCAGTTGGCCCCGCCAGACTGCTGACCTACTAGTTGCCATATTATCGCGGACGTGCGACGCCACCATGCCTAGGACTCGCAAACCTAGCAACGGAAAGCCACCGGTTTACTGGTGGCCTGAAACGATAGGGGACCTCCGTAGTGCGTGCCTCCGTGCAAGACGGAGGGTGCAGCTGTCGCGAACAGACGAAAGATTGAGTGTTGCGCAGCATACGGTTCTGGAAGATCGGCGCTAAAGAGTGCGATCGAGGCAAGCAAGAGGGCCTGCTTCGATGGGCGCGAGTGCCAAT
This sequence comes from Wyeomyia smithii, assembly GCF_029784165.1. Taxonomy (NCBI): domain Eukaryota; kingdom Metazoa; phylum Arthropoda; class Insecta; order Diptera; family Culicidae; genus Wyeomyia; species Wyeomyia smithii. Next base: position 228,531,299 of record NC_073696.1, read on the forward strand.
ACGAACCCGTGATAAAACGCCTACAGGATCGTAATGACCAAGACCAAAGACGCGCTGGCGTCTGCAGAGCGAACACCAGCGATACTTGGAGTATCATCAGGAGACTCTTTTCACGCCACGAGCCCAGTCCTTGGCGTCCGGCAGTGAGTCTCTTGTACGCCGTTTCCGTATTTCAGACACAGACCAGAGATGGTTGGCCAACTTGCCGAACATCCAATCCGTGAGCGACGACAGCCGTGTCGAGATCGAGAGAGAGGCAAGGGTTGCGAATGAAGAACTCATCGTGAGTATGAGCAAGGCTTTCCGCTATCAAAAGCGAACTACTAACTTGGGAAGGGCTAGAAATAGTATCCCAATGGCAACAGGCACAGGGCTGTAGACAAGCTAAACAGTTTATCTATCCGAACCCTGGAACCGCCAGAAAGCTACTTAGTCTAAATCGTAGTGACCTACGGATAATCACGGGTCTCCTCACCGGACACTGTCCCGCTTTTTATCATTTAAAGAAAATCGGCGTAGTGTTGAACGACACCTGCCGATTCTGCAAATCTGAACCAGAGAGTTCAGAGCATTTGCTTTGCTCTTGCGAAGCTCTTGCTTCCTCTAGGTACAACTTCTTAGGAAGTTACCTTTTAACTCAATACCAAGTATGGAGCTCCAATCCCAAGCAGCTCATTAGTTTCATCAACTATGTTGTACCTAATTGGGGTACAGGTTTACAACAAAACAGTTCTACTCCATCAATGAGTACGAGCAATCCGTAACCTGTGCACAGCAATCGGGGCCCGCCACAAAAGACAATCAGCAAGAATGTCGCAGTGGCATTTCAGTACCCAGTGCCCTTCAGGCATACAGAGTAGTATGAGCAAGGCACCGGGATCGGATGGAATCCCCAACCTGGCAATCAGGCTGGCGATAAAAATGGGCCCCGGGCTGCTTCGGGCAGTCATGCAGAGGTGCCTGGAGTACCTTTTACAGGTGGGTGGAAGCGGCAGAGTTTGGTCTTACTGCCGAGGGCTGCGAAACCGCCAAGGAACCCACCGGTATACAGGCCTATCTGCCTGATGGACACTGCGGGCAAGGTGCTTGAGAGAATTATCCTCAACAGAAGAATCAAGTTTGATGCTTCTTCCAGGTTTTCAACCCATTATTTTTAGCCCAAGTGGAATCGTAAATGTTCAAAATTTATTAAGTAAAAAATGGGCGGGACTAAGTTTGTAGGGTAAGCTATTACCACAGACAAACAGACGTGCCACTCGATGACGATTTCATCGACCAGAAAAATAACGATAATTTTGAAATTTTACTTAGTGGGCAATAATGCCGCTAGTGTCGCTATAAGCAAGCGTGCATTCGTTATCGAAGATAAAAACCATCAATAATGCCGCTTGTGTTGATTTAAGCAAGCGTGCGCACCCATTAGCAAAGACAAAAACCGTTTTACGAGAGTAAATTAGTAGGCAATAAGCTCACATGGTGGCGCATGAGTGTAACGTTTCGAATACGGACGTGGATTTCCAGGATTTTTGTTCGAAGAGGCACGTCTGTTTGTCTGTGCTAGTACGGTATAAATCCCTACAGCGTTTCTAGGTGGATTTCGTCGATGTAGGGAAAAACTGAATAAAATACAAAAAATCTTCTACAAAAGGTCATTTTTTCGGATGAAGTTTTGAGGTACGCATAATTTTGAGCAAAAGTGGAAATGATGACATGAAATCGAGAAAAACCTGGATCATTCATTAAAATGCTGGAATTTTATGAAAACATTTTATTCGCCTTTCATTTTTTTGGTCAACCCTTCTTTTTCGAACACCCTTCCCCAATCACCTTGGGCACGACTATGTTATGAAGAACATCAACGAATGAAATTTGTTGATGCCCTTCACGGCAGAGTGGTAAAAGCAATCTATCAGATATTAACGAACAGCTTCTTCTTGATTCGAGGAAATGATTACTGTGAGTATTTGAACTCCCATAAACTGTTTGACTTCGGTAGTGCCGTTTAAGAAGTTTGCATGGAAAAGTTACCCCAGTGTTGAATTTTCCAGCTCAGCTGAATTTTGTATGAATCAGGATATTTCATCACAATGAAAAACTGAATATTTAATTTTAACCCTCTCCAGCAAACGCACAGTTATCTAAGAATATTCTAACACACACACACCCAGGCCATTGTTCGCCATATTGGAAAGACATCCCACAACCCATTACTGCCATCGATTATCTCGTTTCTCATCATCACCGAAAAACACAAGCTCAATTCCGCCCATTTGCTACTGCATTGTCGGCCGTCTATCGTAACGCGCTTAACTACTGCCGCTTTTTACCAACTTTTTTTTTTTTTTTGCATGCAAAGTAAGACACTGCCGGTGGATTCACAGTGAGTAATGGGCATTCATTTCTCACCGAACCAATTCAATTCAATTGAATTCATTTCCAGGTGGAAAGGACATTCTTTCTCACGATCACATCCGTTCGATTCGTCCATTCGTATACGGCACTAAGGTGCAGCTCGAAATACGGTCAGTGCTACGGAAGAACTGTAAGGTGCTTTCTTTTTTGCTTCCACGGCCAAAACCAATCCATTCTGGCTGAAGTGCGACATCAATTCATCCACCGAAACATCTCTGTTTTTCTTCCCTTTGCCGTTTGAGCTTCACCCATCTGCTGTCCGTCCGTCGTCCGTCCGCTGAAGTGTTGATGTCTTCTGGTCGTGGGAACGAAGTGGCATAGAAAATGGGACACAGGAAAAAAAGACAAGAACCATTCACTAGCTGTGCCATTTGCAGCACCGGAAAGTGCGACAGCAATGGGTGGTGGGGGGTGAACCTGAAAGGATAATGAAAAATATCCTGTCACAGCAGCAGCGTTCTACAATATCCACCGGTTGTTGGCGCTACCATCCGGAGCGGGAGGCAATTCGAGAGTGCCAGTTAAGACAGAACAACAACACTCTTGTTCGGAATCAATATTGCGGTGAGTGTCCTGGCCGGAACCGTGCCGGAATTCGAATGAGGCCGCTCTCGTCAACAGAGGAAGGTCACTCGAACGAAATAGACCATGTCCCGTATGCGATACGATTCGCGCGGCTGCTGGAACATATCACATAGAGAGGGGCTCTTGGATAATGTTTGTTCGTTTTTTTCCTTGTAAAAGGGTTCATTCGGAATGCATAATCTGAGTTTGATCTTGGTGGAAGTTTGAATTCATTTCGAAAATCTGCATGTGAAGACACCAGGGATAGAGGTTTTTATTCCGAAATGCTTATTAGCACACCGGACGACCGTTATTTGAGTGTTTGTATAAATTAGTCAACCTGCTACAGATGATGTTTTAGATCTGTTGTCACATTTCAAAACCACGGTCGGATTCGTGCCATCTGGAAACGCTTTTAACGGAAAGAAGCGTTGAGAAACAATTAGGTGAGAATTAATTAAATCCTTTGAATAAACAAATTTCATGAAAGGCGGCATTACCTGTGAGATTATTACCATAAAAATTAAATCTAAACAGGCAGTGAAAAACTACTTAAAATCCACTACCAGTGGAGAGAAATCAGTTATCAATTACAAGCACTATTGGTGCAAACTGTATTTTCTAAATGGTTTATACCGAATGCCAGTTGTTTCAGTTTCCACAATTTAAATACCAAATATTCACTGATTTGATCTAACCTTTTATTTTGTTTTCCAGATTTTCATCTTGAGTCGCAGGTGGAGATAACACCACTTTTGAGTGTTTTTCGAAAGTATTTAGCACTACATAAAATGACTTTAATGTATAATTTGCATTAGGCAACAATCGTAAAAAGAAAATCAAACAAAATATAACTTACTCATGATTCATCAGTGCATTAAACAGATTAAATTCAAAATGATATGAAGCTATTGATCATTAATGGACTTTAGTAATTTCAAAATATCAAAATTTATTGGCTGATCTATAAATGTCACAAAATCAAATTCAAATTTATCGGATCAGAGGAGTTTCAAAGCTATAGTAAACTTTCGAACGAATTGCGTGTTCCAATCTTTTAATCAATAGATTTTTTTCCAGTTGCTTATTATTTTCCAAATAAGATAGAACAGTCATTAAAATATTAGCGACCGTTTTCTACCTTCATACTACTACGTAATAGGAACAAGACTGAAATAGGTGAACTCATCCATCATGCACTTTTCAATAGCACGTATCCAATGATATCTCTTATCGAAAGAAGTATAACCTGACACCTGTTCGCGAAAGAAATAACCATTCTGCTCATACTGTCAGGTTTCAATTGATAGTGCTCGAAGATAATTCAACCGATGTAAGCGCAGGTTAGTGTAGAATTCTTGCGTATCACTCCTAGTATGTGTAACGTGTAAATATTCTCATACATACTTTATTTAAATATGCACCAATTAGGTAAATTAATCTATGGTGGATCTCTTTATTTTATTAATCTATAGTGAACCACTCGTCAGGTTAACTCCATTTCTTTGACATAAATCGCGATTTATGAATTTGTGATGCAGATTGGCTTGATAAGATGTTTCGCGATAAATGTTTTCTGATAATTCTTTCAGTTTTCGCATAAATTCAGTTAATCTGGTGGGTGATCCACTATAGGAAAGGGGTCCACTATAGCTTAATTTACTCATTTTTCCAAAAACTGATAATGATGGTTTTCACTCCAAATCATTTTTCGATCTCACGAAAGATTTGTGTACTATCTTATAATATAAAAAAAATAGTTCCGTAATGCAGTTGAGCTAATTCATATTGTTTCCTTCGTTTCTGAGGTGTATTCGCTCTGTGCTTTTAAAAAATGAAAATGATGTCGTACTTGAAGTTATATTTCTTAATTTCGAACCCTTTAATCCCTTGCAACGCCGTTCATTTAGTTTTCAATGAATATGGAAATCAGCATTATTTCTGCCAACAGCTTCAACAACAAAACGAAATAGTGTCTTAGTTACGTTGAAAACAGAATCATTAATAAATTTTTATCGAAATTTTGTGAAATCCTTGTTGGAAATGCTTCGTCATGTTCCCCGGTCATAAAAAAGGCGACAAGTCTGACATCCGAAACACTTGGCTTAATGCTAACTCAAAGGTGTTCGGGATTATTATGAACGATGCTCTTTCTGCCAGCAGCCAGCACTGCATTTCCACTGATCAACATGGATTCTTTCCGTAGCGGTCCAGCCTTGTTCAATTCTTTTCCACGTGCTTCAAAACCATGGGTGCTGGTGCTTAAGGTGAATCGGGACGTGGTCGCGATCAACTCGAATTTTGCAATCTAATTTATTCTTGATTTATGAAGACTACGTACATGAAACTTTGATCAATTGTTTTCACAACTGTTGCATGCCTGAAGTAGCAATTTGAGTGCTGTTTATTTAGTGGAAGCCGATTTTTTAGGATCAAAATACAGAAGTAAAAAGAACTCTAACCTCAAAAATGTATAGGAAAAGGCCACAATCCCGTTTCACCTTAAGTTGACGCTGTTTACACGGATCTTAAAGCTGCGTTTGATCGAGTAGATCATGGTATTCTCTTAGCAAGATTGGAGAAAATCTTTCCAGAGTGCCCCAAGGAAACAATCTCGAACCATTGCTGTTTCTACTTTTTATCAACGAAATCGACACAATATTTCTAGCTGGTTTCCGAATGTTTTACGCGGATGATGTTAAAATTTATAAATTATCAAGAACCCTGCAGATTGTGTAGAAATTCAGAGAATGATGAACTGTTTTGTAGAATGATGTTGCGTAATTACCTGACTGTTAGCATTTCCAAATGCAACATTACATCCTTCCAACGTGAAACAACACCATAGCAGGACAGCCTTTGCAGCATGTAACTCAAGTTCGAGACCTGGGTGTTATGCCAGATAGTACTCTCATCTCAAACACACTATTGCGTAGTAATCTCGAAAGCGAATAGACAGCTAGGTCTTATTTTCAAATTTTCTGCTGAGTTCATGGATCCACTATGCCTTCGATCTCTGTATTACTCGTTGGTCGTTGGTTGGTTGGCTTACTGGACTGCCAGGTTCGAAACAGTTCAGAGGAAATTCGGTCGCTACGCTTTCCATAACATTCCATTGAAAAATTCTTCAAAATTGCCAGGTTATGAAGACCGCTCTCAGCTTCTTGAACCTAAAACACTTGAACGACGGTGTTTTATCACACAGGCGGTTTTTGTTCAAAACTGCTAAAAGACGAAATCAATGCTCCGAACATTCTCGCCGAAATCTTTGCGCTCCTGAATGAAATATACGTCAAAGGGATTTCCTGTATCTAAGATCGCAGAGAACAGAATATGCGCAACACGTGCGGTACTTTCAGCGTTGTTTTTGAGATTTGTTTACCATTACAACTAAGACTTTTCAAAACCGACTTTCTTCAAGACGATTATTGCATGTTCCTTGTTTTAAAATTTGTATGTTCGTATTGTTATGTAGACTTACTAAGTTACTAAACTTTTTGGTGTTCATTAAGACAACTAATGGTGAAAGAATAATATCAAATAATAATAATAATAACTTTAGGGTTTCAATTCTATCTCACGAAACAAGGCAAAAAATTTCAATTTTTATTCCGGGACACTTTCGTCATTCCAAATTTATTTTTACTTCGCTCAAAATCGTTGTCGGTGATCTATAGTGAAAAATGTTAGGTCAGTTTTTTTCCGACCTTAGGGTAATATTTTCTGGAAAAAGTGGCTCAAAAAATCACCTGGAATTTATCACGCAAAGCATTTCATTCATTACCGAAAATAATGCTTGAATAAATCGTTAACTTTTTATGTGTCTACCTGGATCGTGGATGGCCTCTTACACAATTACAAAGTTTTGCATACAAGCAAAAATGTGTGGTTTACAACAACCTTCATTCCTTTAACTACATTGTTAAGTATGCCGGGAACCCAAACTGCTCATAATTATACCAGAACTGGAGGAAGCGAATATATGCGTTTTTCTTATATACCCTATTGTAAAAAAATAGTTTAGCATTATCTAGAATAGATCGATATTTTGTATTACCAACGATCTGGAAAGTTACAATCTTCAGCAAATTAGTCCAGAAGATCAAAGATTTCTGGTTGATGGACAGTTCAGTTCAGAATTCTGTCGCTCTGTAGCGTTAGTGTGAACACAATACTTTATAATTTTATATTAACTGATCTCTCTAGAAAAGTCTAGGTCTACAGCAAAGATGTTCGCCAGGTCGAGGGCAGCTGGGCGGGGGAAAGTTTAGTACGAAATAGCACCATTATGTGGTACTAGTGAGCACATTTTTCTTCATATTTGGCTTTGATTTACTAATACTACGATTTCACCCTCCTAGAAAGCTGTGATGTTCGGCAAAGTTTTTCACATGATCTTGTGGACAAGTTTCCTGAAGACAGCACATAGTTGGATTAACTTTCAAATTTAAAAATACTCATATCTACATGCACACTAGCGCCATGTACCGGCTAAATTCCATATCAAACTGCATGACAACCACAAACCCTTATCCTCCTGAACAATTTTGCTGAAATCCTTAAATTTTTAACTGTTTGGATTCACAAGATAGGTAAAATTAAATAATCTTGAAACTACATGCACACAAGCGCCGCGTCGCGGTCTGATTTGGAGGCAAAACTGTGTACCAAATAAAATATCTCGACCCCCTGAACAACTTTGCTGAAGACGACTACTTTCTAAATGGTGAATAAGGTTCAAAATACTCAAAACTACATGCTCACTAGCGTCGCATTGCGATGGAATTTCTAACCAAAACTGTGGGCACCATATAAAAGCCTTTAGAACTTCCTAAACAACTTCTCTGAAAACTGATGTCTGATGTTATCGGTATCCGAGATAGAGTTATTTGAAACTGCTCATATTAAGTGATAATAAATATTTTGGACAGAGGCAAAATATATGAATGGCCATGGAAAAGTCACTGCATCAATAGTGCTTATAATATTTTTTGATGTGTTATATGTTCGTGAAACTTCGAATTAAGTTAAGTCGTAAAATATCGTTTTATTCGATTATACAGAAAAAAAAACCATCATTAAAAAGACATGTTTCAAATATATCACGCATTTCTTTTTTTTTTTTTTTTTTTTTGAACGTGATAAAATCGAAACGTCACTGTATTGAAATCAATATTTCGAAACTGAGGCCCAACATTATAAAATAGGCTGCGAATTGTACTCAATTCCTTTTATCATAAATCGGATTTTATGAAGTTTTCTGAAGATCACTCGAGTTTTTGCATAAATTGAGGTTATCGAGCGGGTGGTGCACTGTAAAGAAATGGTTCACTAGAGGCTAATTTACACTAGTTCGTTTATTAAAATGTGGTCCGTTTCGTTTGGCACTGATGCTGTGCAAATCGATCATAAAGTTTCTGAAATAATAAACTTTAGGGTAAGTTAACTTATTCCTTTAGTGGACCACCCGCCAAACTAACTCGAGTTACGCTAAAATTCAAGTGATTTACAGAAAACTTACATCGAGAGACATCTTACCCAATTTATCTGCATCACAAACATTATTAAATTCCAAATTATGTTAAGAGGGTGGTCCACTATAGGCTAATAAGGCAAAGGGGTCCACTATAGGTTAATATACCCTACGTACAAATTTTGTATGGTTTTCCCACGGTCGCAACATTAGTAGTGAATAGTTATGTTTATCTGGTTTTCCCAAGGTATCTCGCATGCTGGAAATTTTCAATCTCACTACACTGTATGAGGGCACAGCTTATTGCTTTTAAAGTAAAATAGCACGTAAACCTAAAGAGTTAGATGCTTGGAGTCAAAGAACAACTTATAAATTAGGTTAATAAAAATAGAATGAAATGATTGGAAAAGTCCACCCTTATCAGCGCAACAATCTGAAGAAGTTTTCGCTGTGTCGAATTTAAGCTAATGCGGTTTTAGAAACCTATTTTTTTTAAATGTTAGGATTAGGTAAAAATGTGGGTGGAGACAGTTTTGCGAGAATATTCTTCTTTTGGAGATCATAGCACGCAAAAAAAACATTTGGGGCCATTCACACTCCACGTGGACAGATTTTCAACGATTTTGACCCCCGCCCTCCCTCTCAGTTGACATCAGCTCATAAAAAATCTAAAAGGTTTGTATGGACCGTGTGCATTTCACAGAGCCACACTAACCCCCGAGCTGTCCACGTGAGATGTGGATGGCCCCTTCGACTATTGAGCAAAACCGTTAGTAGAGTAGAACTACCTTGGTTGGACCACTTCATTTAGAGAACCACTGTCACAAATACTGTTTATTCTCTGTTTTGATTTAAAAAAAATAACCTATAGTGGACCACTCGTCAGATTAACTGAATGTATGCCAAAACTCGAAGGAGTTTCAGAAAACTCTCATCGGGAAACATCTCATCCGGTCAATCTGCATCACAAACATTAATTAGTCCAGATTTATTTTAAGAGAAATGGAAGTCATCTGACGAATGGTCGACTATAGGTTAATAAAATAAAAAGGGTCAACTAAAGGTTAATTTACCCCAAACTGAAATTTAGAAATTTTTTCTCGTCGTTCTGATGGGAGTTTTCTGTAAGTCCCTTGAGTTTTCACATAAACAGAGTTAATGTTCCTGGTCCACTAAAGCAAATGGTCCATCCAAGGTAGCCAATTTATGCGAAAACTCGGGGGACTTTTAGAAAAAATACATCGAGAAACATCTCATTCAGACAATTTGCATCTGAATTACGAGAAACATCTGTAAAAACCGATTTATTGTAAAAAAATTCAGTTAATCTGGCGTGTGGTCCACTATACAGGGTGAGGAAAAATTATCCGTGTTCAATGTTTTAGTAATAACATTATTATTTCAATATTGAACAACAACATATTTGTACACAATGTAGATACATTAGCATGGTTTGTAATATTTACATCACGGACTCGAAATGTCCACCCTTGGATTCAACGCACGCCTTCAATCGTTTAGGGAAATTATTGGCGATGGACGATAGTTCTTCCACAGATATGGCATCCCAGGCTTTGGTTAGACTAGCTTTCAAATGATCCAATGATTTGTGTGGTTTAGTACAGGCTCTGGATTCAAGAATAGACCAAACGGAATAGTCCATTGGATTTAAATCAGGAGAGTTTGGAGGCCATTCATCTTTAGTTAAATATATCGGAAAAAGTCTGCTACAGAGTTTCAGTGTTTTTTTTTTCGCTCCATGCGATGGAGCCCAATCTTGTTGTAGTGTCCATTTACTTTTACTGAAATGTACACGTGCCCAAGGTGCCACTGTGTCGGTTAAATGCTTTTAGTAAGCAAATTGATTGATTTTTACACCATTCTCAATGAATATTGAGGGGGTTTTACCGGTAGCCGTAATTCCCGCCCAAACCATCACCAAAACTGGATGATGTGATCGAGCTCTTTAGGCAAAAGCTGACGTTCATTTTGGTGGTTATGAAATTGCTCCTTAGTGAAAATTTTCTCATCGGTGAATAAAATTGTGCGATGGCGTCCATCGATAATTCTTTCATCAGAATCTTCGATTTTCGGTACCGATTTTCTTTCATCCTGTCATTTAGGTAATGATTTTTCGAAAATTTGTAACAACGTGAACCTAAATCCTTGTAAAGAATAGTTCGTCCAGATTTTGGGTCAGTTTTTAATAATTTTGCCGTTTTTCGAATTGACATTCTAGAATCACGGTTAATCCGGTGACAAATAATTATCCGGTTCCCAGGGCTCCTAGCGGTTCTTTTTCTGCCTCTACCTGAACGATCCTCTCCCCCGATCCCCAGCTCATTATACCGTTTTATAGCGTCTCTAATGGTTTGTATAGGCATTTTTAACATACTAGCGATACTTACTGGACGCTTTCCTTGTTTAACTCGATCACCGCACTGCGTAATGGACTCGACTTCATTATGATACTTAATGCACACTGTTTCAAAGGAGATTTCGTGGTTTCGTTTACACATAGCCAAGGTTAAAAATTGCATAGCTAAACTCATTTCAACATCTGTCAAATCTTAGTTATACACTGAAACAAAAAAACACGGATAATTATTCCTTACCCAGTAGATTAGGGGTCCACTAAAAGTTAATTCCCCATATTTAGGGTGAAACTACCTCGTCCTTTAGTGGATCACCCGTCAGATTGACTAAATTTGGGTAGTACTACCTTGGATTGAACACTTCTGTCAGTGGACCACTTCGACCTTGACCCTGAAATCCTTCAAGTTTTCATATAAATTGAGTAGATTTGACCGCAGTGGTCTAATGAAGCACATGGTCCATCCAAGGTTGTTTTACCCTACGAAAAACAGCAATAGTTTCTTCAGACATCACATGCGATGCCAGTTTCGATATACTTATTTCATAATCGGGTGAAACACTTGGTTCCAAGTTCGACTTGCTTGTTTCAAGCTCAAAAGGTTTTGTTTTGTCTATTCGGATGTACAGTGATAGGCATAAATAAAAGCCCACCTTGAGTATTTAGAAACATTCCACAAAAAACAAATAACGTTCCGCAATCCTACATCATTCTTTCGCCACAATCTTTCATGCCGCTTCTTGTTGAAAAGCTCAAATTGCGATTCATCAGTTCAAAGTACTTTTTCCGAAAGTCTTTGGTTTTGTTCACATGTTTCCGGGCAAATTCCAACCGTTTTAATTCATTTTTCTTGCTAATGAATAGACGTTTTTTTTGTGAATCTGCTCTTGAGCCCATGCTTAACTAATCTGCGGCGTATGGTTCTAGCTGAAACCGCCAACGAGAGGTTTTCCTGAATCACTTTGACCGATATTTTTGGAGATTTCTTCACTTCCCGGATGATTCGTTGATCCGTCCAGCTATCGGTCTTTCGACGACGGCCTCTTCGGGATCTGTCAGCAAGCGAACCGTAAGTATTATGCTTCTGCACAATTTTACAGACTGCTCCCCGGCTTATTCCAAACTTCTCTGCAATCTTCCGCTGCGAAATGATCGTGATCTACTAGATTTTGGACTTGCATGCTGACCCATTTTAATTTTGATGAAAACTCTTTGTGCAAACAACAAAAATCGACTTTTATGTGCCAATGTGAATAACACTTTGTTTATATCGCGTCAACTGAACCACTGAGTGATTGTAAATAATATCCCACAGCTCTAGCTGTCATGACATGTGAAAATAATGTGTAAATTTTGAATGCTTCATTTGAAAGCCCTAAATGTTTCCTATATAATCAAGCGCTGTCTGAGTTGTGGAGCAAAATTTCAAGATAAAGCTCGATAAAAATATTAAATGGCTAGTCGAACCATGGGTTCACCAACTAGAACTAATAGAAAAAAAAATTTTTTTTCTTCGTCTAACCAAACTACTTTTGAGCGAGAATTGCCCAAATGTAAGAAAGATTACTTATTCAATGGCTATAAACATTTTTGTGACTAGTACGCTATATCTCCATAAATTTTCGTCGAAAAGAGAGGTACCAAAATTCACAGGAACGGTCAAAAGCTATAATTTTATTTTTTCAGCTTGAGTTTGAGAAATTTGAAAAAGTTATTCGTAAATTATTAATAATTGAACTATAGGAAACCGTTACGCACCCCTCGGCCCGGCAAGTCGGCCAATTCTTTGGCTCCGCACGCGCGTCATCAGCGAGTGGCAGAAAAATGGCGATATTAGAGGTAATTTATGCACGCATTTTTCTTCCTAAATTGACACTTACAGGCTGCAGTGCACTCATTCTCGCACGCAGCCTGCGACAGACAACGCAGCGACATCGCCGTGGAGGATTTTCCAGTCCGTCACCGTCGTTCCGCACTAGCAAGAGCGGATCAACCGGCAGGTTTCGACTGTATTGTCCAGAGCAACCCGTAGGTGTACGTTGCACCGTAACCGAATCCTCAACAACAAGCCAGAACATATGGTTCCGAGCTTGTCTTCTAGCGCAAGCTATCGTATATTACCATTGTAAACTATACAGCCACTGTCAAGGAGCGACGGGCATGATTGGTTTGCTGTATCCTTGCCCTGATGAATGCGTTTGAGCGTGAAAAATGGTCTCGACTGCGTTCCTAGACGAAATGGAAGCTCCCACAATGACACAGATGAATGGGCATTTCGGAAGATTAGAGAGTTTTAGCTTGTCGAAGAGTGTGCACGTATTACTAATGTCCCATAAAAGTTCACTTTTTCAGAATTCATTGGGTATTTTATACGAACATTAAAGTAACATGACAATTCTCGCTCAAAACGGTAATTCCCAAACATTTCATTGCTTGTATATAAAAAAAAGCTCAAACGAACATTCCGAGACAGGCCACACCGTTCGTTAATAATAAATGCGTATGAAGTGTTAATTTTATTTACGGCCTCACGTAAAAGCTAAAGTCATTCGGGTACGGAATACAAGATCCGCAGCTCGCCGCAAAAAGGCCACTCATTTCTGTTACCGTGGCCTCCGCCGTTACGGGTTCACATGATGACCGAAAATGAAAACCATGTACGATTACATTAGCTGCATTAGACCTTTTGCCACTTGCAGACCATTCCCGACCCGGCCACGGTCAAGCTCGGCCACCGACCGGGCCGGACACTCGAGCCGGATTTGAACAAGCCTAGCTAAGCGAATGCCACCTTGCCGTGATGGCTGATGTACCCATCCCGAAATCTGAACCGAGTGCGATTTGCGAACGGACTGAAATTTATGACCTTTTCACTCGTGTCGACGCGCGTTCTGCTTTATGGCAATCGGATCTCGTTTTCTTTTTATTACAACTTCGAAAAGGCCAGCTGAAATTCGGTACCCATAAATTCTCTAATTGCTATTCGGTCCTGCCGTTTCCAAAAGCAGAAACGAGCAGCCGTACTTTACTAGTATACGCTGACAGCAGCCCACAACCGACAGGGAGGCTGTTTAGATTAATTTTAGAAAATAATTTATCTCCTCTGTTGGCATCATTTGCGTCAATCTGAGTAACATTAACTGGAACTCTCCGGCGGATCAAAGCGAACTCAAAACGACTTCTGCTATTTGATGCTGTAAATCAAGCTTCCGCAGCAATTTGGATTTATGAACAGAGGAACTGGCAACTGCTATTAATATGATGATACTTTCGAACAAGCTTCGAAATTCAATATGATGTTTAGAACTTCTTGGGGAGATTTCGCTTTTATTTCGCAATGATTTGTTTTGTTTATTGCACCACTTTTTGGAAATTCATAAAAAGGTTTTCAATTCTGTAATTAAATCATTTGGTTAATGTTTCTTTTTGATCGTATGCCAAAACCTATAATATTTATTTATTGATACATGATAATTAAAACAAAATTACAGCATGTATCCTATTTTTATTTATTTTCCAATTTCAATAATACATTGTTTCAACTGTGTGGTGAAATGCTTGAAAAATAACATCTTAATCCACCTAAAGGTTGAATACAATCCTTTCCCACACAGTCATCATTCAATCATTATATTAATTATAATACATTTCAATTCTCAAGCGGAAAGGATTAAATGTGAATAATACATGTTACACATTTTTATGCATAACTGTTTAATAGCGATATTGAAAAAAAACGCAATAGGCACTGCTATTCGAATGCAACTGATAATATTTGGGCATATCCAGCCATTGCAAAAAACACTGTCACTGCTAAAGTGTATAGCTTTGAAACGAAATTATGACCGTTTCCTGGTGAAAAAGACAACAGTGACAACCGCGTCGCATAAAATGGTTACAAAACCACCTCCACTGTCAATACCGTACTGCTATTTAAATAGACATACCCTCGTAAACATTTTCACCACCTAGATTGTATGTTTGATCTGCGGTCCGACACCGCTGGATTTTTAATTGTGCTATGTAATTGGCGTTCACTAATTAAAAACTTCAATAATAATTTCAAGGTGGAATAATCACGTGGATCGCAATTATTCCGTACATCAGAACACACGGTGATGAATCCATTTCAGCAAGTGAAAAGGTTCTTTTGCTTCAAACTTGGCGTTTAATTAACAAATTATAGAAATGTGAAGATAAAACCATTGTAACGTTGTTCTAGCTTTCAGAAATCTTTCTTAGTATTATCTTTGCTTCAAAAAATACCATCAGTTGCGGTCAAATTATTTTCTTACTGAGCGTCTTAGTAGAATGGAATTGAATATTAGGAATAGGTTATGTTTCCATTTAATTCTACTACCAAAAGATCGAATACCCGCTTATACCGTCCTATTGTGGGACAAAACTCAGAAAAGTCGCGACAAAGCTCAAAAAAAGAGATATATAGACAAAAGATTGTATTTCGGTAACGCTTTGTTCACCTCGAAAAACAAATGACCCACCTCCGAGAGTTGCAATTTAAAACTTGTGATTGTGATCTAAGATAAGGATTTTATGACAAAGGATTTGACTTACAGGATTTATGACTAAGAATATAAGATATATAATTAAGGATCAAGTATAAATCAAAAAACAAAACAAGATTGAATTTTAGGGATTAAGAAATACGGATTTAGGATTAGGAATATTTAACTTAACTCGAATCAGCCCAGAATTTCCCTTGAAAAAACAATTTGTTTTTTTTTTTTCAACTTAAGATAGCAACCGCATCCACATGCAAAACTCACTATCATGATGTGATTTTCTCTGCCAAGCGGCATCTATTGGTGTTCATTAAATTGTTCCCAAGAGGGTGAAATGTCACTGAATTTCATGTTAAGCCGAGAAATGTTCAATGTGAGAAATGATGCCATATGGCATCACTGAGTGGATTCTGGATAAGATTCTGTCATAAATGTAAAACTTAGAATGGAAGATTTAGAAACCAGTACTGAAGATTTGGGATCAGTCATTTAGTAATTAATTTAGAAATTCGAATTAGAAACTTTCGACTTAGGATTTAGGATTTTTTGATTGAGGAGATTGAGAGTGTAGGATTTGAATTTTAGGATTTCGAAGAATTCGAATAGTAACTTAGGACTTTGAATAGATTTAGGATTTAGGATTTAGAAATCGAGATTTAGTTTACAATTTATACATAAGGATTTGAAATTATGGATTTACGGAGTCAGGATCAAGGATTTGAGATTTGGGATAAGGATTAAGGATACAAGCTTTGACATTTGTGATTGAAGATTAAAGATATGGGATTAAGGATTTGCGGTTGGTATTTGTAGGATTTAGGACTAAGGATTTGAGAATTACGATTTAGGATTCGTAACCTCGGATATAAAATAAAAGATCTAGGATTTGAGATTTTGGATTTTGCTTAGTTTCAGAATTTTAGATTGTGATCCAGGATTTACGGTATAGTACAAGAGAAGAGATCTGAGATTGAGAAATAAAGACTAAGGATTAAGAAATGAGGAAAGCATTGGGAATTTAGTATTCGAAATTAATAGTTCAGGATTAGAAATTTATGAAAATGAATTAAGAATAAAAATATTTACCAAAAACTAATAATAAATAATAAAGGTTCGGTTCTAGGAAAAATTTATACAATGTTGCACGTCTTGCACGGAGGCACGCACTACGGAGGTCCGCTATCGCAGCTGTCCACCAGCAGGGCCGGCGGTTCATGTGGGTAGTATGGGTAGTGGTAGTGGGTACTTACCCACACGGAACTATCGGACAAAATCAAAAAAAATGTAATGTTGTGAGCGACAGATTTTTTGATTGATATCGTTGAGCGAGTGGTTATTCACAGATCTACAGATTTATGTACAGTTAGGGAAAAGGATTATTTTTTTAATTGTATCATTTACGATAGAGTTCTAAATTTCATTTACGATAGGGTTCTAAAGTATTGTTTTCTCGTAAAAATTTCCCATGCCAAACTTGAGCTCACTCTGACTTCGGGAAGTAGAGCCTCAAAGTAGTCAAAGATACAGTTTTTTGATCGATGGAAGAAATGTTCGAGCTGCGAGCTGCGAGTGTCTTTTGTGTGTTCTGGTTTTTCAAACAATTTTTCATGAAACATCATCTAATGCATTTCTAAGAGATTTGCTATCAAAAAACAATCGATTTCGGAAACTTCAAGAACTACCCAGGAAACTTCAAGAACTAACTCAAAAATGTGGGACTTTCACGACTGTAAGTGAAATCTTTTCAGAAGTCCGAATAAGCTCAAATTTTGGATGAGGACATTTTTCGAGAAAACAAAATTGTTTAGCCCTAATGTTAGAAAAATGCCGATTTCTCATGGGTTTACCTTCACACGCACTGACGAAACTACCCGTGCAGCATCAATCATAGTAACCAATAAATCAGCAGAAAAAATTGACGCGAACTCTAACCGTAATGGCGAAAACAGTGAAGCTACTCCGCTCAGAGTGCAGTGTGCGCGATCAAAGAACGTTACCCCGCCGCGTCGTATGCGAACATCGTACGGAAAAGGGACACCGGTTATGATTGTTTTGGTATCTACATCTTGGCACTGTTGGACTACAATCAGAGCATCGAAAGAAAGACCGGTTCCAGACGGCCGACGACCCTGAGCTACAAGAAGCTCCAAAGAATGCTGAAAAGGAAGAACGAGGGAACAGTGGCTACATCGCTGCTTGCGCTTGATCGGAAGGTCGGTGCAACCGCCCAAACAGTGGAAAAGTACCTGACAAACATGGACATCAGAAAGCGGCAGCCCCGTTCATTGGTCTCGGAGCTGCGGGCAATGACGCAGTGGCACCGGCTGAATAAGATGGTCGAGTCGATTTTTCCGGCGAATCGCGACGTGATGGTGATGATTGACGTCGAGACTTTTCTGGCAACGACTGGCAGAGCACTCTGTATTTTACTTCCCCCACGAAGGAAGTGAGCTCTGAGGCGAAATTCATTTTACACGCCAAGTTCCCAAAGAAGGTGCTGCTGTGCCTGACAATCAGCGAGAAGCTCCGTATTAGCCGTGAACGGGAAAATTTGTAGTACGAAGTGCCTGCTGGAAGTTGTGTCGTTAATCAAGAAATACCATAGGGGCGAAGAAGCTGTGCTCTGGCCGGATCTGATGTCGGCCCACTATTCGAAGGAACCGTTGGAGGAGATGAAGCGGCTGATATTAATGCGGTACTCAGGGTGCGTCCCAAACCAGAGCGTAAGACCTACTCCAACCATTTTGTCGCGAAAATTGAGGAGGAATTGATAAATAAAACGAAGAAAGAACTCAAAAACATGCCCACACGCATGTTTTCGTCCACCATGGCGAATGTTCCGGTAAACTCCCGGAAGGCCACTCGCGAGAGCGTGGAATTACTTTTGCAATTGAGCATATATAATTACCTTCCATGGGAAATTCATTAAAATCAATTATCTGTCTTGGTTTTTTGCAATCACCATCCGAAAAAAGTCATTTTTTTTAATGCAAACATGAGCCTTCCCTATTCCTTACTACCCACTCGGGAAAATAATGTGACGCTGGCCCTGTTCACTAGGGATGGGCGAACGGCTCACGAGCCGTTCATGTGAACCGGTTCTTAGTAAAAAGCGAAGGAACGAACGGCTCATGAAAAAGAGCCATGGTTCTTTGAGCGCGCCAGAACTGATGGGTTCGCGCGAACCCGAAGTTCACCGAGATAACACGAACTATCAATGCTCGTGAATCATTGTGAACCATGAGCCGTTCATTTGAGTCGGTTCAGAACGGTGAGTGAGCGGTTCACAGCCGCTCTTGCAAAAGAGCCGTTTCGCCCACTCCTAGAATGTACCCTTTGATATCGAATGCCCTGATTCTAAAAGACCTTACTCGCTTGTCAAAGCTGATTCTGTGACCTTGCGGTTACGAAGCTCGCCAGGACGGACGATTTGAAGCGGAATTCGATGTTCCGCACGGGAACCTTACCCCCTCTCAACTACTAACTTTTGAGTCTCAGATTCAATAGGAATGGGAAGACACCGGCTTACTGGTGGACAGTAGGATCATTAGATACTCAACAGTACCGTTGAACAATTAATGGTTAAGGATAAATGCTTAAAGATTTATGGTTGAGAGTTAAGGATTAATGATTGAAGATTATGGATTAGGTAATAAATATTCAGTATGAGGACTAAGAATTGAAAAGTTATGTATTATATATTGAGGATTAAAGGTTCAGGATTAAAAATAAAGGATCCGTGATTATGAATAAGGAATAACGAGTGAACGATGGTATTAAAGATTAAACAATAATGATTAAGGATTAAGTAGTAGAAACTCAAAAACAAAAGGTCAAGATTAAAAATTACGCTGGTCAACAAAAGCGGAAAAAATGGTACCCTGCCGCTCGAAATAGCTGTCCTAGAAAGATTACACAGTACAACAATTGTTTTGCCTTGGCTTCTATATATGATTTTTGATGCAGTTTGATGCGAAAATAAAATCCCCCGAGTTTGAACATATTTCAACTTAAGGGGCAACAATGGCGCCATTTTGAATTTTTTGAAATCGGAAATTTTCGATGTTTTTTCGACGTCATTTTATTTTAAGACCAAATACTTTGTCCACATATCAGCATCATCTCACCCATCTTTGAAAAAACAGATCTTAAATCGGACACAAACTGAGCTCAAAACGGTGACTCTACGAAACCAGTTTTGGCATGATTTTAATGTATTTTACTGAGCAAAATAATATTGAGCATTATTGGTAATGCGCTAATATCTAAAAATGGTTGTAAAATTTCATCTTATACTGCGTAAAAAAGTCTCAGAAATTAATTGGTAGGTGTCTGATCTACGTAAAATGTCAGCAACATGCCGATTTTGCCCCAACTCCCCTACAATACTAAAATAGGTTTATAGGTAAATGCTAATATGTGGGCAAACTCCTAGAGTTTTGATATTTGGCTTCGAAACAAAATGGCGTCGAAAAAACATCGAAAATTTCCGAAAATTTGCGTCAAAATACACAAAAAACTATATATTGAAACCAAGGCAGAGAAAAAAGTCAATTTTTGTTGCACTGTGTTATAGTTTTTTACCCATTCCAGTGAATTTTGGTGCCCCTAGCCATTACCAAAACGCGTCAACTTACGTGAGAGTTCTCATATCTGTTGCTCGCCAGGTTAGTCGCTTCAACGTAAAGTTTACGAGAAAATTCTTTTAACCCTCTATTGCCCAAGCCCACCTTCAGACGGGCTTCGGTTAAATCACTATAAATTTTTGCCTTTCTCCTAGAAAGGTATAGTAATTGCAAATGAAAGGTCTTGTTGTTCCATAAGACCCTATTCAATTTTATTGTAATCGGATTTTTAGTTTATAGATTATGTTTCAAAATGTAAAAACCATGAAGTATCATTATCTCGAAAACTACACTACCGATTTGAACAAAATTGATTTCAAATGAACGGGCTAACTAAAACACTCTTAACTTTCAAATTTTATAAAGATTGGACATGTGGTTTAAAAGTTATGAAAAGAAACGTGTTCTGAAGACTGTTCAATCTCATTCATGTTTCTCAGAGATGGCTTGACCGATTTTCATGAAATTAGTGTCAAATGGAAGGTCTAGTTGCCCCATAAGACCATATTGATTTGTTTTGCAATCGGATTATTACTTTGCCTGTTATGTCTGAAAATGTGAAATCCAGCAATGAAAAGAAACATGTTCCGAAGACTACTTAAACTCACTCACTTTTCTCAGAGATGGCTTATCCGATTTCCACAAAGCTAGTGTCAAATGAATAGTTTAGCTGCCTCATAACACTTATTGAATTTTACTGTAATCGAACTGTAACTTCGTCTGTAATGTACCGAAATGTGAAAATCACGAAACTTCATTAACTCAGAAGCTACACAACCGATTTGATCAATATTATTATCAGATGAGCGGGATAGTTAAGGGTTAACTGATGAATTATGATTGAACACGTGGTTTCAAAGTTTGGCTGCCCTATACGTTCCCATTTCATTTCATTATCATCGAACTCAAGCAACCGTTATGTGTTAAATTGTTAATAAAACAACGAAAGTCTATTATCTTAAATATTACACGACATATTTGAACATAACTTGTGTCATACGAACGAGTCATCTCTCAAACTTACAAATGACAAACTTCATACCAATTTGATATGTGGCTCAAAAGTTATGGAAAGAAAAGTATTTCAAAGACTATTTAAAACTAAACCTGCTTTGATCGATACATGTGACCTCAACATAATTTAAATGTGTTGAGGATTAATGCATATCCATGACCAATCGACGATCATCAGACAACCAGTTAACTACAAAACACTGATTGAAAATACATGCTAGTTTTAAGATAGACTTAATTTCAGCTCGTAGTCGGCAGCAAGGATAAAAAATTTGCTTTTAGATTTTAAGTCATCAGATATAATTGGCACACCCAACGCAAACGGGGAACATTTTATTACTTTAGGGCAATTTTTTATTACTAATTGTGTGTTATGACTGCGCATTATACACAATTAGTAACAACTAAAAAGTAACAAAAATTATGACGGCCACACGCTTGTATGTGTTTCCGCAGGAGAACATACAGCCAAGCACCGCACTGCATGTGTTAGCAAGACTTCACTTGCTACATTTGTATTGATGCAAAGATCTGGTTTATTTTTGTCCCTTTCATCCATTCATCATCAGAATCTATACCGTCAACCTCAATTGCATTTCAAGTCTTTAAAATCATCAACGTTTGCTCACTCTATGACGGGGAAAATGCTGCTTGGCAGCTCTTGTCATATTTTTTCGCTACTCCGTATGCATACAACGAGCGAACTAATACACGCACACCGGATGAATTGGAGATAGAAGAAACTTGAAAGGCCTCTGCCAGGTTGAACGCCAACACGAGCGATGGGGCGAGATTTCTGCCGAAGGTTAATGAACAGTTTTACTTACGGCTGTTTATTTACCGACGGCAAGAATCTCGCCCGATCGCTCGCGTTGGCATTCAGCCTGGCAGAGGCCTAACATGTGCAACATATGCGACGGTGTGTGGTTTTTTTTTACTTGAGATGGAAAGGGAGCATTTTGCGATAGAAAAAAATTTGCATGTGGTTGAAACGACCATTATTAAATAGTCGTTCTCCCGTAACACGTGCTAAATATATGACAGTATGTGTTGTTACTCGACTGGGGAAGAATTTTATTGCCTTTTAAGTAATAGGTTTGTTACCCAAAAGGCAATTTTGCGCTATTGCTTCTTAAGTAATAAGGAAAAGTTTTGCGTGCACCGTTAAACATCAAATTGTATTTGTGCCGTGTCAAATAAACGATATATAAAGAAAAAAAAGTTAAAGGGTATGTGCTTGAGTGCACAAACGTAGGCTTGCCGTGGGACTATAATAGGTGTAAAGATTTATTTCTGCCATAGCCATAGTATATAACACACACCAAACGTACAAATACCATACACAATAATCCTTGAACATTTCACGAAAAACCACATACACCTGCCATAAACCACAGCATACAAATACCAATACCCACATGAACTGCCTGTAAATGCATAACAGTCCCAAGTAATTTCTCATCACTTTTTGCTTAAACCTCAAAAACTTTTTCACTTACCCGGTGCTCTCAAAAAATCGCAAGAAAAAGCTTTTTGTTGCTGAATTGGTTAGAAAAATTTGAACGTTGGTCAGTCCCATGTTACAAATAAACGCAAAACAAGTTCAGTGCTGAATATAAGTAGCATAAAATTAGGGTTACTATCATAGAAATACCAATTGAAGTACTAGAAGGAAAAAAAATTAACTCTCTCTCTCTCACACACACACACACAAACACTACTCACACACACACACACACACACACACACACACACACACACACAATACTCACACACGCACTACTCACACACACAAACACTACTCACACACACACACACACACACACACACACACACACACACTACTCACACACACACACACTACTCTCACACACACACTACTCACACATACACACACACTACTCACACACACACACACACACACACTACTCACACACACTTTTCACACACACACACACACTACTCACACACACACACACACACACACACACACACACACTATTCACACACACACACCACTCACACACACACACATTACTCACATACACACTACTCACACACACAAACACTACTCACACACACACACACGCACACACACATACACACACACACTACTCACACATACACACACACTACTCACACACACTATTCACACACACACACACACACACACACACACACACACACACACACACACACTACTCACACACACTATTCACACACACACACACACACACACACACACACACACTATTCACACACACACACACACACTACTCACAAACACTACTCACACTCACACAAACACAAACACACACACACAAACACAAACACACACAAACACAAACACACAGACACAAACACACACACAAACACACACACACAAACACATACACAAACACACACACACGTACATACACAAACACACACACACGCACACATACATACACACACGCACACACACATACACACACGCACACACACATACACACACATACACACACGCACACACACACACATACACACGCGCACGTGACTGGATACGCTCCAGGAAACTGAAGCTCGCGCATCATAAGACGGAGGTCACGGTTGTGAACAACCGTTAATCGGAGCAACAGGCGGTGGTCAGAGTCGGAGACTGCACCATCACCTCGAAGCGATCCCTGAAGCTCTTGGGGGTTATGGTGGATGACAAGCTCACGTTCGGGAGTCACGTCGACTATGCCTGTAAGAGGGCCTCATCGGCTATTGCAGCACTATCTCGTATCATGTCCAATAGCTCAGCGGTTAATGGCAGCAAGCGAAGACTTCTTGCCAGCGTGGTTTCGTGATACTTAGGTATGGTGGGCCAGTGTGGTCCAGAGCGCTAGGTACTAACAGTTACCGTGGTAAACTGGAAAGTACCTACAGGCTCATGTGCCTGAGAGTTGCGAGTGCGTACGGTGTCATACGATGCAATCTGTGTCTTGTCCGGCATGATGCCTATCAGCATCGCCATCAAGGAGGATAGAGAGTGTTTCGACCAACGTGACACAAGGGGCATACGAGGTTCCAGAAGGTCATTCTCGATGCTCCGCTGGCAGCGGCAATGGTCCAACTCCACAAAGGGCAGATGGACGCACCGACTCATACCGAAGATATCCGGCTGGGTCGGGTTACAACATGGTGAAGTGAACTTCCACCAGACACAAATTCTGTCAGGCCATGGTTGTTTCAGGCAATATCTACACAGGTTCGGACACGCGGGGTCCCCCATGTGTCCCGAGTGCGTGGAGGAGGAGGAGACTGCTGCGCATGTCTTCTTCGTATGCCCCCGTTTCGTAAGAGCGAAGAGCGACATGATGGCTGTGAGCGTGCCTGGCACTACTCCGAACAATCTAGTCCGGAGGATGTGCGACGATCCGGTCATTGGGAACGCGGTCTGTGCGGCCGCCTCTCAGATTGTCCTGGAGCTGCAACGTGTGTGGCGGGTCAACCACCAACACGCCAGTGATAGCTAATTACCAGTCTCCAGGTAGTTAGCTAGGAGGTTATAAGAGTAAAGAGGGTGCATCACGCACAAAAGCCACTCCCCGACGTAATACTTAACCGTCGTTCCGAGAAGACCAGGGCTGGAGACTGAAGGGGCTTTAGTGGGTCGGGACAGGGATCAGTAGGTGCCTGGGCGAGTGTAACTACCCCAGCATCTTTCCCCAAGTCTCATCCCTACACCCTGAGTTCTCTTCTCAGGTGTCTGTTTGCAGATTTCCCTGCCACCTTTAAAAAAACACATGCACACACACATACACACGCACACACACACATACACACACGTTACTTACACATACACACACACGTTACTTACACATACACACACACGTTACTTACACATACACACACGTTACTTAGACATACACACACACATACACGCACATGCCACTCACACATACACACACGCTATTCACACACCCACACATACACACCCACACGCTACTCAGACACACACGCTTGATATACGACACACTATACTTACACTATCGGCAGCACCCAAACGGCTTCCAAGTCTTCCAATAGTCCCTTCCAACGGCTTCCAATGGTCCCCAGTACCGTTCATGTCCAATTTCGGGCTGTATTCCAACAACGATATCTGAATTAGATTACCACTGGTGGGGTCCAACTCAGATCGAAGGGAAGCCGAACTGTTCGCCTTGACGGTCGACCAAGGAATGATCTTCTCCCAACACGGAATGTCCTTTTATAGCGTCACTCAGCGTGGGGAACTTGGGTGATTGGGGAAGAACCAATCACGTGGAAGCATCTCTGCTTTCTTTCTTCGTCGCTTACGTTGGGTGATGAATGCGATGCCAATTGGCTGACATTGCTAGCCAATGACTGAATGCGTGAAATCATTTCGTCTATGTTTTTGAGCTCTGGGTTAGGGAAATATACCAATCGTATGAGAAATGTATGTGGATATTCGACCTTTAAACTTTTCCGCAATTTCCACGGAGGAAAAAGCAAATGGTAAATAAAATTATCATGTTATACAAATCTTGTATATTTTAGCTTTCCAGCGGTATATTAACTTTTGAAATCGTAACAGTTGTTTGAGCGTTATTAGCATCTAAAATCTTCCATTCCACCAACCAAAAACGTTACATGTTCAATCCATTTTTCACAGAATGTACCTTAGTATTGTGAAGAAAGACGTAGTCCCACGTCAAAAATAATTTAAATGGTATCCTACTATTTGAACGTTCCCGGTATCGCTCGTGATTAAATTGTTCGAAATTGAGAGTCATTGCGCTATTTCTTAAGCACTAACATTACGTTACACATAATTTCATATTTCATACTTCAATTACAACACCGATATTTTAGAACCCAAAGAGTTGAATATACATTTATTGGGTTGGAATGTTCATGTAAATCTTTTTTTACAAATAAAAGTTTGAATGAGAAAGGCTGGGTCTGACCACTAGGTGGATTAATTAAGGTTTTTAAACATGTTTTAAGTATTTATTAGAAATCTATAGTGACTTTACTAAAGCCCGTCTAAAGGCAACCTTGGGCACTAGAGGGTTAAGTCTTTGAAAAAATGTTAGTGGCGAGAATGGCTGAAAACCTATAATCATTCAGTTCTTTTTAGTTTGAGCTTTAGGGCCAAACCTGTGTTGACCAGTGCACAATGGCCTAAATTTAGGGGGGAAATTCGGGTCTAGAACTCTATAGCAATGTTTTAGAGAAAAACTTTCTTCTACAAAGTTGTTACATATGATAAAGCGCTTATTGAAAAATTATCAAAAATTATGGAGACCAAAATTTTGGATGCAATCAAGTATCTAACTTTTTTATCTTTGTAGATAGAAAAAAAAACTTGTTCTACAATGTTATAGCTCCAATAATTTTAAAAAACTTTGTCAAAAAAAAATTTCCTCTATCTTCAAAAACAACCGATTTATATAGAAAAAACACATTTTGCGCTCTAACTTCTTTATTTCAAGTTTCACCCTAAAACTGTCTTTAAACGACTTTTAGAGCTTATATAGAGCGGCTATATTCGATGTATTTTATTTCGAAAATTTCATAACTTTTGAACCAGTTGATCGATTTTCGATCTTTTTGAATCAAATTAAAGGTGATTACTTCGAGTTGTAATAAAAAATACCAGAAAAAATAATCTTCGTGTTTTTCTATGCGTAATATATAAAATTATTGAAATTTTTGTCATGTTTTCAAATTGAATTTACTCAAATTTGAAAAAAAACATATTTTTACAAATTCCTCCATTTATAGAGTCAAGTATGCCCTTTGAAATGAGACCAAGAGATATTTTTATGTTTGCCCCAAAAAGAATGACAAACAAATGAAAAACGCATGTTTTTTTATGAAAAACAATAATAACTTTGAGTAGAATTGAGATATTTACGATATCAGAATTGAAAATTGTTTCTCTCGAAAAGCTCTAAAAGTCGTTCAAAGACAGTTTTAGGGTGAAACTTGAAATAAAGAAGTTAGAGCGCAAAATGTGTTTTTTCGATATAAGTCGGTTGTTTTCAAATATAGAAAAAAAACTTTTTTTGACAATGTTACTTAAAATTATTGGAATACAATTTTTATTCTATCTACAAAGATTAAAAAAATTAGATACTTGATTGCATCGAAAATTTTGGTCACCCTAATTTTTGATAATTTTTCAATAACCGCTTTATCATATGTAGTAACTTTGTAGAACAGCGGTTCTCAACCTTTTTTTGTCCGCGTACCCCTTGGCGATATTTTCCATATCGATTGTACCCCGTGGTTTGGCATGTTCTCGCGGAATGTGAGAAAATAGTGGTTGATCATGTTGTGGTAGTCTAGTTCAGGTTTCAAACTGAACTAAGGTTTGTTTGATTGCTACAGTCATGTTTTAAGAGCAAGATTGAACAATAAATGAAGTATTACAGTGATAGACATTCGTTTAGCCGAGCATCGATAATTTTAAAAATGCTCGAGAAAAAATATCAACTGCATTTTCTATTCGATGTTACTTTAGTCGTAGCGGTAAAACACTTCAACCGCTTTCACGAAAACGATTCAAGTCGCGCTTACACACACACTGTTCGCGTTGCGGTGTTTATAAACATTTAAGCAACGTTTTCGTCCTAGACATTCGTTTAGCCGAGGCACGTGGAATATTTGCTTTTGTACGACGATCGTGGTTTTTTAAAGTGGTTTACAGTATATTTCGACTAAACAACGTTCAATCTACTAGGTGAGTAAAAATTCACAGTTCAATTTTGGTTTATTGATGATAAACATTGGAATATCAGCAATGGCGAAAGGTAATCGGTTGACGGAGGAAGAACGGCGTATTATAATGCTTTTTAAGGTGGACGGTCACTCTAATGTCTCAATCGCGCGAAAAATTGGTCGGTCTGTGAAAGCGGTACGAAATGTCCTCAAAAAAGGCTCGAAATATGGCATTAAGCGTCCTACCAACCAAATCGTGCTCCCAGATAAAGGTAAAACTGGATGTTCCTGTGACTCCCAGACAAATTGCCCGAATTTTGAATGAATCACCGAACATAAAATAGAGGAAACTTCAAGGGAAACCGAAGCTCGCCCTCATACATAAGCAGAATCGGCTCAAGTTCGCAAGGAAATACATGGAGTGGAAAGTGGAATGGCGTAAAGTCGTGTTTTCTGACGAGAAAAAATTCAATTTGGATGGACCGGACTGCTACAGTTTCTATTGGCATGATTTGGATCAAACCAGTGTTGTCAGATCGAAGCGAAATTTTGGAGGTGGAAGTGTAATGATGTGGGGCGCCTTTTCTTACCATGCGAAGCTTCCGATTTGTTTCATTTCAACCCGAATGAATTCCGAAATGTATCTGGAGCTTCTGGATGACGTTTTGATCAGCCATTATAAGAACAACGCGAATGAGGACGTCATTTTTCAGCAGGATAATGCGTCAATTCACGTCTCCAAGCAGTCGAAGACTTGGTTCGCTGAGAAAAGTTTCTCATTACTGGACTGGCCAGCTTGTAGTCCTGATTGCAATCCCATCAAAAACCTCTGGGGAATCTTGGCTAGGTTGGTTTATGCGAACAGACGTCAATTTGAATCCGTTTCCAGCCTTAAGTCAGCAATTAAAGAGTGTTGGGCTAAAATAAATTTGGCGACACTGCAAAAGCTGTTCGATTTGATGCCAAATCGTATTTTTGAAGTAATTCGGAACGATGGTGGTCATACTAAACATTAATTATAAATTCTCTTCGAAATTAGTTGTTAAAACTTTTATTCAGATTGAATTTTCATTATTCGGCTAAACGTCTACCCATTTTTCCTATTTTTTCCCATTCTGCTATGAAAATCCGAACTAATGGTTTGTTTCAATATAAAATTGGCTGTTAATGGAAGATCTATCCTACAACAGCAAAGACTGCTGAAAATTGTGTTTTAATTTTGAGCCACAGAGAATAAAGAGCCTCGGCTAAACGAATGTCTACCACTGTATAAAGAAAAATTGCTTTGTCCGCCATTACTGATTTTTCTTTCGCGTACCCCCTGAAGGCCTTCGAGTACCCCCAGGGGTACGCGTACCCCAGGTTAAGAACCGCTGTTATAGAAGAAAGTTTTTCTCTAAAACATTGCTATAGAGCTCTACACCCAAATTTCCCCCTAAATTTGGGTACTGGACCATTGTGCAGTGTTATGCATTCAGGATTGAGATAGTTGGGGTTTACCTTTAGGGGTAAGAAGTGAATTTGAGATTCAGTATATAGGGCTTAATTAACAAGATTTGGGATTTGAAATTCAAAGGACTTTGAATGCAGAGTGTAGGACTCAGGATTCAGGTTGTAAGATATAAGATTTAGAAGGAGGAAGGAGGAATTCACATATTCAATACTCTCAATTCGCGAATGAGAGTTTCGTGAGCCTGTTTTGAATTATGAGAAATTTTGATTCTGATTTTCAAAAAAAAAACTTTCAACTTTCCAATATGAGGTCACTAACTTTTAATACACAGATGTTGAATTTAGGTATTTTTTTATTCAAAGCATAAGGTTTTTTTTAATAGGGGGATGTTTTGTGATGAAATAATTATTTACTAATATTTATTCAGAATTTTTATTGTGTGTTCTGCCACAAACGGTGACATATCAACACTACAACATATATTTTAAGCTCTATTTCATTAAAAGATTGTAATTGCTTCCGCAGTTAAGTGAATATAACTGTAGGAAAATTGTAAACCTTCTTGTCAAGAGAAAAAAAGGAGTTAAAATTTTAATCTTAATCTAATCTTACACCTATCTTATTTTTGTCGGAACTTATTGATAATTAGGTTTGACATATTTTCTAATGTTTCCACATTAGTAAGCCTGTGTAGTTCATTCGTGCTAAACCAGCGAGGACGCTTCAATATCATTTTCAGAAGTTTGTTCTGAATCCTTTGAAGCATCTTCTTTCTGGTTGTACAACAACTTGTCTAGATGGGGACTGCATATGACATTGCTGGTAAATATTTGTTTGTAAATTAACAGTTTATTCTTGAGACAAAGTCTAGAATTTCTGTTGATAAGAAGATACAAACATTTAATATATTTATTGCACTTTGTTTGGATATTCTCAATGTGCTCCTTGAAAGTAAGATTTTCATCATAAATTAGTCCTAAGTATTTAACGTGATAATACCAATTTAAGATTGCACCGTTCATCTTAACAACATGATTATTAGCGGGTTTGAGAAAAGAAACTCTTGGTTTATGGGGGAAAACAATTAATTGTGTTTTTGATGCATTAGGAGAAATCTTCCATTTCTGCAAATATGAAGAAAATATATCTAGGCTTTTTTGGGGCCTACAGCATATGACACAAAGTCTTTTTCCTTTTACGGAAATGCTTGTATCGTCACAAAACAGAGATTTATCACATCCTGGTGGTAAATCAGGAAGATCAGAAATAAAAATATTATATAAGACCCAAGGCCCAAGATACTTCCTTGTGGTACACCAGCTCTAACAGGCAATCTATCAGATTTTAAGGTAATTTTTTTGTTTAGTTTACAACTCATTTATTAAAATCATGAATTTGAGAATGAACTTTGGAACAAATTCGTTTTGAATTTGAGGTTGATTAAATATTTAAGATAAAGAGTAATGGATTGGTAGTTTAGATGTGATAATAATTTGAAAATTAAAATTAAAAGAGTCTCCTCACCAGTTACTTGCAAATGCGATGTTTTATTTTATTTTATTTTATTTTTATTTTGAGGTGGAAAAAACGTAAATGTGATTGAGAACTTGAGATTAGTCTGGATAATAGGATTCAAAATGACGGATTTACGACATTAAAATCTAAGATTTAAAAATTTGACATTTAGGAATGAGGACTGGGGATTTGAGATTAGAGATTCAGGATTCATGACCCCGGATTAAGAATTGAACATCTAGAATTTGAGTTTTTGGATTTCACTTAGTTCAGAATTTATGATTGTGATTAAAAGTTTACGGTATAATCCTAAAGGGAAATTAAAAAATAAAGAATGAGAATAATGGATTAGGGATTTAGTAACTGATGAATTAATTTAGGATTTAAAGCTCATGATATTGAATTTAAGATTAAGATTTGAGATTAGCAATATAGAATCAACGCTATAAATTCGGCGACTATGAAGTTTAAAACCAGGATCTGGAATTTTAAATTTAGGAGTTGGGAACCAGTATTTAGGATTTGAAATTAATCATTTAGTTATGGATTTAGGACTTGGATTTGAGATTGAATACGTAGACTTAGGATATACGATCTTTTAAAATTCAAAGTTTTGGTTTTAGAATTTAGGAATTTAGGAAGGGAACAAATTTAGATTTAGGATTCTGGACTCAAGGTAAGATTCAGATTCGTGATTCAGGAATACTGATTTGGGAATTGGACTAGGCAATTGGGGTTTAGGATTTGAAATTTCAAATTAAAGATATGAAATTTGAAATAAAGGATTAGAAATTATAAATTCTAGTTGGGGATAAAGATTCCAGATTCAGGAATCATGATTAGTATTTAATATAAAATCAAAATATTAAATTTAGAAGCAATGATATAACTTTGCATGACTTCTTTCGAGAAGACAAAATTTTTGAGTCCTGCCGCTAAAAGATACTCGAGAAGTCGATTTTCATTGGCAATCTACTATTTATGTCATGCGAAAAACAATGATTGGAATATTGTTCTCAAATTGACCATTGACGAAACAACGATGCGGTTTATATAAATACCACGTGCGTTGCACGGAAAGCAATATCGCTGATAAAAGCAGGAAAACACTTCACCTGTGCGTTGTTGTCTGCTATTCCCTCTGTTCAATATTCTCAAAATTCACATTTCTCACCACAAATCTTAAGTAAACATTTTAAGAACAGTTATTTAGATTTATAGTGATTTTACTAAAGTCCGTCGAAAGGCGAGTTAGGGCCCTAGAGGGTTAATGTTTTAAAACTTCATTACTGTTCTACCACTTCTAGCGGGATTTGCCAATTTTAATTTTGAGTTCAGGTATTAGTTCTTACAAAGTAAGCTTTAGGACTCGGATTCAGCATGCAGGGCATTCAACTCAGAATTTCATATTTATAATCCGATTTATAGATTGCGACAAAAAAATAACTATTTAAAAATTAAGGATCCGCGGTTTATGAATCCGGGAACGAAACTTCAGGTCCTAGATTAGGGCACTAGAGGGTTAAGGTAAGAGTTTAAAATTTGGATTTTGAGATAAAAATTTTTCATTCGGAATTTGACGTTCGAATATTAAAATTTGTATTTAGGGACATAAATTAGCATTAAAATTTCGATTTGAATTCAAGGTTTTTAAATATAAAATATGAATTTGGAAATTTAAAAACGTTTGTGTAGTTTTGGATGAAATTATGTTATTTATTTATATTACAAAGTTCATAACTTTCTAACCAACTTTCAACCGATGTTTACCATAAAAGCCTTTTTCAATGATCCAGAATGCTATAATAGTAGTGCAATTATTCCACGCGCGCATTTATTATTATCACATGCATGCAAAACTGTTCTATTGTTCGTTTAAACAATTGCTGTGAAATGTATTGACCCGGAAATGAAAAAACGATGTATTCACTGTTTACTCACCCAGATAAAAATCAACTAAATCATGTTGGCGTGTAATCATTCGGCTATCAATACTAGAGCGGTAAAATACGTTTACGAATCACAGCGAGAGGTGGTCGGTGTAATCAATGGGTTATTAAGTAGAAGGAAAGCCAAATTTAGATATACCGATAGCAGGTCAAGATTGCGTGTGCCGGTGAAGCTCGAATTTAAACGTAGACCATGGCTGAGTTTGTTTTGTTATGTCAACGAAACCGAACCCGAATCTATTCATGCCAGTTACTTTGCTTTTTCTTCCAATGCATTAAGATATCACCAATAGAATAATGCCTTCAAGTTGAATCAAAACGACTAGCAATAAATGTCATCCGACTTTGTAAACCAATTCGACTCGTAATCGTTTCAAGCTGAGTTCGATGAAAATATTACAATATCGCCATCTAGAACCCCATACTAGAGTGGGAGGACTGAAGCATTACCACAGGAATCAGGTAACCCCGTGTCGAGCAAGCCAATCGATAAAAGCTTTATTAGTGAAGCTCAACCTGCGTTCCTAATTAAATAAATCAATGTGCTTTATTGTTATTGGAAAATCGCATGCTCACCGCTAGCGAACACAATTCCTGTTCTGCACGAAGCAGACGGCGGCGGCTGTCGTGGTGATGTGTATGTTGTATGTTAAAGGATTCTACGAAACCTTCCCTCTCTGCGGTGCCGCAGCACCAAAGTCGTGTTTTTGTCGTGTTTATTTAGCCTTTCGAGCGCGACCTGTTCTAGCTGGTAACATTTTCGCTGCTATTTCTTTTGATTTCCTCTGTATTGAGCGCGAACTCCGAACATAAAAAGGAAGGATTCTTAGTTTGCAAATAGTACTCATGGCATTTGGATAGGGTCGTTATGCGTGATTTTTCTATCGTTTTATTATTCCGAGTGATGTGTGCAACTGTGGAGTTTTGTTAATGGAGCCACGTGCGTTGCAAATCCACAGCATATATTGTTTGGAAATTATATCCAATAGCGGTGAATCGTAATTTAGCAGATTTTGCTTTCTAAATAGAGCATAACTGAACCCTAGAGGAAACGTAAACGTAAACCATTCAACCACATCTGACAGCAAACTCTCCATGACTAAAATAAATAATACAACGCAATAGGTTAACAGAAAAATTCTTGTCACTTTTTCATCTATATATTTTGAATATTTAATGAACAAAATGATGGGTTACCTACTACTGCAAAGTACCCATAAAAAAAAAAGAATTATTGCACTGTAGCTACATTGCTGTATATTGTCAGACCCACAAAATTAATTTTAATAATTTTTAAAGTGTCTCTCGAGATCTTGGTGGAATTGCTTGATAGGTGATGAGCTCTACATAGCAGATTGATATTCTCCGACTTCCTGAAAAATGTTAAGCTGAAAACATAAATCTTTTTATACGCCTGCATTAAAAAACAGAAAAGGTGAATTCTCTGAAACAAATCCTCTTTTCCGAGAGCGCAGTACTGAGTCCATACCGTGGAAGTTCGACTCAATGTATCCCCCGTTGCCAATTTACCACGCCGATAAAATGTGCCATACCGCGACTGCTCATCACTATCGCCATACTCGTACCCGGAGACAGGAAGATTTTTTTTTCAATTCAAGCAAAATGTTTTAAATTTCCAGCTCCATTTACCTGCGCTGACTCGTATTGCTCCCAGCGGAGATTTCGTTTTTTTTTTCGAAACGAGAAGTAACAAGGCTTGTGTCTGTTCCGTAATTTTTCTCGTATGAATGATCAGATAGAATGACACAATTCGCTGCTCTGACGTGCAACAAAACGGGCTCTTTTGATGACATACTAATGATTTCGACACAGAATCTTTGCGTTGTTTTTTTGCAGCATCAGCAGCACCAACCCTGGAGATTTTTGTACAATGTCTGAAGTTTTTTTTAAATCGCCACCCCTATTTACCAATGTTTCAGCAATTACGATATTAAATGAATTTTATTTCAGCGATGTAAGTCCAAGTTTATTATGTCTGCAAATACTAATACCAAGTAAAAAAGAAAAACAAGAATGTCTCGAAACTGCTCTAGCCCGGATCAAAGCAGCTAGCAGTCTAAAAATCATTCTTTCCTCTGAATTTCTATTTCCATCGATTGAAGACATTTTGTTCAAAAGCAGCTTTCAGAAACTTTCTGGCTAAATAGCCTAACAACTAACTGTTCATTTGGCAAACGATCGACCTGAAACGTTCCGCTCCTCTTTCATCTTCTTCACAATGGTCAAACACAAGCATCAATCGACGATGCTGGGTTGCAAAGTTGCCTTTGAACTTCCTACCACTTATTCAAAGTTTGGTCCATTCTACTTAATTCTTCTTTTATAAAAAAATCCGTTTTCTGGGTTCCTTTTTGGATTCCAACCACTTTCTCGGTTTTACAGATATTACAGATTTCGCAGATTGTACACTAAGAGGAACAACAACTCAACGCTAAATTGGTAGAACTTTATGGCCGACACGTCATCTGCAAGCTGTGCAATCTTCCCACTCGTTCATATGAGACACCAGTGATGATAGTATAAGTACGCAGTGAAACCGTAAAAAATTAAAGACCAGTTTGTCTTGCTTTCCCCTTCTCCATGCCTCGCGTCGGCCGTGCACAGAATTTTTATTTTTCTCCCACAATCAGCAGTCAGCTAAGTTTTCCATCTAAAGCGACGAATTTGAGCCGAACGCTTACCCAACGATTGCACGATTCAGCTCTTCCTGAAGATCCTGATTTACTGAGCAGCTGCAATGCAGCAACGATGTGAGCGATACACAGCGGTAAGAACAGAGCACCGACCGTGTCGGTGTGCCGAAGGACGTTTGGTGCAGTAATTCAATTTTTTAATTAACCTTCTTGCACCCAACGCTTTTCCCCCTGTGTTCACTTCCAGATTTTGTTCAGCGCCGTACCGACGACGACGACAGATGTCATCTTATCCAAACGAGGTGAATCCTCTCTATCCAAACAAGTGGATGATGCTCGAGCAAACGGTAAATGTCAACAACTGGCGAAGGACAAACGAGATGAAAATCCATACACGGAAACTCCTGTGGCGAACGGTCTCGTGAGATTTAGACAGGAAACTTAGCATGATCCAGTGTACGCTGAAGGGGTACATTTTGTTTTATCCTTTTGAAACTTTTTTTTTTGCAGTGGACACTGAAGTACGTAAGAACGACAATGATTAACGGCCATTTCACTGATCATATGATTATTTCGAATGATATTCGAGAAACTTTTTTGTTTAATTCAGGCTGCTGTGGAAGAACTCGTGTCAAAGAAACGAGCGATACAATGTTACAAAGAAATATTTATTTTGATTGAGGCAATTCGCGCAGAACTTCTATATATAAAATCAATGTGTTTGGTGCCTCCATCAAATAGAATTTGGTTGGGTCGCATTATTATTTGTAAGCATTGGAGATGTCTAGGTCTGCATTTGGAAAGTATGTGACGCTGATAGGATACCCTCAACTGTTACAAATTATTACACAGAAGGGGAGGTAAGATTAGGGTTGCATCAGGAGGAGTGTCATAGTTAACTTTATGAATGAGCATTTTGATTGAACAATGCAGTACAGATTCACACTTCCAATCGACTCACTTTTGAAAACTAAACAAATGTCTGTTGCAAAAATGAACCCATGTGATATTTTCAACGGCCGCTTGTTCAATCGCAACAAACTTCATCAGATATAAAAAGCCTAAATTAATCCACCTAGCGGTCAGACCCAGCCTTTCTCATTCAATTTTTTATTTGTAAAAACAGATTTACATGAACGCTTCAATCCAATAAATGTATATTCACTCTTTAGGTTCTAAAACATTGATGTTGTAATCTATACACATAAAAATGCAGTCCGGTCTGTCTGTCTGTCTGTCTGTCTGTCTGTCTGTCTGTCTGTCTGTCTGTCTGTCTGTCTGTCTGTCTGTCTGTCTGTCTGTCTGTCTGTCTGTCTGTCTGTCTGTCTGTCTGTCTGTCTGTCTGTCTGTCTGTCTGTCTGTCTGTCTGTCTGTCTGTCTGTCTGTCTGTCTGTCTGTCTGTCTGTCTGTCTGTCTGTCTGTCTGTCTGTCTGTCTGTCTGTCTGTCTGTCTGGAAAGTGTCCGTTACATTGTGTTCCCAAAATAAAGCGATGAACTTTTAAAAGACTAGTTCATGACATAGCAATAGTTGTTGTTGTGCTCCTATCTGCGACTGAAAAAATGAATTGAAATAAAGCGTCGTACACAAATTTCGTAACGCTAAAAACTGGATTTCAGACCCCCTCTCCCCTTACATGACAATGAGTAACGTTCGATATAACTCCGTAGTAAAATTACGTAGCGCGGAAGAACCTGACCCACTCCAAATTCACAATTTTAAGCAAACACCACAGCTACGTAATTGTCTCAACTACCTCCCCTCACATCTGTGTAACAATAAGTAACGCAAACACAACTCCCCTGCCCCGCTTCATGCGTCACGAAATCTATGTACGACGCCTAAGTTATTGCAATAACATTGCAACGCTTGCACAAACGAGTCGCTCCTTTCTACAACTAGTCACCGCATAGAGTCGTCCAAAAAGATCATCCACAGCCGTTCGTTGGCAAAAAGGACTTTAGGTATGGGTTTATTCTCAGGCTGTTCCACACGAAATCATCTCTCCAGATTCAATAACGCTGTTAGGGTGGTAGCCTGCAGGAGGATATGATAAGGTTGATAACGAAGGAAGTAAGTAACTAAGTCTGGAGGAAAAGACAAAAAGCACTCTAACACGGAGCAGTTTACTTCTTAATAAGTAGCACTGCAAAAGGGTAAAAAACACAAAAATGTGCGAACAGCAAAACCGTCCGGACAATGCCACAAAAGATCAAATAACTACTGAACGCAATGGGGTCCATACAAAAAAAAAACAAACACACTCGTTTCAGCGAAAAAAGTGATGAAAAAACACTTGAAATGTAAACTTGTACTAAACAGACAATTCATACGTGTTGACGATAGCCTTGCTGCCAGTGCCTCTCAACAAAAGATAAAAATTAATAATTGGCAAAAACGTGAAAATTTTCAAGAATGACAAAAGTAACAACAAAAGTGACAACATTACACAAATTATCAGAATCACAAAATTCTGGTAACGTTGCCAAAAGTTATTAGAATGATAAAAATTCTTAAAATTACAGAAAAAGGAAACATAGCAAAGATGACACAAAACGGCATAAAATAAAAAATGACAGTTATGATGAGACTGACAAAAATAACGAAAATGATAGAAGTCACAAAAATAACGCGACAAAAAAATACAAATCTCGCGTAATTTTTCAAAAGGACCTATCTAACATTGAGAGACTCTCTTTGTTTACTTTCTCTTTGATCAACAACTATGTTATATTTTCCATATTTCATAATACTCAATGCATAGTAAGCAAGACAGTTATTACAATCTCTCGATTAAGGGGAGGAAAGCTTGGAAAATATTTATAATGACGATGTAATTAACGAAACAAAGTGAGAGAAGAGAGAATCTCTCATTGTTACTTAGGTCCTTTTGAAAAATTACGCGAGAAATATGAAAATATTGAATAACGAGAAAAACTAACAATGAACAATAATAATAAAAAATCTCAAAATTGACAACGACAAGTAGAATGAAACAGATAAAATAACAGAAATAACACGTATGACGAAAATAACTGAAAGTGACAAATGATATATCAAGACAAATAATGTCAAAAAATTATAAAAAATTGAACATAATTATGAAAACTTATAATGATAAAAATACAAGAATAAAATAAATGCCATGAAGAACCAGCAAATGAGAGAAATAATTGCAAAGACATATATCATAAACACATCAGAGAAAAAAAAACGAACATGGCGACAAAATTACACACTTGATGAGAATGAAAAAAAAATGACAAATGATGACATAAATGACAAAAATAACGAAAATTATGAGAAATAAAGGAAAAACAACAAAAATGACAATAGTCACAACAGTGACAGCGAATATAGTATGAATGAGCAAATAGTCTTAGTGACAATATCATTGGCCGAAAGTCAAAAATCACAAAAGTTGACAGAAATTTCATAGTTGACAAACTGGTAGTCTTCACGATTAAAAAAAAAACGAAATTGACGAGAAAAGTCAGAAATAACACAACACCACCCAACAGAAACAACACAAAGAAGGTAAAAAAAACAAAAATGGCTCAGTTGACGAAATGATGAAAATGACATAAACTATAAAAAAAAGAATATGCCATAGATAACCATTATTTCGAAAAACACCAAAAAGTTAAAAATTACAAAAATTAATAACTAGTAGAGATGAAAATAAATGATAGATTTGAAGGAAACATGACAGAATTGACACAAGAAGACAACAATAACTAATAAATGAAAAAAAAGTAATGAAAATAATAATCCTACATGACTAAAATGGCTAAAAATGGAAAAAGGGATCAGATTGTAGAAATGACAAATAAAAAACCATGAATACATGACATGAGTGTCATAACTGACAGAACAGGAAAAACATTACGAAAATAACAAAAAAAAACTTTAAAAAACCCAAAAATAACATCAATGATAATATTATAGAAATAAACAAGATGACAAAAATGACAGCAGACCCTGTACGTGACAAGTAACAATCGGACGGTGCAATCTCTGGAGGATATGGGGGGTAAGGTAGGACTTCCTATTTGAGCGTTTTTATCTAAGTTTTAACGACTTTCGCAGTATGAGACCGAGCATTGTCATGCAGTTTAATCACTTTTTCGTACCTCTACTCGTATTGTGGCCGTTTTTTCACGTAGTGCTCGGCGAACTCGCATCAATTCAAGTCAACATTGTTCTGTAGTAATGTTCATAATAAATAACACCGACCTGGTCTCACCAAATACACAGCACAACACTCGCAGTATGTATATTTGACCGACCCGACACTGTTGAAACATGATGGAGCAAACTTTGTTTTCTTTGGTTTGCTATAATAAATTCATTTTTCAAAACTCGTCACGATGCGATAAAAGACCGTTTACTTTTTCGCCATTGAAAACTCTCTCCAAAGCAGCAAAAACGTCATCGAAACAATTTCGACTCGAAAAAAAAAATGTTTTGAGCCTTCATTTTCTCAGCAAAGTCATTCCATTATAATTCTCAATTCTATTGCAGCTGCATTTTTAAAATTGATGATTTGTAGAAGACAAATAGAAGTACGGTGTCTTCGATAAAGTTGTTTCTTATAAATTGCGATACAGCTTTGTCGATCCAAAACATGTTGAATGCAGACACATTCTTTTAATTGTGTTCAGTTATCATTGATAAATTGTAGTTTTTAATGTTGACTTGTACTGACA
Organism: Wyeomyia smithii; assembly: GCF_029784165.1. NCBI lineage: Eukaryota > Metazoa > Arthropoda > Insecta > Diptera > Culicidae > Wyeomyia > Wyeomyia smithii. The sequence continues at coordinate 228,571,276 of NC_073696.1, forward strand.
TATAGAAATCATATCCAGAACAAATTCAAATCTTCACTTGCCAAAGAACGACAAGACCTCATTGTCGCGGTTAGTAACCATGAATGAAAACTTTCATTCACAAACGCCAAGGGGTTCACCGCACCAGAATCGGTAGCGAATGGTGTTACAAGACAGCAGCGCATAAACTGCGGCAGAGCTATGCCATACTCTGTGCCCAAACATCATATAACGGCCGCAAAGTTGCTACCTTTACGTCAAGTGCACTGCCTGCTCGGTGTACCGTGGGAAGTCGTAACAAGGTTACCGGTGGATGTGAGAACTGGCTCCTTTGTCTCTAGTGCGCATGTCTCCGCTAGAGAGTTTCTACTCAGAGTCTAAATATCCCATTTGGCGCGCGAGAATAGAACCCACTTGGACAGAAATAATCTCACTCGTCCCTGAATTCTCACTTCGAGTGCTCTTCGGGGGTGCGTCTCTCCAACAGGAGCGAAAAGTTTCCCGAAAAAGCGATGATTGTTTTGATAGTAAACCATAGGACGAACGATGGATGACAGCAGGGATGGCGATGACGATGACGATGATGACTATGGAATGGAAACGGAATGGAAATGATTTCCCCCCTAGCCCGACCCGATTTGCGCTAGGGCCAGACTTGGCTGCGATTCGTTCCGGTTGGAAAAGTAAACAAGCTGAGGAAAACAACGCTTTCTAGTGGCCCGAAGGAAAATTTCAGTTTAAACGATGACGATGGACTATAAAATATGCACGATCGATTGCGACCGGGGATAATTGAATCGTTCGGATCATTTAGTTACTGATTACATGAATAAGTGCTGCTGTTCAATATTTATGCTCTCTATATCCCATCGATCAGTGAAGCGGGGAATTGTAGTGATACGATTTACCTCATGACGGGTGAAATATATACTAACTTCTAATAGCACGACTCATGCCAAATTGATGATTTATGCTTATGATGCAATGTTTGATGCAAATTTGCTTGTGGAACCCCTCTCTATGTGCATTTCAAAACACAGTCATAGGTTGTATTATTGGTTACTTCCACGGGGAACTATTTTACACATATTCAACACATAGTCGCAATTCTATCCTTGCAGGCTTATAGAATACATTCGCATCACACAAACGACTCATAAAAAAAATCAGGCCCTTCGTTCTTTAACCACCATCGGCAAGGCTCTTGATTTCCATCTGCAGTGAAATTTCCTGATCGTAAATTCATCTAGCGCGATGCTGTGTACTAAACCAGTAACAAAAACGGACGGCGAATTGCATCCAAGCCACGAGTTTCTCCAACACGGTCCAGCGAGGTGCGCAGAAACACGTTGGACCAAATCTAATCACTACGAATCATGGCGTCATCGGCTAAAACCAAACGAACCTAGTTCTAGAGCAGAGATGCGAACGCACCAGGTTTGCCTGCGGATTTCCATGTTGGAAATCTAATTCGCCCAGTCCGGCCTGGAAAATGACATCAGGCAGTACCAGTTATTTTTTTTTTTGGTTTTTTGCTGTTTGTTTTTCATCATATGGCGCATGATGAGCAGTTTGACATCAACCGAGAACTGAATTGGGATCCAGCCAGGGGCACAGTTAGTGTTTCCGGTACTCAATTCCAACTGCGAAAATTAGTACCTATTAAAGAATGTACCTACGTAAACAAAGTATCCTTCGAACACCCTAACTTCAATCTTTTTAATCTAGCTTTTAAATAAAAAAAATTACATAGAATCTAATATGTAAAGTAATGTAATCAATATATACGTTTTTCACAATCATCAGAAAGTGTGAAATGATGAAAAACTGTTGTTTGTATTGAACGCATTTGGTATTCAGAATCTCTTGCGAAAATTTCTTTCGAATTTTTTGGCGCCTTTCAATTTTACTCCTAAAGTTGCTTCTTTGAACCCTTGAGAGTAGTTCCAAAGGTTATCAAAACAAGGTTCAATGACAATACTAATAAACACTGTTATATTTATTATTGAACAACGAAAGTTTTGAAAATATCATGGTAACATAAAATTTCAATTCTCATACTACACTGTGAGCTACATTTATTCATTATTCAAGCGAAAAAAACTAACTAAGACAAAATGAATATGAAAAGGAAAATAAATTGGGAATATTCATTTTGTAGCAATTTCTAAACATTATTCACTTTAAATTTTGAATATTTATTTTGTCCCAATTTCTAAACTTTGTTCATCTTTGATGCTCTATTGGATACTAAAAGTATTTTTACAACCAAAACGGTTTGTTTGATTGGCATAGTGTCTTCGGCAAAGTTGTAAATAATAAATTTGTCCTTGCAAAAAATGTATCCTGCGGAAAAAATAACAATAAAAACTTTTTTCCGATTTTTCAATGGTCAGACAGTCATGCTTGGTTTCGCTCTTTTGCTTTTTGAATGCTCATAAGGCTATATTTTGTCAAGGAGGCAGAATTCGAACAAGTCATATAAGAAGCACATGTAGAGACACTCTATCTTTACAATTTGTTTGAATATAGTACACGGTAAAAAATGGGCACGTTTTTTTCAAAGGATTCTGCATTTAACTCAATTTGTAACAAAGCACTACGAATTGAAGTGAATGCGTATTGATTTTCAAGTGATGCACATTTTGCAGTGAAGTGATTCTTAGGGCATCCTTAACGATGCGCTTCTATACCCCGTTTGGCAGCGCTCTATCATCACTTCACACCGTACCGGTCGCTTCTAAACGCGCTAGAAAAATAGTCAGCAAGTCGATATCAATGTTATAAGCATTCCAAATTCAAATCGCAGCATATTACTAACTACATGAAAACTAAATGAAAATGAAGTGCTTTGCCCTTGATATCCTTGTACTTTGTATTCATCCGATTCAAGCGAACGACATTTCAAATTGAAATGTATGTCATGTAGTGAAAATTCAACAGCAAATCCCTTTTATCAATGTGTAGGTTTGTTTCATCTAATTCAATGGATCGACATTTCAAATTAAAATGTTAGGCAAGTAGTGAAAATTCAACAGCAAATCATTTTATATCAACGTGTAGATTTTTTACGGTGTATTGTTGAAATTGCCATAGGTACAGCGTAAAAGCCAGGCCAAGTTTGTAAAACCGGAAGAGCTGCTCTTTCGGTACCTAGTTCGAATTTTGCATTGACAGACTATAGCCTAATGAGCATTCAAAGAGCAAAAGAGCGAAACTAAGCAGGCGGACAGTTTTCAATGTTTAGGTAAGCTTCTTTAGTTCGCCATCTTTGTTGAAAAACTGCTCAAACGAACTGGTGGCGCCTCTTGTAAAGCTGTTTAATCTTTCTCTGCAAAAATGATTATTTCCTACTAGTTGGAAAAATTCATTGCTCACACCGATACACAAAAAAGGGGACAAGTGCAACATAGCTAATTACCGAGGAATTACATCATTATATGCTTGTTCCAAACAAAGTTTTTGAAATAGTCGTCAGAACAGTGCTGTTTTCATCGTGCAAAAACTGCATTTCTAGCGACCAACATGGTTTTTATCCTAAGAGATCCGTCACAACCAATCTGTCGCAGTTATCTTCGTTGTGTTCTCGCTCAATGGACGCGGAAATGCAAGTGGATGCTGTGTATACGGACTTCAAGGCTGCGTTCGATCGTGTTAATCCCGACTGGGGCTCTCCGCCATGCTCGTGAGATGGTTTCGTTCGTACCTGACCGGCAGAGTTGTATGTGTCAGTCTTGGGTCGCCACATTCCGAGCCATTCACAACGTCTTCTGGAGTGCCGCAAGGAAGCAATCTGGGTCCACTTTTATTCTCACTGTTTATTAACGACGTTACTACAATTTTACCGCGAGGTACACGACTCTCTTTCGCAGACGATGTAAAAATCTTTCGGATTATAGCCTGTCTTGGAGACTGTTTGGAACTACAAAAGTTGTTTGATGCTTTCAGTGATTGGAGCAACCGTAATTTTCTTACCATGTGTGTAGAAAAATGTCATGTGATTTCCTTAAGCAGAAAGCTTCAATCAGTTAGCTTTCCATACAGCTTGTCTGGGCAAGCTCTTCAGCGGGTAAGCCAAGTTAAAGATATTGGCATAATTTTGGATAGTCAGCTTACATTCCGGGCACACTACGAAGATGTCATTTCAGAGCCAACAAGCAACTAGAATTTATTTTTAGAATTGCCGATGGATTCCGCGATCCACTGTGCATGAAAGCTTTGTACTGCGCCCTGGTACGATCGATACTCGAATCAGCGGTTGTCGCTTGGTGTCCGTTCAACAAGGTCTGGATTGATCGCATGGAAGCTGTTCAGAAAAAAATCGTGCGTATGGCACTAAGGCATCTTCCTTGGCATGACGCTGCGAGGCTGCCCCCCTATGAGCACCGCTGCATGGTGATTGAGACGTTGGAGAGAGGAGCGGTGAAATGTCAGCTTTTGAACTTGGAGGCAAGGTATAGTCGGTACGGCCAGTATGATGCGATTAGGTTTATGTCTACGAGGTTGCAGAACTGTTCGACTTGAACGAACCCATCAAAACTTTTTTACGTCGCCTGCGGACTCGCTAATAATTTATTGTTAATCGTCTCTAGTTGTTAATTTTATTCAACAAGACAAAAATTGTCAGATGGAATTTTAAAATATAACATAACATAACATGAAAAAAGTTCCTTGAAAAAAAGAAATTTCAACACGCATTTTTTTTTTTGGAAGACGAATTTATTATGTACAACTTCGCCAAAGGCGTCACATAAATCAAGCAAACCGTTTTGGGTATAAAAATATTTGTAGGTGATCAATAATATCTCTTTACATAAACCCTTCTCGTAAATAAATCGTGGTTCAAAACAAAATCATTATTAGCAAAACATGCAATCTCTAGCCCATAAAATCATTTGGGCAGAGTGTCCACCAGATCGATCATTATTCATTTGAATGAAATTTTGCAGACTTTCAGACTCAACAGATTTTTAAAAGGGCTTATGCATTTTGGCATAGGCTTTATTCAAAGCATTGCACTCTGGACTTGGAATGAAATCAAATGGAACGATATTATTGGCGCTCTCAGGGTTGATTCAATCGGTTTCCGATCTTCTGCAAAGTTTTTTTTTATAATATAGCTAGGGCTTCAATTTGAAACTATTTATAGTTTGAGATTTGATCCGCAAAGGAGGCGCTGCGATGCAAACTTTTTTCTCATACACGCTTGACTTTTGCGGTCTTCGACAAAGTTGTAGATCAATAAATTTCATGAAACTTTGCAGGAGACACAAAATTTCTATCTCTTTAAATTTCAGAGATCTACGAGTTTTTGTATAATTTGTCTGTCTATAAGCTCACTCAAATTAATTTCTTTTTATTAAAATTGAAATTCAGTCTTTTCCTGCCAAGTACGGACGTTTAGTAAGTATGAGCAAACTAAAATCGTTTCTTGAAATTGTCTCGGCGTCGAATTGTCGAAGCCGCTCATAATAGTTCTAGACAGCGACAGCACCAGTCCTCCCATGGCAGCAGCAGCAGTGCAGCGGATACCTATAGCATCGGATAGCGGCCATAGCTGTGGCATGACAACGGATAGCGAGCAGTTGCAGTTGGTATCAGCATCGATAGTAGCAGGGCCAGCTGATGCAGTGGGGTACTTCCTTTAGTGAAATGCTGTCTCTGTGCGTAAGCGGGCCCTAGCAAATGCATCTAATGAAAAGTTGCCTCATTTTGACAACACACCAACGTTCTGGAAAGCTGGCGTTCAAAATACATGAGCCGTCTAGTTTTGAGTGTTAAAACAGCTTTTCACTGTGTTATTCTATCACAAGGAATACCTCATTCACACTGTCAGTGCTAACGCAGAAAAACGATCGGCATTTCATCCGATATTGAGTTAAACAGAAATTTGTCCTTTTTAGGATAAAATAATTACCTAGTTGAAGATTTAATATTTTTTCTTAAATCAATTTACACCTTCGAATTTGGAACAGTTATAAATTGAACCTAATCTCCATGCCTCAGTACGTACTGAACTACTTTTTCCTTCAGTAATAAGCATAACACCCGAACAGCTTTTATTATTTGCATAAAAATAAAGTTTTCGCATAATCAAACCTTAAAAATTATCAAGCCCCAATTATGACAAGCAACTTGCTTATTGCAAATGGTTAATCCTTGTTGAAGCGCAAATTTCGATTGATCTGATTGGTCGTTAATATGATTGCTTCCCAAGCACGGTCGACAGAATCAGATACCTTGCATTTGAAAACATGCTATTTGGCCTATATATGAGCCTGTTTCAGCCGAAGCCGCTCATGATCCTGTGAAGCACAGTCAACCAAACAAATGAATTGAAAATTTAATGTTTTATCGTTCTGCGCTAAAACCAAAAGTTATTTATCTTAATTTGCATGCACATGCACACTCTGATTGTTGAAACTTGTTTGCACCGCAAAGTGTTTGTTCTTTTTTGTGATCATTGGAGACGAATATATATGTGCAAATTTAAATTCGGTAGTACTTTAACTTCTCATTTGCACAGAATTTTAAAAATAGTCAATACAAATAATGTATCGAACAACCCAGTTCTACGTCAACCGTTTTGATTACAATTGGTTTCAAATGAACGGGCTAACTAAAAAACCCTTAACTCTTGAATTTTATGAAGATTGGACATGTGGTTCAAAAGTTATGGTGTTCTGGAGACTATTCAATCTAACTCATGTTTCTTTAGAGATGGCTGGACCGATTTTCATAAAATCAGTGTCATATGGAAGGTCTAATTGCCCCATAAGACCCTATTGATTTATTTTGCAATCGGACTTTTACTTTGCCTGTTATGTTTAAAAATGTGAAATCCAGCTATGAAAAGAAACATATGCCGAAAACTACTTAAATTCACACACTTTTCTCAGAGATGGCTTAACCGATTTCCACAAAATAATGTCAAATGGAAGGTCTAGTTTCGGACTGTAACTTCCTCTATAATGTATTAAAACGGGAAAATCACGAAACTTCATTATCTCAGAAACTACACAATCGATTTGAACAAAACTGATATCAGGTGAACGGTAGTTAAGGGGAATTTAATAATGATTGAACACGTGGTTCAAAAGCTGTGAAAATAAAATCATTTTTGAAAGAGAAAAAAAAACCTACTATAAATAATCGAATCTAAAATAATATTTAATCGAATGATATACAATCGAGTCTATATATAATCGAGTCCAACCTAAATATGAGTACAGTGACGTTTCGATTATACCATGATCAAAAAGAAATCACGTTTTTTTGTTCACACAACATTTATTTGACACGGCACAATACAAATTAATGTTTTACGGAGCCAATTAAGTCTAATGCCTTATGGTCTAAAATATCTTATAAGCTAAAGGCAAATTTTTTATCTTCGCTGCCGACTACGAGCTGAAACTAAATCTATTACTAAAACTAACATGGTTTTTCTTTTATCCAAGATTCGTTTCGCTGTCAAATTGGCACCTTGATGCTCTTCAAATAGCTATAAACAAGTAGCATGTATGGCAAGTTTCGCTGAGCGAGGATATCACGAACTGGCACATAGGGCTGTATTCCTCGGGCCCTGAGGGTATCCAAAAGTAGAGATCTGGCGCCGCGGAATTCAGCACACACCCAAACCACGTGTTCAATGTCTTGATACCCCGATCCACAGACGCAATGATTACTGCTCGCCAACACAATACGCAGGAGATGTGCATCTAACCCGTAGTGGTTGGACATAATCCGAGACATCATGCGAATGAAATCTCGTCCTACATCCAATCCCCGAAACCACCAAGCCTTGGTGGTGGCAACCTTGGGGATGATGCTGTGTAGCCACCTCCCCAGTTCTTCCTTATCCCACGAGGCCTGCCAGTTGATAATTGGCAATTGGTCTGTCGTAAATATCACCGTTTGTTGCACCCACCTTAGTCAAAGTGTCCGCTTTCTCATTGCCCGGAATGGAACAATGAGAAGGGACCCATACTAAGATAATCTGAGAAGATTTTTCGGATAAAGCACTCAGATGTTCCCGTATTTTCCCCAGGAAATACGGAGAGTGCCTTACATCCTTCATCGATCGGAGAGCCTCAATAGAACTGAGACTGTCCGTAAAGATGAAGTAATGGTCCGTGGGCATTTTTTCAATAATCCCTAAGGTATACTGAATTGCAGCCAATTCTGCGACGTAAACAGAAGCAGGATTACCGAGCTTGTAGGAGGCGGTGAATTTATTGTTGAAGATACCGAAGCCAGTGGACCCGTTGAGAAGTGATCCATCAGTATAAAACGCATTGTCGCAGTTGATGTTTTTAAATTTGTTATAAAATAATTACGTCATATATTTGAAACATATTTATTCCATTTTTTGCGTGGTCCCCGTGGTTCTGTAATATCGATAACGAATTCTCTCTAGTTGATCGAGACCGCTTTCAGCCCTCCAGGCTAGCGTGCGATATTGTTTTGTTATTTCAATTTATTTGCATGTGTAATGTTCGTTCATATGTGTTTGAATGTTATGTTTTAAATGATCGGTATAGTTTCACTGCTGGTTACCAAAAATTTGTTATTTAGAGAGATAAATATCAGATTATCAAGGTGGGTTGATTTGGGTTTTATTGCTTGAAGACACTCAGTAACAGCTGCTTCAGTATATTTTTCACCAATTTTCGGAGTTTTTCCTTTTTCAGCAGCAATTTTTTACAATAACACGATCATAACACATCTATACTGCCGCTCATGGCAAGTCCGTCCCAATTGCACTTTTGTCAATTTTGAGTTTATTTATGGAATCAATTTCTTTTTATATCTACTTTCGATAAAACAAATATTTTTGAATACTTCGTTCTGAGGAACTATGAAAAAATAGCAAGTCGGTTTGTCCCATAGCAAGTGAACGCAAGTCGGTCCCATTGCAAAAATCTTCGCAATTTAACCCCACAGCCCATAATAATTATGAAAAATGTGATATTTACCACAACTTATGGTCTTTAGGTTTAGAATTGGATGTACCAAGTGATATTCGATAGTAGGTTTGCTTGAATTTTATGCGTTCTACATTGTGTGGCTCTAGCTGATAGTACAATGTTTTCTTCAAGACAAAGTTTCCACCAGTAGGTAGCTTCTTTCAGCTGTTGTTTTTTGACAGTGAACGCTTTAGGTGTGTCACTGTATTGTTAGTTAAAGCATTTTTTAGTAAATACTACTTTTCGTATATTATCCGTATTTTATGTAAAGACGTGGGCAAGAATTGTTCAATTATTGTCGTGAATTTCGTTTTGAAGAATTTGTCAGTCATATCAAATACTTCGGTACGCTACTTAGCTGTTTTTTAACGAAGCAAACATTTGCCTAAGCTATAGGTGTTCTATCATATTTGCTTCCACTGCTACGTGGAAGCTGTCCGCCGTCACGAACGTGTGACCGCTCTCAGAAAAATTGAGAGCAAGTTCCTACACCTAAACTGATTTCGAATTTATCAGTAGTATCAAATGTAAAAACAAAATCTAATTTTATTTTGAGCGGCGCAGTTGGTACATTGTGTTATGCTTCTCACAAAAAAACTTGTTTAATGAAGCACGAGAGAAGGTCATTTATGAATTGACCAGCGATGGATTCATTCCAAACGCAAGCTATACCTAGCACCGCCATCGATTTGCAGTAGGAAGTTTGTTTTTCATCACCGGTCGTAGCTGGCTATGGGACTGACTTGCTATCATTCTGGCTACGTACCCTAAAAGTAATCGCATGTGAGTCCCAGCTTATGATTTTCAACAAATATTAATCAAATTTCGGTGTGTATGTAAGTTTTATGATGAAAAAGTATTAGATTTTCATTGCAGTACTAAATTCTGTTGATGGTGTTGGTTGAAAAAGCATTTAAGTGCAAAATTTCACCCAAAGTGTTACGATTTTTAATTGCTGTTTTCTCATCAGCACCAAAACGCAAATGGGACGGAGTTGCTATGAGCGGCAGTATAGTAACTATGATTCGCTGTGTTTCTTCGATGTAAACAAAAATCTATTTAGGTACTCAGTGAAACAGCGTGCTGATCGCTCTTGTTCAAAATGAAGCATATCGAAATGAGGAAAACAGTACTTTTTTGTCCCTTAATTGGAGCACACGTTAAGAAAGGTAAACCCATTAATGGGTACTTTTTCAACCATTTCGCCAAAAATTGAGCCAACCCATTTATTGGATAAACTCGATTTACCCATTAACGGGTATACCTATTAACGCCAAAAACTATGTACAATTTCACTCATTTTGAGAAATGAATTTTCTCCAGAAAATGGGTGAAATCCATGCAAAAACGGAAATTTTGTGATTATCGCTCAAAAAAGTGAAAATGAAATCAATTATTTTTAATTATTTGCAAATGTATAAAAATGACTTATTTACGAATCCAGGAATATTTTATCTGCTATCATCAATTATCAGAATCGCAATTCTCTGTAAGAATTGATTCAATAAACATAGCCACTAGTCTATTTACGATGATTGCTCACGTGATGTTTCATTTGTAAAAAAACTGTGACAAAGGTATTGCAGCCAGATACGGGACATTCTAGACCTAATATGAGAAACTCTCACATAGTAAAATTCAATACTTTACATTACATACTGTTTATCTTGCAACTTCTCAAACGACGCAGCATCGAGTCTCTTTTGAAGTTCTTCCATAGCCATTATTGACAAATAGTGAACAAAACAGATCGTAGAAGTAACGCGTGGGAACAAATTGACAGAGAAAACTAAAAAGATACTTGAAGTATTTTTTCACCCATTATTTGGTAATAAAAAGACCCATTAAAAATATGTTTGCGGCAGTGACGAAGCCAGGGTTTCCTTTTGGGAGGGCGATTTTAGATTGGTTCATTTTATACGATATAAACAAATTTAATGTTGCATCTAAGGTAAATTCAAACTTGACATGCACATTAGAGCAACTTATAATTAGCATCCTTATACGACTTCTGGTTTGCTGGGATGATAGTCAGTGATCTATTTACCCGACATTAATTTGCCGGAATAAAGATCTGATACTAGACACCTTGTTTCTCGTGGGAAAAAACAACGACGGCCGCATGGCTGCGAAATAAGTAGGCAATATCAAATAGAGAGTAGCGATAAAGTTTTCCTTTCCTAGTAACTGGTGACAGAAACAAAGCCATGAATTACAAAAGCTAGTAAAGGACAGAAAGAAAAATCGGAAAAGGGATTTGTTTCTCTCCGATGTTTCAGCAAGTTGGGCTTAAGTAGAATTTGTTCATTGAAATCAATCTAGCAACAAACTTGATCCCGGCAAAGGTCTAGTGTTTAGATGCTTGCATGTCCTAGAAATGCATGAATAATCGAGATTTGGGGTTGTTATCTCTAAAAATTGAAAAAAAGGTACTTTCTGGGATACTGACTCCCAAACAGTTTTCTAGTTGTCGAGCTACAAAACTCTATCAGAAAGCCGATTTTTTGCATAGATCGCAGGCATTATATTGCTGCCAATGCTTTCGCGAGAATATCTGTTTCAACAGCATACTTGCCAACCTCAGGATACTCAGGAGCAGGGTTGATATTTGTTGACATTCTTGAGTGAAAGTGAAAAAAAGCATCCATAATCGTTTTTTATTACAATCCTTTCAGAGTTCTCCCTTCCCGCTTTTTGCATGGAAGTGAACTGTCAAAATACCTTATTATATTTCATGCGATGAAAGCAAGACAACAAAATCAGTTTATCAGTTAACGAAGATTGTCAAGGCATCGGTCAGTGTCAGTGAAAAAGTGTTTCGGTGAGGTTTATTTTGGTTGAGTAGACTGTTTGTTTTTCTTTTTCGCTTTGAAGTGAAGATCATTTGGTTGGATTTGTCGTCAAATTTTATTCCGTAACCGTGAACGATGCGCGCGATCTATTTCATCTGAGTATAACAGCACGTTACTAGGACGAAAATCTAGTGTATTTGAAAGAGTGCTGCGATCATTGGAAGTGAAAATTGAAAATGATTGGCTGTAATTTTCGAAGAATTTTGCTGGGGAAAATGACTTTTATCAGCACTGCTCAGAAGCCGTTGCATCGCACAAACAACGAACCTCACTTGTTACGCAACTGTTCTTCCAGATCCGAAAGAAGAAAAAACACGAAGCACCAACCACCATGGCATGAAATAGCGACTCTTATCGTGATACCTCCACAGAATCGGACACTGTCACATATGGTTGCGGAGATCGCTGCCTTCATATTGCTACCAAACCAATCGGCAAATTAACGGACAGCGAACGCAACGACGAAATTCAGCGCGAACCGATTCGATGTTAATTCGTTGCGACAAATTGCAGCGGAAACTGCAAACTTCTAGTTGTGTAGGTTTGTTGACTTTTGCTTGAATTTGTTCCTTTTCCTGCGAGTTTAGCATATCCGGCGATGGGTGTAACATATACTTGAGAACGTACGATGAATTAATTAACATAGGGCAACGCCTTTCAATACATAAATCGTTCGACTTTCAACAATTTTGCTGTGAACATCTTGACATCATATGTTATCATAAAATCGTTTGAAAAACTAGCAACCCCCTCGACCTTTCATTTCAATCTTTTGCTTTGATTTCTAGTCTTCTACCCTTCTGACTGGTTCAGAGCTACAAACCAATCATGTTCTCATCCTACATCCTGCCAGCCGAGTTCATGGTCGCAAATAGAAGATTTTACGGCGTATTATTTCACACAACAATGAATGTTATTACTAGTCGGTCGAGAGCCAGTGAAAACTTTTCAGTTTTATGCGCCCGAGTTGCGTTAGACATTGAACTGGAAACCGGTAAGACAGACAAACACAGCAGGATGTCCTGTAATTTCTGCCCTATCGTCTGCCTCGTCTACCACCGCCGCCTGATTCACGACCACCGCGGCGGAGGCAGCTGAGGAAAACTGTCCGGGAGCATAGTGTTACGATAACAATTTTTCGACTGCAGCTGAGAATAGTTTCGTACGTTTGAAAATTTAATTTCCATCATCAACCCGGCAAGGTTTCTGCCTGTGGAGCAAGTTCTTGGCAAAACTAATCTGTGTTAGTTTTTAGGTTGAACCGTTTTGCTGTAGCCTTTGCAAGGAACCAACCCATCAGAGATGGAGTGCCGTTATCCTTTCCTCGAGTCGGATGAAACTCGCACAAAGAACAATTAACACTACACGATACATATGTGAATATCAGGCGTCTGGTAGCTGAGCAGAGCAAGACTACGGTGGGCGTAAATCGCATTCGGTTGCCAACACCGACTCCCAGGGGTTGGAACGGGGCCGAACTAATTCTCATTCATCTTAATGCCCAAGTTCGTAGACTAGAACCATAAATGTAAAATTTTGTAATGGGAAATTGTTGGCAAAACTTTCCACCGTCGCCTCCAGCCGGCCGGCTCTGCTTCGGTTTAACTTTGCTAAGCATTTCTATCGGAATTGGTTTTCCGCGCTTATGTCATAATCGGAATGCTCTTTCTGCATGAAGGCGAACCAACAGCCTTTGCCGCTTACCCACATGTGCACGAGTGAGGCTGAAGTTGTTCATGCGTCAGACGATGATATTGTTGCGAATAATGTAAAGCTCAACTTGGGAGAAATTGTCTGTCGCACTTTGGAAAATGCTAAGTAAATTTGCTTATCCATATTGTAATTGTAATTGTAATTCATCGGATCACACCCTGGCAGACAAGCGTCCGCCCATCTACATTTACATGCTAGGTGAGGACCTACAAGCCTATCCGTTATCTCAAGATTTTCAGGTGACTTGAGATATGCGCTAGACCGTATAGCGCACCGGTTTCTTCCACTAGTAGGCGCAGGCTTTTAACCCGTCCCGCTAGTTTCAGATGCATTACTTAGAGGATAGGAGAAGGCAGAAAGTAAACGATAGAAGAGATATATTTAATTTGCTAAAATGGAATGACAAATTGAACAATTTATTATGTTATCAATCATATAAATATATGATTCATATATATATATATCATATATATAGGACCACCGCTAGGTATTGCTTCGGGGAGCGGCTTTTGTGCTCTGTGCACCCTCTTGGTTCTATAGATCTCTTTGCTAACTTAGCTTACTAACCTGGAGACTGGCCGTTAGCTAACACTGGCGTGTCGGTGGTCAACCTGTCGCCTGTTTTGCAATTCTAAAACTATTTGAGAGGCGGCTGTACAAACCGCCCTCCAAATGTTTGGGTCTTTACACATCCTCCGAACTAGGTTGTCCGGAGTGGTGTCTGGCCCGCTCACTACCATCATGTCGCTCCACGCATGCACAAAACGAGGGCACACGAAGAAGACATGCTCAGCAGTTTCTTCCGCATCCGCGCACTCGGGACACATGGGGGACCCCGCATGCCCGAATCTGTGTAGATACTGCCTGAAGCAACCATGACCTGACAGAATCTGTGTCAAGTGGAAGTTAACTTCTCCATGGCGCCTCCCGACCCATCCGGATACGTCCGGAATAAGTCGATGCGTCCATCTACCCTTTGCGGAATTGGACCATTCCTGCTGCCATCTGATCATCGAGAATGACCTTCTGGTGCCTCGTATACCCCTTGTGTCACGTTGATCGAAGCATTCTACGTCCTCCTTAATGGCTATGCTGATAGGCATCATGCCGGACAGGACGCAGATTGCGTCGTATGACACTGTACGGTACGCGCTCACAACCCTCAGGCACATGAGCCTGTAGGTACTTTCCAGTTTACGACGATGACTGTTGGTACCTAACGCTTTGGACCACGCTGGCCCACCATACCTAAGTATGGACGAAACCACGCTGGCAAGAAGTTTACGCTTGCTGCCATATACCGCTGAGCTATTGGACATCATTCGAGATAGTCCTGCAGCGGCCGTTGAAGCCCTCTTACAGGCATAGTCGACGTGACTCTTAAATGTGAGCTTATCGTCAACCATAACCCCCAAGAGCTTCAAGGAACGCCTTGAGGTAATGGTGCAGTCACCGACTCTGACCACCGCCTGTTGCTCTAATTTGCGGTT